>NC_056744.1:312985207-313135207 GCF_019279795.1 Protopterus annectens
TTTGGCCTCTGCAGCAAATATGATGAGATAACCCCCTTTGTCCAATCTAGTAATTGCTATCTTTCCACCCTCTGCTGTAAATAAGTATACCATATTGCTTTAAGCTTCCTTTTTCACCTTTTGCATGCTAAGCCCCATAATTCTATCCTTGCATTGCCTCTGAAAGTTCTATTTGCATCAGCTATATCTGAAATGCTGACGTCAGTGTTTTTCCACTCTCACCTAGACAACTATAAAGTACCATATGGTGGCTGGTAACTTCAAATTAAAGGGGGGGCTGCAGGATACAGCTGAGTGGGTGGGGCCAATGGCAAGGGGTGTGGCCAACTATAAAGGGGTGGGGCTATGCTCAAAACCACAACAACTGGAACTTTAATTAAATACACTGCCCTGGGTGCAAAACCATCATTACAAAAGTCCAATCAAGACAAAATGAAGTGTAGAAGAAAAAAATATTGTAATACATTGGCTACACGACAACTTACTTAATATCTAGATGGAAACACAAAGGTTGTGAGCCATGAAAAAATAAATTGCTTTTTAAATACATCACTGGAATGCCAGTCAAAATCAAGTATAAGAAAAACAAGCAGCACTCAACTCAAACCACTTCATCTTGCACTGCAGTTCTAATTATAATTTATATTCAGCTTTATTAAAGTACCAAGTAACATGCTGAAAGTAGCAATCTCTGTGATACCCCCACTTGTAAACATTTTTCTTATCCAAAAAAGACATTCTGCCTGACAACAACTATCTACTTGTTTCATGGGGAAGACATGATCAATGTAAAAAATGAACAGAAACAGGAAACAAGCTCAAGATAAATTGCTTAAAGGATTACTGCACAGGTTATGGACCACACATGATAGACTGGCATTCTGTTTGGTTTACGGGTAAAGCCTGCAAAGATGACTGCAAGTCTCCAACAAATGTAATGAGCTTCTGAAAATACTGTAATCCTGTCCTTTATTACAAATACTGTCATATGCATTTCAATACCTAAGTCTTATATGTTATCTAGTTATGTAAATATTCTCTGCATGGCAACAACGAAAAGGCTTTCAATGTTGGTAATTCTTTAACAGCATGCTTATTAAAGCTTACTTGCATCTTACAATCTCTGACAAGCTTACCTGATGGTCATTAAAGAATTGCTACTTAAACACAGAGCAACAGGGCACTGCGACAGCATGCATTTTCTGAATAATAAGAAGCATAAATCAACAGTATAAAAATATGACAGAAAACCAGAACATTCTGCAAAATCAAGGACAGATGAAAAGCCACGGTCGTACTTGTGGTCTACCTTGGATGGGGGAATACTCTGCACACTTACACTGCATAACTGCTCCTTGCCTTGCTTGGACACATCCAGAGCCACTACAATGGGGAGTGGGGTGCAACAAGTATGTCATAACTTGAAATGTCTCTGGCTGACAGTGATGGCTCTGACACTCATACCTCTCAACCTCAGAGCAAGAAATCTGGACAAAGCCATACATAGAAGTGGGACACAGGCCCAAAAATAAGGACAGTTTTTAAATATTGCTCTTATAAACTTAGAAAGTAGTAGGTCTTGCATTAGTATGAATTTTCTGAAGGGTATAAAATCTGAAACTTAAATGTCTGCCATTATTTTCTAACTTCAGTCTTTAATGATTTGCCACTAATTTGCCAGAAAACCACAATTTTATGAAAAATGGACCAAAAATGTGATGCAAAAATGTAAAATTGCCACACAATACAGCTGGGAACCTGTCAAAGAAGGGACAACTTTTTAATATTAGTACTGTTAACTTGAGCAGCTGACAAAATAAGAGCATCTACATGCATTTCTGAAATAAAAGTAATCTATAATTCTGATCATTACAGTTATTTATAATTGTAACCCCTCCACGTTTTCTTCCAAAATTGTTATTTTGTGGAGGGATTTTTAAGGGGAGAGCAACATTGGGGACAGTTGAGAGGTTTGGATATTCCTAATTCTATAAAACGATTTATTTTCACGTAGCTCTCAACCTCTTAATGCAGGAAATCTGGACAAGGCCAAATATATTGGGGGAACATACAATCAGTACTAAAAATTGCTCTTATATAAACTTAAGACAGTTAATAGAATAACAGGTATTGCTTTAGCATGCATTTTTCTGAAGGTTATGATGTCTGAAACACAGTGTCTGTCATTATTTGGTGACTTCATTCCTAAATGATTTGCCAGAAAACCACAAATTTTATGAGGAACAAACCAAAAATAAAAAAATAAAAATCTATTCATTCTGCAAAAATCTGTATGGTTGAAAGGTATAGTTCAGCTGGGGGCATCTTTGAGTTTGCTGCCTCCCCCACAAAATCATGGCCGAATGGAGACTCCCCCCATTCCTTGGTTATTTCGCCCCATTTATCATAAACACTGTAATGTGCATACTGCTTTACTTCTGCGGTGATATGGATTTCATTTGAAAGTTTTATTTTATATTTTACAGCATAAACCCTAATAGATATCTGTTAAACAAAGCAATGCAGTCTCACAATGAAAATAGACTTAGCATTAAAACTTCTCTGCCCTTGAAACTCACATTCATTGAAACAGCATTGAAACCCACATTCAAAGGAAATACATTTTTCCAGTGGCAGATAAAGATTAACTCTGGGCTGTTTTCATACCATAGGCCCCTTGAACACAAAACATACACGTGCTCTTTGATACACCTTCCTGATTGTATTAAATTACATTCCTTGTACAATACAGTTCAGTTGTTAGAGGGCATTTTAAATCTATTGTTTTGAACATTTTTCCAGTAAACAATGAAACAAAATGCATGCACCAGTAATGACAAAACTGCCCAATTCAGAACATTTCCATCATAAAAGTCTACTCAAACTTCTACAGTCCACCAGTATCAGTAAATATACACAATCTCTGAAGAAGTAAAAGCCATCTAAATAATTCCACATTAAAGAAATCTGTAACTAATGAAGAGGTTGCTGCTAGCAAACAACTTTATATGTCATTGTTTCATCTACAAATAAAGTGCCTGTTGCCCTTGAGGAATAAATTGCCTATGTTGCATTAAAAAAATGATAAGCTAGTAATATCGCAATAGGGAATGGATGGCAAGCTGATAACAGGTTCATAGTTACTAGGTATCTTCGCCAAAAAGGAATGCAGCATCCACCCCCTTTACAACACAGTACAGTATCAGCAATGCATCTATCTACTGTGGGAGTAGAACCCACAGCCTTCTGCATCAAAAGCAAGCACCCTACCTATTGTGCTATTAACAATGCAAGACAACTCAGCATAAGCAGCACTAAACTTTTGTTCCCCTGCAGCTCTCAGCTCCTTGTAAAATCCACTCGACACTCAGCTGTATCTCTGAACTTTGCACCACAAGAAATCTGGAAAAAGCCAACATTTATGGGGGGGGGGGCAAATGCCCAAAAACCAGGGACGGATTTTAAGCATTGCTTGTATAATGTCGGAAAGTTGCTAGAATAAAATGCTGTGTTACCACCACACATTTCACTACCAAGTCTTGAACCCAGGGGAATCTGTGGAAAACAGTCAAAATAACATACCACTATGCCAAATCATCTGATTTGTGAAAGAAAGGAAGACTGAAACTTAAATGGCTATCATTTAGTGAATTCAGTTCTCACAATAGCTGTCAACCTCTTAGCACAAAACACCTGAACAAAGCCAATAATGGGGGAATACAGTCCCCAAATAGGGACAAATTTAAAATATCTATGTTATAAACTTAGAAAATTGCTAGAATAAAAGGTTTTGTGTTACCATGTACTTTCTGAAGAATATGAATTCTGAAATTCAAATGCCTGTTATTTTTATTTAACATTTGTTAACCAGGAAAGCCTGACTTGGAATGAAAGCCAATTTTCAGCAGAACAGGGAGAAACACTCCACATGCATGTTCTTTGTAAAAGGGGAGAACATGCAGACTCCACACTGAAGGCACTCCAGCCAAGAATCAAACCAGAGCACCTGTAGCTGTCAGGTAACAATGCTACTAGTGCACCGCTGAACTACTGACTTCGCAAGGAAAAACAAACACACAGAAACCACAGATTTTATGAGGAACAGAACAAATATGAGGCAAACATCTGCAATTTTTTTTTTTACAAATGGTGGTGGGTAGGGAATTCAGGCCCTTGCCACCTGCACCCAAGGTACAGGGTTCAAGCCTGAGTAATCTCTACCCACCGCCATGTGTTCTCTCTAGCCACCAGTATATAGCAACTGGGACATTACACACACACACACACACACACACACACACACACACACACACACACACACACACACACACTCTATATGTGTGTGTGTATGATACAGACAGCTCACTTACAAAGATATCTTGAACTGATTGATTTCAATGGTCACATTGCTTGCTCTTCTTTTGAGAAGGCCTTATTTATGTATGTAAGTATGCATTTATTTAGTAATTATTTGTTGACTGGAGTAGAGAACTGATCTCTGTGGACTATTTTCAGGCTAAGCCCATATTATACAACCATGAGTACAATTTTAACAAAAATATTACAGAAGAATTACATACCACGGAAGGAACAGTAATACATATGTGTGTGTATCGTATTGCAATTACAAGCATGTTGTGTCTTTTGGCTTTTCCCGGTTAGGGGTCGCCACAGCAGAACTCCGGTCCGCTAATGATTGGCAGTAGATTTTTACGTATCAAGTTGCCAGCCCTGACGCACAACCTTCAACGAAGGTACACCCATTCACGCATGTCTCCACACAGAAGACGCTCTAGCTGAGAATCGAACAGGACGACATCATACTGTGAGGCGACAATGCTACCGCAGCACCACCATACAAGCATAATATACATTATTTCCTGTGCAGATTCTAGGCAACATACCATGTCAAAAGTTTTATGTCAGGTCCAGATATACTGGGAGGGGAGGGGAAAAGTGAAGAAGGTTAGGACAAGAGGGATTGGATTCCCAGTAGGCTGGAGATAAGGAATGAAGAGGATTAGAAATTGGTATACTGATAAACAGCTGGACACTCATAGAGATATAGTACAAAAGTGAACAAAGACATGCATTGTGCTTGTTAGGTGATGGAGGTGTTGTGGAAACACTTGCATTTTTGCTTAGTTAACTAAGTAGCATTTAAGGTGCCATAGTTTGTGTAGGAAAGTAGTTTAATTTGTTCAGGCATGGCTTTCTAAATTTTCAGAGCCTGAATAGAGCATAAATGGTTGGTGCATTTCAGATTATTGTGCTTATAGACAGACAGCTCAGGTGGAGAAGGATCTTAGATTATATAAGAGAAAACATCCCTCAGGTAGTCTTTGCTCCTGAAAGGGAGAGCTTTGTTCCATGATGAGTTTGAACAGGAGTAATGCCAGAAACAGGGTGGACCATTGGTTAATGGAGAACCATCTGGCTTTTACAAGGGTACTACAATACGATGATGACCTCATTTTGGTGAAAGTGTAATATTATGCCAAAGTTGTTAGAAGTGAGTGTTAGTGAGTTCAGGTTTTCCAGCTCTTATTTAACGAGAAGTCAGTCATTTTAGGTTTGATGTTCCTTTAATACTGAGAGCTATTTGGACATTGATTAGTAGTGACTTCTGATTTGTGTAAATGGAAGAACGGCTTTATTTTGTAGGAGGTTTGAATAATAGAGATGCAAATATTAACGTGCCTGTATGTTGCTGTCATGCAATGGGCTTAGAATTTCATGTAGCAGCAGGTTCCTCTGTGCTCAGTGTTACCCTAAACAGAGAGCTTTCAAGAGTGCTGTAGATAAACAAGTTCACAAATAAAATGTGAAATTATTTATTTCAATTATTTATGACTTCAGGTAGCACTTGGTATTTAGCATTGCCCCAAATATGCTGGCAGCCACAGAATACATGTAGCCAGTTTCTTCAGTATTTACTTTAGGCTGCAGAACATATATAAGTACTAAATATGGCGGCAGTCATACATGTAGCCAGTTTCATCAGTATTAGCTTTTGGCTATACGACCTGCATAAAGTACTAAATATGGCATCAGTCACAGAATAAGTATAGGCAGTTTTGTCAGCATTTACTTTAGTCTGTACAATATGTACAACACAAACAACATACACAACATTCACAAGTTACTAGACCACACAATGTGCATTCTTAACTGTGAACAAGGCTAGAGGAACAGAATCTTGTAAATCTGTATAAATATTCTGGAACATGCTGCAAGCTACTTCCACATACTCCAGATACTTAACTGGACTCCAAACACTTCCTGGCTGGATCGTGCACACTGGTACTTTCCACAGAGAGCAATCATGTGCCAGGATACCGTCGGCTGCCTCGCCCCGTGGACAGCAAACCAGCATCAATGATCCATGGGCATTTTCTCCTTGTCAGCTCCTTCACTAGTCAAGTCACTAACCCCCCCACGTCAGCTTGAACCCCATAGATGGCTAACAGTTATTTACATTTTATTTGGTAGCCAGGTAATCCCACCGGCTATAAGTGTCCCTTTTCAGGGGTTAACTAGGAGCCCTGTCTGGTTAAGTAATTTGCTCAGTTACACATCAGGAAAGTGGAAGCTGAAGAAATCAGTCCTGGACTGCTTGAAGAAGCTCATTCCTGCTCATAGTCTTAATCGTCTGCATTAACTTGTGGGTTTAGGGAATGTTTTATATTTGTTTTCAGCTTTTTAGCACAGCATGCAAAGCACAAAATATGCATAACATCAGTCATTTTAACTTCTTGCATTCTTGTCTTCTTATTGTTTGGTTTCACAGTCATTGCATAAAGTCACCTTTAATTCATTACTTGGTTTGTCTGTTTTCATTGGGAATTATAATAAGAATACAGTGAAAAACATCCATAAAAGTGTTACACAACAACACATTTCCTGAACTAAAACTCTCTCAGCTTTGATCAGAGACTCTTATACAGAGGTTTAGTTCTGTAGGGTTTTGTGAGAGATGCCTATTTTCAGCTACAGCTTTGTCAGCTGCAGTCAGAGACCCTTATCCTGATGTACAGATCCATTAGCTGTGGTCAAAGACCCTTGTCCTGACGTACAGATCCATTAGCTGTGTCAGAAACCATTGTCCTGAGGTACAACTCTATCAGCTGTGGCTAGAGACATCTTCAGCTTCAGCTTTGTCATCTGTGGTCAGAGACCCTTGTCCTAAGGTACGTCTCTGCCAGCTACAGTCAGAGACACTGTTCTCAGCTATAGCACACTTAAATATGGTCAGACTGATGTATTCACCTAAGTCTGTGCCGAGTCCAGTCAGAAACTGTTACTCTAATTTAGCAACAGCTCTGTGGGCTGTGGTCAGAGACCCTTGTCCCGAGTTACAGCTGTATCAGCTGTGGCCAGAGACCCTTGTCCCAAGGTCAGAGACCCTTGTCCCGAGTTACAGCTGTATCAGCTGTGGTCAGAGACCCTTGTCCCGAGTTACAGCTGTATCAGCTGTGCTCAGAATTTGTTCATCTCACTCAGTTACAGCTTTGTGGGCAGTGGGATGAAACTGCAATAATGCACTTGATGTCCCAGTCCCCCTCCTCAACATAAAGCATGTCGTTTTCTGTTGTGTTTAACTAAAATAAAATCAGCTTGAAAAATGTATTCATGGTTATTTAATTTACAAGTAAAGTGACCAGTTCTTTTCATCGCATGACCGGACTGATTACTTTGTTTTCCATTAGAAAACAGTAACATTGTTGTAAGTGTCAAGCTAATTTCCTGCTCTGATGTTAACACTGATTGTCATTGTTTCCTTTTAGTGCCTGTGATGTCATTGTTTTCTTTTAGTGCCTGTGATTGCTACCGTCTATATATCATTGAGGAACTACAGATAACATATTCTGCTTTTGATGTATACATTTTAATAGAAATTGACTTTACAGCTGTAAATTGTTTCTGTTTTCTACAGTAAAGTGCCAGCTTGCTTCCTAACACATCTGAGAAGACACTGTTTTTTCTAGCACACCTGACATTTCAGCAGGCAGTGATGGTTATGTTTAGACTATAGCGTGATTAACTAAAGAGAGAATAGCTTGTTTTAAACTTGGCCAGGAAAGACCTTGGGTCTGCTGCCTAGAGCCAGGCTGTGTTAAAATAACAGAACTGATGATGTTGTGACAGATGAGGTTCCAGGAAACAGACTGAGGTGCTTTGCTGTTATTGGAATGACTGTCACATAAAGGAAATATAACTTTACTGCAAAATGTGCTCATTTTTAGGTAGATAAGGGGACTAGTGTTGTCTGTAACTTACATTTAGTGCAGATTTTTCATTCTGACTAGTCACTATAGTCATTACAGAAAAAATATGGGCTACACATGGTTAACCTATGATAACACTGACTAAATTGGGAAGTAACACAACCAAACACTGGAAGCTGTGCCTCCTACAATGATGCTGCAGATGGCTTGGTTAGATAATACACCCCCACCTTACCAAGGTGGCCCATCATATGAAGCATGTGAAAATGAAATGATGAATACTTTTTACAATACATACATGTTTACTACATAAATACATTCCTAGTTTATTCTAATTCTCAGATTACATACATGTATGCATGCATAATGCATTATTTATTGATTTTATGCATGTATTATTTGCTAATTGGGATAATAAACTGATCTAGGTGGCCTTCATTCACCCACTGTACAGAACAAAAAGCAAATATAATAATTAAAATATACAGCAAATAATATAATACTTCTGAATGATTGAATGTTTCTCAAATGGTGATGCTAGCCCTCCTGGGGAGGCACCAAGCTGTTTCTGTGCAGGCCCAGGCAATTCAGACTGTTCTCTATGTTTATAAGACCAAATGGTGAGACCATCCCTCCTGGGAAGACACCAAGCTGTGTTTGTGGAGGACCAAGCATATATCTTTATAAGACTAGCAATCTTTAGGTAATGTTTTTGGGGCGGGATAATACTAAATGCAGAAGAAAGAAATGATTCAGCATATCAGACAGAAGTGTAAAAATGAAAGTGTAATGCAACTAGTCAAGTTTAATTAGACTGAGTGCTTGTGTGTTTATGTGACCATGTGTGTATGTGCATGTGAGTGTGCACACGCACATGTGTGTGTGTGTGTGTGTGTGTGTGTGTGTGTGTGTGTGTGTGTGTGTGTGTGTGTGTGTGTTTGCACATGTTTACATGAGATAGCAGGTCTGCTTCTGTAAAATGAGCTAATGATCTAACATTAGTAAACTAATCATCAAAGTTATCTACTAAATGTTGTATTAAGTTAAACATGCTGATTTACCTGTGGAAGCCCAGTGTAATTTTTCTGAGATTTACGTAAAAATATATATAATAATATAATTATATTAATAGTTCATAGGATCATGGGAAGTTACTAGGCTATTGGCCCTGAGGCCCTTATAAGCCTAGCCAAGAGTTTAGCCCATGTTTAGACAAGTCTGCACCCAATGCCCCTGTCCAGCAGGGACACGGGTGGAATCCCAGGGGTGTATTTTCTGTTTCCCATCCAGGTATCCAGGTTGTGTTTAAAAAGGGGTAAAGAGGTACTCTGCTTGATATGGAGATGGAGTCTATTCCACAGATGGGTTAGTCTCTGGGACACAAATCTGTCCCGCCAACAAGTCCTATTGATGTCACAGACCAGCCGCTCATGTGGGTTACTTAAGTGGAGCTTGACTTGTGGATATGCAGCAGTCCCATCAAGGTGGGGTCCAAGATCACCCTGCATGCCATACAGAGGTCACCTCTGCGGAGTCTTATGAAACTGAGTAGAGGGATAGGGCTTTTAGCTTGTCTGAGTATGGTAGATGTTTACGGCCCTGGATTATCCTGGTGAGGAACCTCTGTGGTCTGTCCAGCTGCTGCATGTGCTTTGCGAGGCACATGCTGAAAGGGGCGTTGTACTCAATAATGGGCCTTATAAGGGAAGAATACAGGGATGTTATGATTTCCTTGTCCCTGGATGAGATACCCTTACTTATGATGTGGGCCATGTAGAAAGCTTTCCATACAACAGAAGCAACATGGTGGTCAAAAGTCAGGTTACTATCAACGTGGGTGCTCAAATCCCTCACGACTGATTGTGTGCTTGGGACATTGTTATTAATCTTATAATTTGTGGGGACGTCACTCTCCCCAAAGGGGATGATGATGCATTTTTTGGTATTCAGCTTGAGGCCGTGTTTCTGGCACCAGTCATTTGTTTGGGTGAGACCTGCTTGGAGGATGTCCACATCACTAGGGCAATTGATGACAGTGCCCAGCTTGCAGTCATCTGCAAACTTGGTCAGCCATAGCCCACTGGTTTTAGCTTGCACCTCAGAAAAGTATATCCTAAATAACAGAGGGCCCAAGACTGAACCCTGGGGTACACTGCTTGTTACGGGTCTACTGCTTGATGTAGCTTCCCCTATTTTGACTAGGTGGGTTCTATCAATGAGCCAGATTGCTACCCATCTGGTAACATATGGATTGATGCCTAGTTGAGAGAGTTTATCTTTTATGCTCGAGTGAGGCCAGGTTAAGGTAGACGGTGTGCACCGTCTTCCCCTCATCCGTGGCTTTGGTGACTGTCTCAAAGAAGTCAACCAAATTTAATAAACATGACCTCTCCTTGACAAAGCCAAACTGTGTGGGATCGAGTGTTTGGAGGTTGCCAATGTCCTTGTTAAAGAGGTCCATGATAATCCATTCCATGGCCTTGCAAATCAGGCTAGTTAGGCTGATGAGTCTATAAATTCCCAGATCTGTGGACACTCCCCCTTTGTGGAAATGGATGTCAGTGTTTGTCCTCCACTCAGCTGGGATGAAGCTGGTACTCAGGCTTTGGTTGAATAGGGTGCCTAGTGGTGCTGCAAGTTCCTGCCTGAGTTCACATAGGATGCAGCCTGGTATGTTATTGGGTCCCATGGAGGCTGTATTTTTTGCCTTTGAGAGAGCAGTGATGACCTGTTCCCTAGATATAAGGGAAAGAGGGCAGGTACTGGGGATGTCCTGATTTACTGATGGGAGGACAGAGGGGTGAGGTTTTCATTGAATCTGTCAGCCAGGAAGTTTGTTATATCTATGGCATATGTATATGTAGTGTCCTTGACCACCAGTTCTGGACAGATCTGGGTGCTTCCTTTGAGGCTGTGGACATATGTGAAGAAGGTCTTATGATTGCTTCTAGTAGATGTGGCCAGTTTGGACTCACAGTTTGCTTAGGAGGATTTCAATAGTGCTCTTATTTGCTTGTTCAGGCTAAGGAGGCATTGTTTCCAATTGGGCACCTGCTCCTTCTTGGTCTTGGACAGCATTTTTTTTCCTTTTGTTATAGAGTTTATTTATTGCAGATGTCTACCAGACAGGCTTGCTCTTCCTTGCGGAGGATGATTTAGTCCTGTTGGGTATTTCTGATTCCATGCATCTATATAAATGCTTGTATCAGTGCTCTGGTGTAGGTTTGGATATTGGTGCCAGTTCCTACAGAGGGGGAGGGGGCTGTGAAGCTGTTTATACCATCCCTCAGGAGGCTGTAATCAGCTTTGGAGAGGTTTTTATGTTTCACCCTAGCTAGAGGAGGGTCAGGGGAGATGGTGACTTTGAAAGTGACCGCTTTATGGTTGGATTTTACCAGGAAGGATGATACTATTGGGATGCTGCAGTGGTTACTCATGCTGATTAATACCAACTCCAAAATAGCATCACCCCTTGTGGGGGTATCGACTAGCTGTTCCAAGGTATTTGCATTGACAAAATTGAGGAATCTCAGGGCATTTGTGTTCTGGCATGAGTAGTATTTCCGATCTATGTTTGGGTAGTTAAAGTCACCCAGGATCAGGGTAAAGGGTTGAATCTTGATAGATTTGAGCAGGTCCAGATAGGCGGATTGGGCATCTTGAATCAGATTTGGGGCCGGTAGCTACGTATAATTTGAATAGAGTCTTGTCAATGGTTAACTGCCCCTAGAGTGTCTCCTGTGCATTATACAGTTTGACCAGCCTGGAGCTGTGTATGACTTTAATATATATTGAAATGCCACCTTCTTTGGCTTTACTGCCCACAGTCTGGGGTCTGAATGTATGACAGGATGAGTAACCAGGTAAGGCTAGGGTGCTCTTTGCAGATTTGAACCAGGTTTCTGTGACTGTGCAGATGTCAACATTTTTCAGGGTTAAGAATGCTTGCAATGAGTGCAGTTTCATGTTTTTTTTAACATTTGGCAGCATGACCTTTAACTTGCGATTTGTTGAAATTTTTCTGTTGGTAGGTTTAACATCATCACTTTTCCTAAAACAGGCACTATGAGGGAGTCAAGAGCCTTTGCCAGAAGCCTGAAGCCCAAGTGAGACAGATGCAGGCCATCTCTGGCAAAGCATCATGGTCTGTCGATCATATCTTCCCAGCTGTCAGGTACTGGATCCCCCTGAAATGACACCAGAAACTAAGCCAGTTGTTAAAAGTCAATCATTTTCTGCTTATATTGAGGAATCATTCTGGGTGACGGTAGAATGCTGCTTAAGGCTAGGGACATACCTGCCTGGGACACACATTTAGCAAGCTCAATGATGTCTCTCTTCATATAGTCCGGGAAGGTACATCTCAAGTCACTCATGCCAGCATGGACTATGACAGAGTCATAACAGTACCTGTTGCTGAGAGACTTGAGTGCATATGTGATATGGTGGATTCTGGCCCCTGACAGACAGCTAACTGTGACTTTCAGTTACTCATGCCAGCTTGGACTATGACAGAGTCATAAAAGTACCTGTTGCTGAGAGACTTGAGTGCATATGTGATATGGTGGATTCTGGCCCCTGACAGACAGCTAACTGTGACTTTCAGTTACTCATGCCAGCTTGGACTATGACAGAGTCATAACAGTACCTGTTGTTGTGAGACCTGAGTGTATGTGTGATATGGTGGATTCTGGCCCCTGACAGACAGCTAACTGTGACTTTCAGTTACTCATGCCAGCTTGGACTATGACAGAGTCATAACAGTACCTGTTGCTGAGAGACTTGAGTGCATATGTGATATGGTGGATTCTGGCCCCTGACAGACAGCTAACTGTGACTTTCAGTTACTCATGCCAGCTTGGACTATGACAGAGTCATAACAGTACCTGTTGCTGAGAGACTTGAGTGCATATGTGATATGGTGGATTCTGGCCCCTGACAGACAGCTAACTGTGACTTTCAGTTACTCATGCCAGCTTGGACTATGACAGAGTCATAACAGTACCTGTTGCTGAGAGACTTGAGTGCATATGTGATATGGTGGATTCTGGCCCCTGACAGACAGCTAACTGTGACTTTCAGTTACTCATGCCAGCTTGGACTATGACAGAGTCATAACAGTACCTGTTGTTGAGAGACCTGAGTGTATGTGTGATATGGTGGATTCTGGCCCCTGACAGACAGCTAACTGTGACTTTCAGTTACTCATGCCAGCTTGGACTATGACAGAGTCATAACAGTACCTGTTGCTGAGAGACTTGAGTGCATATGTGATATGGTGGATTCTGGCCCCTGACAGACAGCTAACTGTGACTTTCAGTTACTCATGCCAACTTGGACTATGACAGAGTCATAACAGTACCTGTTGTTGAGAGACCTGAGTGTATGTGTGATATGGTGGATTCTGGCCCCTGACAGACAGCTAACTGTGACTTTCAGTTACTCATGCCAGCTTGGACTATGACAGAGTCATAACAGTACCTGTTGTTGAGAGACCTGAGTGTATGTGTGATATGGTGGATTCTGGCTCCTGACAGACAGCTAACTGTGACTTTCAGTTACTCATGCCAGCTTGGACTATGACAGAGTCATAACAGTACCTGTTGCTGAGAGACCTGAGTGCATATGTGATATGGTGGATTCTGGCCCCTGACAGACAGCTAACTGTGACTTTCAGTTACTCATGCCAGCTTGGACTATGACAGAGTCATAACAGTACCTGTTGCTGAGAGACTTGAGTGCATATGTGATATGGTGGATTCTGGCCCCTGACAGACAGCTAACTGTGACTTTCAGTTACTCATGCCAGCTTGGACTATGACAGAGTCATAACAGTACCTGTTGTTGAGAGACCTGAGTGTATGTGTGATATGGTGGATTCTGGCCCCTGACAGACAGCTAACTGTGACTTTCAGTTACTCATGCCAGCTTGGACTATGACAGAGTCATAACAGTACCTGTTGCTGAGAGACTTGAGTGCATATGTGATATGGTGGATTCTGGCCCCTGACAGACAGCTAACTGTGACTTTCAGTTACTCATGCCAGCTTGGACTATGACAGAGTCATAACAGTACCTGTTGTTGAGAGACCTGAGTGTATGTGTGATATGGTGGATTCTGGCCCCTGACAGACAGCTAACTGTGACTTTCAGTTACTCATGCCAGCTTGGACTATGACAGAGTCATAACAGTACCTGTTGTTGAGAGACCTGAGTGTATGTGTGATATGGTGGATTCTGGCCCCTGACAGACAGCTAACTGTGACTTTCAGTTACTCATGCCAGCTTGGACTATGACAGAGTCATAACAGTACCTGTTGTTGAGAGACCTGAGTGTATGTGTGATATGGTGGATTCTGGCCCCTGACAGACAGCTAACTGTGACTTTCAGTTACTCATGCCAGCTTGGACTATGACAGAGTCATAACAGTACCTGTTGTTGAGAGACCTGAGTGTATGTGTGATATGGTGGATTCTGGCTCCTGACAGACAGCTAACTGTGACTTTCAGTTACTCATGCCAGCTTGGACTATGACAGAGTCATAACAGTACCTGTTGTTGAGAGACCTGAGTGTATGTGTGATATGGTGGATTCTGGCTCCTGACAGACAGCTAACTGTGACTTTCAGTTACTCATGCCAGCTTGGACTATGACAGAGTCATAACAGTACCTGTTGTTGAGAGACCTGAGTGTATGTGTGATATGGTGGATTCTGGCTCCTGACAGACAGCTAACTGTGACTTTCAGTTACTCATGCCAGCTTGGACTATGACAGAGTCATAACAGTACCTGTTGTTGAGAGACCTGAGTGCATGTGTGATATGGTGGATTCTGGCTCCTGACAGACAGCTAACTGTGACTTTCAGTTACTCATGCCAGCTTGGACTATGACAGAGTCATAACAGTACCTGTTGCTGAGAGACTTGAGTGCATCTGTGATATGGTGGATTCTGGCCCTGACAGACAGCTAACTGTGACTTTCAGTTACTCATGCCAGCTTGGACTATGACAGAGTCATAACAGTACCTGTTGCTGAGAGACTTGAGTGCATATGTGATATGGTGGATTCTGGCCCCTGACAGACAGCTAACTGTGACTTTCAGTTACTCATGCCAGCTTGGACTATGACAGAGTCATAACAGTACCTGTTGTTGAGAGACCTGAGTGTATGTGTGATATGGTGGATTCTGGCCCCTGACAGACAGCTAACTGTGACTTTCAGTTACTCATGCCAGCTTGGACTATGACAGAGTCATAACAGTACCTGTTGTTGAGAGACCTGAGTGTATGTGTGATATGGTGGATTCTGGCCCTGACAGACAGCTAACTGTGACTTTCAGTTACTCATGCCAGCTTGGACTATGACAGAGTCATAACAGTACCTGTTGTTGAGAGACCTGAGTGTATGTGTGATATGGTGGATTCTGGCCCCTGACAGACAGCTAACTGTGACTTTCAGTTACTCATGCCAGCTTGGACTATGACAGAGTCATAACAGTACCTGTTGTTGAGAGACCTGAGTGTATGTGTGATATGGTGGATTCTGGCTCCTGACAGACAGCTAACTGTGACTTTCAGTTACTCATGCCAGCTTGGACTATGACAGAGTCATAACAGTACCTGTTGTTGAGAGACCTGAGTGTATGTGTGATATGGTGGATTCTGGCTCCTGACAGACAGCTAACTGTGACTTTCAGTTACTCATGCCAGCTTGGACTATGACAGAGTCATAACAGTACCTGTTGTTGAGAGACCTGAGTGTATGTGTGATATGGTGGATTCTGGCCCTGACAGACAGCTAACTGTGACTTTCAGTTACTCATGCCAGCTTGGACTATGACAGAGTCATAACAGTACCTGTTGCTGAGAGACCTGAGTGTATGTGTGATATGGTGGATTCTGGCCCCTGACAGACAGCTAACTGTGACTTTCAGTTACTCATGCCAGCTTGGACTATGACAGAGTCATAACAGTACCTGTTGCTGAGAGACTTGAGTGCATATGTGATATGGTGGATTCTGGCCCCTGACAGACAGCTAACTGTGACTTTCAGTTACTCATGCCAGCTTGGACTATGACAGAGTCATAACAGTACCTGTTGTTGAGAGACCTGAGTGTATGTGTGATATGGTGGATTCTGGCCCCTGACAGACAGCTAACTGTGACTTTCAGTTACTCATGCCAGCTTGGACTATGACAGAGTCATAACAGTACCTGTTGTTGAGAGACCTGAGTGTATGTGTGATATGGTGGATTCTGGCCCCTGACAGACAGCTAACTGTGACTTTCAGTTACTCATGCCAGCTTGGACTATGACAGAGTCATAACAGTACCTGTTGTTGAGAGACCTGAGTGTATGTGTGATATGGTGGATTCTGGCCCCTGACAGACAGCTAACTGTGACTTTCAGTTACTCATGCCAGCTTGGACTATGACAGAGTCATAACAGTACCTGTTGTTGAGAGACCTGAGTGTATGTGTGATATGGTGGATTCTGGCCCCTGACAGACAGCTAACTGTGACTTTCAGTTACTCATGCCAGCTTGGACTATGACAGAGTCATAACAGTACCTGTTGTTGAGAGACCTGAGTGTATGTGTGATATGGTGGATTCTGGCCCCTGACAGACAGCTAACTGTGACTTTCAGTTACTCATGCCAGCTTGGACTATGACAGAGTCATAACAGTACCTGTTGTTGAGAGACCTGAGTGTATGTGTGATATGGTGGATTCTGGCCCCTGACAGACAGCTAACTGTGACTTTCAGTTACTCATGCCAGCTTGGACTATGACAGAGTCATAACAGTACCTGTTGCTGAGAGACTTGAGTGCATATGTGATATGGTGGATTCTGGCCCTGACAGACAGCTAACTGTGACTTTCAGTTACTCATGCCAGCTTGGACTATGACAGAGTCATAACAGTACCTGTTGTTGAGAGACCTGAGTGTATGTGTGATATGGTGGATTCTGGCCCCTGACAGACAGCTAACTGTGACTTTCAGTTACTCATGCCAGCTTGGACTATGACAGAGTCATAACAGTACCTGTTGTTGAGAGACCTGAGTGTATGTGTGATATGGTGGATTCTGGCCCCTGACAGACAGCTAACTGTGACTTTCAGTTACTCATGCCAGCTTGGACTATGACAGAGTCATAACAGTACCTGTTGTTGAGAGACCTGAGTGTATGTGTGATATGGTGGATTCTGGCCCCTGACAGACAGCTAACTGTGACTTTCAGTTACTCATGCCAGCTTGGACTATGACAGAGTCATAACAGTACCTGTTGTTGAGAGACCTGAGTGTATGTGTGATATGGTGGATTCTGGCCCCTGACAGACAGCTAACTGTGACTTTCAGTTACTCATGCCAGCTTGGACTATGACAGAGTCATAACAGTACCTGTTGTTGAGAGACCTGAGTGTATGTGTGATATGGTGGATTCTGGCCCTGACAGACAGCTAACTGTGACTTTCAGTTACTCATGCCAGCTTGGACTATGACAGAGTCATAACAGTACCTGTTGTTGAGAGACCTGAGTGTATGTGTGATATGGTGGATTCTGGCCCTGACAGACAGCTAACTGTGACTTTCAGTTACTCATGCCAGCTTGGACTATGACAGAGTCATAACAGTACCTGTTGTTGAGAGACCTGAGTGTATGTGTGATATGGTGGATTCTGGCCCCTGACAGACAGCTAACTGTGACTTTCAGTTACTCATGCCAGCTTGGACTATGACAGAGTCATAACAGTACCTGTTGTTGAGAGACCTGAGTGTATGTGTGATATGGTGGATTCTGGCCCCTGACAGACAGCTAACTGTGACTTTCAGTTACTCATGCCAGCTTGGACTATGACAGAGTCATAACAGTACCTGTTGTTGAGAGACCTGAGTGTATGTGTGATATGGTGGATTCTGGCCCCTGACAGACAGCTAACTGTGACTTTCAGTTACTCATGCCAGCTTGGACTATGACAGAGTCATAACAGTACCTGTTGTTGAGAGACCTGAGTGTATGTGTGATATGGTGGATTCTGGCCCCTGACAGACAGCTAACTGTGACTTTCAGTTACTCATGCCAGCTTGGACTATGACAGAGTCATAACAGTACCTGTTGCTGAGAGACTTGAGTGCATATGTGATATGGTGGATTCTGGCCCCTGACAGACAGCTAACTGTGACTTTCAGTTACTCATGCCAGCTTGGACTATGACAGAGTCATAACAGTACCTGTTGTTGAGAGACCTGAGTGTATGTGTGATATGGTGGATTCTGGCCCCTGACAGACAGCTAACTGTGACTTTCAGTTACTCATGCCAGCTTGGACTATGACAGAGTCATAACAGTACCTGTTGTTGAGAGACCTGAGTGTATGTGTGATATGGTGGATTCTGGCCCCTGACAGACAGCTAACTGTGACTTTCAGTTACTCATGCCAGCTTGGACTATGACAGAGTCATAACAGTACCTGTTGTTGAGAGACCTGAGTGTATGTGTGATATGGTGGATTCTGGCCCCTGACAGACAGCTAACTGTGACTTTCAGTTACTCATGCCAGCTTGGACTATGACAGAGTCATAACAGTACCTGTTGTTGAGAGACCTGAGTGTATGTGTGATATGGTGGATTCTGGCCCCTGACAGACAGCTAACTGTGACTTTCAGTTACTCATGCCAGCTTGGACTATGACAGAGTCATAACAGTACCTGTTGTTGAGAGACCTGAGTGTATGTGTGATATGGTGGATTCTGGCCCTGACAGACAGCTAACTGTGACTTTCAGTTACTCATGCCAGCTTGGACTATGACAGAGTCATAACAGTACCTGTTGTTGAGAGACCTGAGTGTATGTGTGATATGGTGGATTCTGGCCCCTGACAGACAGCTAACTGTGACTTTCAGTTACTCATGCCAGCTTGGACTATGACAGAGTCATAACAGTACCTGTTGTTGAGAGACCTGAGTGTATGTGTGATATGGTGGATTCTGGCCCCTGACAGACAGCTAACTGTGACTTTCAGTTACTCATGCCAGCTTGGACTATGACAGAGTCATAACAGTACCTGTTGTTGAGAGACCTGAGTGTATGTGTGATATGGTGGATTCTGGCCCCTGACAGACAGCTAACTGTGACTTTCAGTTACTCATGCCAGCTTGGACTATGACAGAGTCATAACAGTACCTGTTGTTGAGAGACCTGAGTGTATGTGTGATATGGTGGATTCTGGCCCCTGACAGACAGCTAACTGTGACTTTCAGTTACTCATGCCAGCTTGGACTATGACAGAGTCATAACAGTACCTGTTGTTGAGAGACCTGAGTGTATGTGTGATATGGTGGATTCTGGCCCCTGACAGACAGCTAACTGTGACTTTCAGTTACTCATGCCAGCTTGGACTATGACAGAGTCATAACAGTACCTGTTGTTGAGAGACCTGAGTGTATGTGTGATATGGTGGATTCTGGCCCCTGACAGACAGCTAACTGTGACTTTCAGTTACTCATGCCAGCTTGGACTATGACAGAGTCATAACAGTACCTGTTGTTGAGAGACCTGAGTGTATGTGTGATATGGTGGATTCTGGCTCCTGACAGACAGCTAACTGTGACTTTCAGTTACTCATGCCAGCTTGGACTATGACAGAGTCATAACAGTACCTGTTGTTGAGAGACCTGAGTGTATGTGTGATATGGTGGATTCTGGCTCCTGACAGACAGCTAACTGTGACTTTCAGTTACTCATGCCAGCTTGGACTATGACAGAGTCATAACAGTACCTGTTGTTGAGAGACCTGAGTGTATGTGTGATATGGTGGATTCTGGCCCCTGACAGACAGCTAACTGTGACTTTCAGTTACTCATGCCAGCTTGGACTATGACAGAGTCATAACAGTACCTGTTGTTGAGAGACCTGAGTGTATGTGTGATATGGTGGATTCTGGCTCCTGACAGACAGCTAACTGTGACTTTCAGTTACTCATGCCAGCTTGGACTATGACAGAGTCATAACAGTACCTGTTGTTGAGAGACCTGAGTGTATGTGTGATATGGTGGATTCTGGCCCCTGACAGACAGCTAACTGTGACTTTCAGTTACTCATGCCAGCTTGGACTATGACAGAGTCATAACAGTACCTGTTGCTGAGAGACTTGAGTGCATATGTGATATGGTGGATTCTGGCCCTGACAGACAGCTAACTGTGACTTTCAGTTACTCATGCCAGCTTGGACTATGACAGAGTCATAACAGTACCTGTTGTTGAGAGACCTGAGTGTATGTGTGATATGGTGGATTCTGGCCCTGACAGACAGCTAACTGTGACTTTCAGTTACTCATGCCAGCTTGGACTATGACAGAGTCATAACAGTACCTGTTGTTGAGAGACCTGAGTGTATGTGTGATATGGTGGATTCTGGCCCCTGACAGACAGCTAACTGTGACTTTCAGTTACTCATGCCAGCTTGGACTATGACAGAGTCATAACAGTACCTGTTGTTGAGAGACCTGAGTGTATGTGTGATATGGTGGATTCTGGCCCCTGACAGACAGCTAACTGTGACTTTCAGTTACTCATGCCAGCTTGGACTATGACAGAGTCATAACAGTACCTGTTGCTGAGAGACTTGAGTGCATATGTGATATGGTGGATTCTGGCCCCTGACAGACAGCTAACTGTGACTTTCAGTTACTCATGCCAGCTTGGACTATGACAGAGTCATAACAGTACCTGTTGTTGAGAGACCTGAGTGTATGTGTGATATGGTGGATTCTGGCCCCTGACAGACAGCTAACTGTGACTTTCAGTTACTCATGCCAGCTTGGACTATGACAGAGTCATAACAGTACCTGTTGTTGAGAGACCTGAGTGTATGTGTGATATGGTGGATTCTGGCCCCTGACAGACAGCTAACTGTGACTTTCAGTTACTCATGCCAGCTTGGACTATGACAGAGTCATAACAGTACCTGTTGTTGAGAGACCTGAGTGTATGTGTGATATGGTGGATTCTGGCCCCATGACAGACAGCTAACTGTGACTTTCAGTTACTCATGCCAGCTTGGACTATGACAGAGTCATAACAGTACCTGTTGTTGAGAGACCTGAGTGTATGTGTGATATGGTGGATTCTGGCCCTGACAGACAGCTAACTGTGACTTTCAGTTACTCATGCCAGCTTGGACTATGACAGAGTCATAACAGTACCTGTTGTTGAGAGACCTGAGTGTATGTGTGATATGGTGGATTCTGGCCCCTGACAGACAGCTAACTGTGACTTTCAGTTACTCATGCCAGCTTGGACTATGACAGAGTCATAACAGTACCTGTTGTTGAGAGACCTGAGTGTATGTGTGATATGGTGGATTCTGGCCCCTGACAGACAGCTAACTGTGACTTTCAGTTACTCATGCCAGCTTGGACTATGACAGAGTCATAACAGTACCTGTTGTTGAGAGACCTGAGTGTATGTGTGATATGGTGGATTCTGGCCCCTGACAGACAGCTAACTGTGACTTTCAGTTACTCATGCCAGCTTGGACTATGACAGAGTCATAACAGTACCTGTTGTTGAGGGACCTGAGTGTATGTGTGATATGGTGGATTCTGGCCCCTGACAGACAGCTAACTGTGACTTTCAGTTACTCATGCCAGCTTGGACTATGACAGAGTCATAACAGTACCTGTTGTTGAGAGACCTGAGTGTATGTGTGATATGGTGGATTCTGGCTCCTGACAGACAGCTAACTGTGACTTTCAGTTACTCATGCCAGCTTGGACTATGACAGAGTCATAACAGTACCTGTTGTTGAGAGACCTGAGTGTATGTGTGATATGGTGGATTCTGGCTCCTGACAGACAGCTAACTGTGACTTTCAGTTACTCATGCCAGCTTGGACTATGACAGAGTCATAACAGTACCTGTTGTTGAGAGACCTGAGTGTATGTGTGATATGGTGGATTCTGGCTCCTGACAGACAGCTAACTGTGACTTTCAGTTACTCATGCCAGCTTGGACTATGACAGAGTCATAACAGTACCTGTTGTTGAGAGACCTGAGTGTATGTGTGATATGGTGGATTCTGGCTCCTGACAGACAGCTAACTGTGACTTTTAGTTACTCATGCCAGCTTGGACTATGACAGAGTCATAACAGTACCTGTTGTTGAGAGACCTGAGTGTATGTGTGATATGGTGGATTCTGGCTCCTAATAGATAACTAACCTTGACTGTCTCTTTATCCAGCCTGGTGAGAGGCACATCTGTGTGTCTCACAATGGAGTCTCCTATGACTAATATGTTGGGTTTATGGTTAAGCCTTAGTGGCTGTGAGACACAGGTGTGTGGACTATGCATAATGTCCCCTTTGGGCATGTTTTTGTTGAGGACTTCCGCATATGTGGGCATGTGTTGTGTATTTGAGGTTTAGTGGTTGTTTTGACACCTTTCTCAGTGGCAGGTATACTAGCTTGAGAGTGAGAGAGCATAAACTCTAGGTTCCTAATGTAATTGCATTTCTAACAAATTGTATTCCTAGGTGGCGGTAGTAGATGGTTACCTGTGTACGTGAGGCAGTTGACACACTGTATCAGGATGCCCATATTAGACAGACTGGCAGGAGAAACTGTAAGAAATTGTCCATCCATATTTGTCAGAATCTGAGGGAGAAAGGCCAGGGAGAGCTAACGGGTAAGCCTAAAGCCCAAGTGCTTAAACCAACATTAAGAGGCTTAGAATAACACTTACAATTTAGACAGGCTATAGAAAAGCAGCAATAAATGCAAAAAAAAAAAAAAGATGTAATTGAACACTTTAGAGAACAAGCAGCAAGTAGCAGAAAAAGCAAGATGACAAGATGAAGTAATAGAGTAGGAGGAGGAAACACAAATACAGTAAAATATAAGTAGTTGAATAAAGTGTTTTTTTTTTTAGGAAAGTGGAAAGGGAGAGAGGCAGAACAGAAGATAATTCAAAGTTAAGGAACTAAGGGCTTTGGCCTTTCCAAATGATCTCTGTACTAGGTAGAATGAGCTAATGAGATGGGACTGGGCGGAGTGTCCCAGATCAAATTTACAACTGCAAAAGTCACCAACTTTAAGAACACAGCAGCAGTTGGGTGGAAGGGTGGGAGAAAAACAAAATGTAGCCAGAGTTCAGCAAATATATAAATGTAGACACAGATGATTAAATATTTCATCAAGCAAAAAATAGAAACAGTGCAGTGCTGTTAAGAAACACTGAACAGTTAGATAAAGTGCAAAAAATATACTTATATTTATATCAGCTCTATATTTCCAGATTGTTTGAGAAGCACTTCATCTGAACTAATGAGCAGGAAAAACTTAGGTTGCACTACATCTTATGAAAAGTTGAGAGGTATGCCATGGTCTGTTCAACTCATATTCCAGACAGTACCATTAACATGCAGCTTTAACCCACCAAGCTTAATGATCTCTTATAGCACAATGGCAGAGATGATAGTGGCCAATCAAGACTGAGAAACAACAGCACAAAAGTTAATTGAGTGACTGAAGGATGAGAAAAACATTTGCATGCAACTGTAATCTTCAGGCAGGTTACCACCAACAGTAAAAATAAAGAACAGAGAGTTATTCAACTGTTTCACTGTGGCAAGAAGTTATCTCGCATATCAGGGCTAAGCATTAAAAATGAAAAATCTATATTGTTGAACATGCTTGCAGGTCTTTGCAGCACTATAGAACAGTTAGCCTGTGATCTGACTAAGTGTTGAGAAGACAAGGGGGATTAGGTTATAAGCTGGTAGGTGGACTGTGGGGACTTGAACAAAATAATGGAATGATGGATCATAGTAAGGACAATCTCTTTCTGATAGGTAATACACACTCTGTTCTCTTTTATACTGTTCTGTCCCCACTGCCTGCCTATCACTAGCCCTCCTGTTATTGACTGGCCGATTCATTGTCTATGCAGCAAGAGCTGATCATAGGAAACTGTATTCTGTGCAGCGGTCATGGTTTGTTTTTGTGTGCCCTAACCCCTCCCCTGTCAGCTGATGTGGGCTTGCCTAGACAAGGCCTAATATGACTTGCCTGTGGATATGCCTATTCCTGCATATGTATCACAAAAGTTATTATGTGAGTCACATGACAGAGCCAAGCACATAACCTCTGTCCATAAACTGCATGCCATGCACAAGTAAGTGCCGACATTGTAGTGGGCCTAACAAACTCCCTTCCTTTCCCCAGGATGAGTAAACAGGCACTGGCTGCTAACTTCCACTCTCCTCCACATGGCACTAATAGCAATCAAGCTGCTACGTAATCTTGGAGTTTTTGGGTGATACTCAGGGTATAATTTGTCTATAAAATGTCGAAGGTGCATATCTTGTATATAGAGAGTTACAATGATACTTCTGTCTGGGGTAAATCATAGGAATTGTTGACTGAAACATTAGAAATTGGGAGAGGGACAGAATACTCTAAATGTGGCATAAATACCTTTTCCCATGGACAATCATACTTCTGGTCTTAGAAATATTTGTGGAAACCATTCAGCAGTGAGGAACAACCTTATGAAGTTTAACCTTTAGGTGTTCCATGTGGCTCTCCAAGCTTAGTGAAGGACTCAGCCAAATATTTGAGCTCTGGAATAAGAAAACAGTTTCAAAACCCTTACCTGCAGGACAGGGCTCTGTTTAACCTTGCTGCAACCACCCCCCACAGAAAAACAAAAAACAAAATCTGCTTTCTTCACATTTGACTACAATTGTTTGCTTCTAGACTATATCTGACTTAATATCTGTAAAAATGTTTTTATGACACTGTATGCAGGTATACGCGTGTATGTGTATACATGTGAGTATTTTTGTGAGAGTGTGTGTGCATGTGTGTGTGTGTGTGTGTATGTGTGTTCGCATGCACATTCATATGTCTGTGCATGTGTGTGTTTGTATGTGTGTGTGTGTGTGTGTGTGTGTGTGTGTGTGTGTGTGTGTGTGCACACGCGAGTGTGTGTGTGTGTGTGTGTGTGTGTGTGTGTGTGTGTGTGTGTGTGTGTGTGTGTGTGTGTGTGTGTGTGTGTGTGTGTGTGTGTGTGTGTGTGTGTGTGTGTGTGTGTATGTGCATTTATGAAGGTTAGTGTGCAACAACATTGTGTGGGTAGGCAGGGAAAACACTTAACACAGTCTTTCCAGTTGCATTAACTGTTCAATTCAGAGACATGCAAATGAGTCATTAATGAATTTTGCTCCATATGATTTTTGCATGTCTCCAAATTGCACTACTAGACCACAACAGCAGAGTGCTTGTAGTGCTACATAGCTAATCTTTTTTGAATACCTCTAAGGTGAAAATAAAGCCTAAATTCACTAAAATAATAAAACTATATTGGCATGTGATCACATGGTAACCTAGGTGGCACTAGTAACAAATGACCAGGTAGAAATCACACTGTGTGCAAATGTTGTGGCTTTAGGCATGAAAAGGCATGTATTAAAATATTAATTCCAGTCTGTAGCCTTTGTGATAGTAGCAACCACTTTATTAGAGTGTGTAAGAAAGAAAAACAATAACAGCAGTAAGATAGTAATGTATTATAGGCAAAACACCAATCAAAAGCAGAAATGTTTGTGGACTTCATTGAAGTATATTCTATGAATGCAGTGCATACTACATGCGGTTTTAGTGAATTCAGTGATGATCAGAGTGAATTTGTGCAAACAGTCCTAGCTGCAAATGAGCAGAAAAGTGACCTCTGATCTGAAATGCCATGATCAAAGTTAGAGCATTTGTATTTAAACTGGATATTGGGACAGACTGCAATATTATGGCAGACACTAGTTATAAAATATTATTTAAGTGTAGGTTGTAGAAGTCTACATGCATGTTACTGTCATATTTGGAACACAGATTCACTGGTTAAGTATGGAAGTGTTAAGTATAAAATGAATAGAATACAAGCTATTATTGAGATAGTGACACTACAAACTCAGCTGAGGCAACTGAATATCTTCGGAGAGATGCTTGTGCTAAGTTGTGGATGATAATCAGAATTTCCTTAGTATAGATGAAATCATTATACAGATGAAAACATTAGTTCTTTCCTGTTGGTCAGTGATACACATGTAGCATATAATCAGTGTGCACTGCCACTGCATATTGCAAACACACTGAGGCAGGCAGATAGAGAGATGTGAGACTTTGGAACACAGGATACTGAACAGTTGCAGAGGTAGTCACCATGAGTATCTGAGCAAATCCAAAGCTAATATACTAGAAACACAGCCCAGGTTTTCAATTCAGAGGCTGTCTTTTAGTCAAAGATGTACATACTCATAGTTTTAAACTTTCTGTTTCCTGTGTTCCGACTGTTAGGCTATCTAGAAACACATACTTCTTGACAATGTAGATATAACTCTGGTCACTCAGCCAGTTATAAAGTTTTGATTTAAACTGGTATATACTCTAATTCTTATGTCGAGAAGTAGTTTGTAACACGAATGTGGCATTACTTGACTATATTGTTGAATTAATAAAAGTACAAAATTAAGAATCACTATCTATTTGTGTTCTCTCATTGTTATTAGTCCTGATATTCAACATTGTCCTGTATGGACAATACAGCCCTGTATTGGGCTAGGCTTGTAAAGGCCCCAGGGCCATTAGCCTAGTACACACCTATGAACCTATGCTTCATCAGTAAATGCTTGATGAGCAAAACATATTTCACTACAGATGAACTGGTAATTCATGCTGTAGAGTCTTAAATAGTTTGGTCTGCCACTAAACTCCAAGTATCAACATTTTTATATGGTGAAGATTGACTAAGAGCTATATTCCTGATATTTTGTGTATTATATATTAAAGAAAACCTGTATTTAAAAGTAATCCTAAGCTCTTTTAATTGTAAAACATTCAGAGAAGTTGCTATTAAGAAAGATAGGCTTAAATAGTTTATGCTTTCCCAAATCATACATATTAAATTGAAATTCAGGCCCAAATATGTGGCCCATCATTCATTTCACTAAATATTTACTTAACAGTAATATATCATTGCCAGAAGTAAAAACCAATCTATCTTTTCTGTGTATATTTTCTCAACTCACATACAGTATAGAAACATTTGGAAAGTATGGGCTGAAATATGCACATACCTGGTGTTAATAAAAACAGTCTAAAGTTAAATGAAAAACTTGCAAAATAGCATAATTCAGCAAAAATGTTGCTCCCATTTCGTATGTTATAAATGGTACTCCTCTTTAGACAGAGAGATGGTCATAGCAGCTTTGGGTATTTATGTGGACAACTGTCTTTGATTTACTCATCATGTTTTCACCATAGTCAGGAAATCCTTCTATCTGGCCCAGTTGATTTCCAAAGGAATATCTTCAAGGTTCAAAGAAATCATTCTAATCCAGTATTCTTCCCTTATCAGATTCATCATCAAATACATTGTACCCTTTGATATGTATAAATTCAAGCATATCACTCAGCTAGAAAGGCCACAAAGATTTCTAAGCAAGAACCTTATAGGTCTTGTATCCTTCAACTGCCCCCAAAAATTGAATGGCTCTCCTCATGTCCAGTGTAGTAGCACACTGGTCACTCAGAGGCGACCTGTGTCTAGCTCTTGGTAGCCATGGAAGACATATTTCATTTCATGCTTCTTTGTAAGACCTTTGCCTCTATAAAACCTCACATTAGAGACCGAAATCTATGCAAAACATTTGCAAGACTCACTAGAGGGATACATTCCTAATAAAGCATATTCCCAAGCTATGGAATAAGTCAGCATTAGAGGTCAAAAAGTACTACTCTGGTTACCTTTAAGGCTAGTCTTGATGACTGGGTGGGTAGGCACAAAGTGATATCAAGTTTATTAGGTACAGCGCTGCTAAATGTGGTGCAAGCAGTATTAAGACAATAGATTTGCAATTTTAGAAAGTGAAGAGGAAGTAGATGGAGACATAAGAAGAACAGGAACAAGATAGTGAAAAATCCTTTGAGATGAGATTTAGGAGAAGGAGAAGAAAAACATGACGTGGAAACCAAACACGGACAATGAAATGAAGAAACGCCAAGTTTGTGTGAATTAAAATGATGTACGAGGTTTGTGGTGCAATGCTATAAACAATAAACAGCGATGTTTTTTGTGCTTTCTAGATAACCGATGAATCAAACAAAAAAAGGACAAGAAGGCAGACAGTGTGGGAGGCCAAATCGTTTGGTCAGTTGTACATGGGACATATAGTAGAAGAGGAACTTTTATAGACAATGAAGAAATAAGAACTTTAGCTTAACAATAGGACCATCAGGAAGGGTAGTGATATGTGATACGAGAATGAGAGACAAAATGTACATGACTAATAGTGATTTACAAAAACACTAATATCACACAGACAAAACAGTCGTGTGAAGAAACCAAAACATTTGTGTTAATAAATATGTCAACACATAGCGACTGTAGGAGATTTCAACTATTACTGGAGCAAAGAAAAGGTTAAAATAACTCTGAATATTAAGTTGTTAAGGTGATTAATAAAATGTGGAGATTTAAAAGTAAGAAAGGAAAGAAAACAAAGATATAAAAGTAGGATTTTTAAGAGCAAAATTGATTATATAGTTTCCTGTAAAGACACACAAGAAATAAGAGGGGGAGTACAGATGGCAGACTGATCAGTTCATAGAGCAGTGCGGGTTAAACTAGAGGAAGCAACAAAGGATTAAATACATAGTTAAAAAGGAGCAACGATGATAGCAAAGAAAGAAAGATTTTGGACAGATCATATGACAAGGAGACCATTTTATAAAAACTGCACACAGTGCTGAGTAGTATATAAGCAGAATTATAAAAATATATATTTAGAACTGGCAAGAAGAATAAAAAAGAAATAAAATCAAATATAAAGAATTTTTATGGACTCGTGAGAAAGAGATAGAAAAAGGAGGCAACAAAATAAGGCAAATAGAAAATCAGAACAGAGAAAAGCTAAGATGATATTACAAAGGCAAAGATTAGCTTTTCTGAAAGGAAGTAAAGAGGACATTTTCCCATATCTAGGAAAAGAAATAAAAATGAGAAGGAAGGATGGATGCTACCTTGGATGGCGAAGCAGCTATAAAATACAAGCAAAAAGATATTATGGAGATGCTAGAAATGTTATAGATAATTTGTATGGAGAAGAGAATGGATGGGCAACAAGTGAAAAAATATCTAAAAAACGAAGGCATTTTTAAGAAACGTATACAACAATAGATGAAATAGAGACAGTTATAAAACAAGGTAAGAATGAATCAGCACCAGGATGAGATGGTGTCAGTTATGAGTATTATGAGAAAATGAATAAGGATGAAAAATTCATTTTTTAAATGTTAAATGAATGGGTGAAGCAAGGTATAATGGATGAAGACGTGTGGTGCAGTGATAGAATTTATAAGGATAAAGATGAAAGAGAGGATATACAAATGGAGGCCTATAACCTAGGAAATACTGACTATAACATTTTATAAAAATACAAAAAAAGGCTGGAGAAAATGGTGGATGAGATTATAGGGAAGGGATTTATGCTATAAAAGGAAGAAATGTGAAAGAAATGTTAATTATAGTGAAAGAAGTAGCAGAGATTATTATGAAAGAAAATAAATAAGTAAAACTGATAGCATGTTTCGTAGCTAAAGAATTTGATAAAGTGAGCCATGAGCAAATTACTTTACTTCTCAGTCAGCAATTAATCTACCTGGTGCGGGAAAAGAACCCATGACCTTCTGCTCATCTAGCACCAAAGGCCAGTGTGATACTTGTTGAGCCATTGACACTTACTCTATCTTGAAAAAACTGACATAGTGAAAACTGTTTATCAAGTATTAAGTTAGTACATATTAGTTTGATAGTATATAAAGTTAAAGCTATGTCAGTAAAAACATACATGCACTTCAAAACTGTATCAAAGAAAGGGTGAAGATTACATTAAAGTGGACAAAATCAAACTGATAGATAACATAAGGACATGCAACCTTGAGATGAGAAAAGAGGCCACCTAGGTAGTCTTAGACTTGGAAAAAGCATATGACAAGGTCCCAAGAAAGTTGATTTGTCAGTACTGCGATGGTCTGAAGTCCTGGAAAATGTGGTAGAATTAGTGTAGGCTATGTACAAGGACCCGATAACACAAGTATAAAGAGTGTTTGGACTTACAGAGGGATTCCTTGTGGGGCTTGGTGCACATCAGGGTTCAGGTCTCAGCCCACTGCTAATCATACTGGCGATGGACTAAATTAGGAAATAGGTCAGAGGGGACAGATTAACTAAGTTGTTGTATGAAGATGATGTGACATTGCAGCTAGAATCTGAACAGGAATTTCAGCAAATGTTAGGGGATGAAATGAAAAACTGAAGGCACATGGAATAAAACTGAGTACAGGCAAAGCAGTTGCCATAGCAGCAAATGGGAAAATCAGAAGAAGCTGAAAACTGAGATAGAGGGAAAATAGTTAACAGCTTCCACTATCTGTGAGGGTTGGTTGAGGATAAGGGAAGTCTGAATAAAAATGTCAAAGCTTAAATGAGAGGGGCTGCATCCAACTGAAATAGAGTGTTGGGGTACTGTGTTTCTGAAGAATTCCAAAGATGCAGAAAATTAATGTGTACAAAACAGTGGTATGATTAGTACTTCTGTATAGTACAGAACCCTGGGCAGTGAAGGCAAAGCAGCTGAGGAAACTGGAAGTGATGGAGAAGGTTGGTAGGATGCACACTGTCAGAAAGACGAAGACATGTTGAAATCAGAGCAGAGATTACAGTGGTTTGGTCATTGGTGAAGAAGGGTTTGGAGAAACAGGAAGATGGTAAGAGAAAATGATGTAAAGGAAAGAGACGGACAGATTGTGTGAGAAACCGTCGACAGGCAGGCATGACTGTCAGTGAAGGTACAAGTGTGGCACTGAATTGAGAGAGATGGAGACAGTTCACAGAACTCCCAACCCTCATATAGAAAATATGAAAAAAAGGTTGAAAACGATGATGCTGATGATGACGACGACTGTTATAAAGATCCATATCAAAATCAAGAGTAGAGATTGGCACAGTAACTACAAATGGAGTTAGAATTTCATTATGGAAAAAGATGCTGTCTGTTATCAGATGCATGTCCCACTGACAGAAACCCCAAGCTAAGAGACGTCAGTATAGAAACTAAAACTAATATGAAGCTCTGACATAAAAATCAGCTCAAATTCAAAAGTATCCACAGAAACTTACAAATGTTAGCAAAGAAACCGAAAGCACAGAACTAGAAAAAGAGATGCACTTGAATGAGCACCTTCAGAACCAAGTAAATACAGAAAGTGAAGTAAGCAGGAGAAAGATCCGTTCTGAGGCTGTTTCTGTTAGTGTAAATCAAAGACTGCAAATAAAGGCAGCCCCCCACATGTAAATCAGGGACTGCAAATAAAGGCAACCCCCCCACATGTAAATCAGGGACTGCAAATAAAGGCAGCCCCCCACATGTAATTCAGTGACTGCAAATAAAGGCAGCCCCCCACATGTAATTTAGTGACTGCAAATAAAGGCAGCACCCCACATGTAAATCAGGGATTGCAAATAAAGGCAGTACCCCCACATGTAATTCAGTGACTGCAAATAAAGGCAGCCCCCCCACATGTAATTCAGGGACTGCAAATAAAGGCAGCCCCCCACATGTAATTCAGAGATTGCAAATAAAGGCAGTCCCCCCACATGTAAATCAGGGATTGCAAATAAATGCAGCACCCCCACATGTAAATCAGGGATTGCAAATAAAGGCAGCACTCCCACATGTAAATCAGGGACTGAAAATAAAGGCAGCCCCCCACATGTATTGACTGCAAATAAAGACAGTCCCCCCACATGTAATTCAGTGACTGCTAAGAAAGGCAGCCCTCCACATGTACATCAGGGATTGCAAATAAAGGCAGCACCCCCACTTGTAATTCAGTGACTGCAAATAAAGGCAGCACCACCACATGTAAATCAGGGATTGCAAATAAAGGCAGCATCCCCACATCTAAATCAGAGACTGCAAATAAAGGCAGCCCCCCACATCTAAATCAGAGACTGCAAATAAAGGCAGTTCCCCCACATGTAATTCAGTGACTGAAAATAAAGGCAGTACCCCCACATGTAATTCAGTGACTGCAAATAAAGGCAGCCCCCCACATTTAAATCAGGGATTGCAAATAAAGGCAGCCCCCTCCCACATCTAAATCAGAGACTGCAAATAAAGGCAGTCTTCCCGCAACATGTACCTGTAATGTAAGAAGAAAACAAAACTGATGTTACATTTTATTCTGCTGTATGTTTTGCAGTGAAAATGCAACATAAAGAAGGCAAAGAAAGTGAGAGGTTGGTTTGCACTCAAAGGGGAGATCATCCTAAAAGGCAAGTGAGCATCCCTTATAGCCAAGAAATTAAAGAGAAAATGATTCTTGTGTAGAGCTGCATCTTACAGGAGAAGACATAGATGGAGCTGCAGAGTGGTGTTTCAGGTGAAGAAGCTATACCTTCTACCTCAAAGCAGGTTACTAAACAAAGTAATCCTGAGTTAGTGGACTTATAAATAAGTCTCATAAACTTTAAGAAAGGTACAGTAGGAAGATGATACTTTAATTACAGCAAGACAGAACATAACTAGATTTATAGGGGAAGATGGCGAACTGGATGTTTTCTTTACTTCTTATCCAAAAAGATGATCCCTTATTTAGAATGAACAAAGATAAAGAAGAAACTCTGGGTCTGTTAATAGTGCAAAATCTTGTAGGACACTGTTAACGAAGCCAGCTGATAGTCACTTATTAGAAGGTCAGATTTTACCAGACAGGCATAACGAAAGAAACAGACAAATCCTTATCACCCAGAATGTTAGAAAGCTTGCACACCACCCTGAATATAAAAGCCACTTGATCTCAGCTTATAATACCTGTATTATTATACCTGCTGGTCAATGGATTCACTTTGAATCATTGAATGTTCAGAACATCGACGTTCTGATCATCAAGACCAGAACATCGATGTTCAGAACATCGAAAATTCAAAATGAATCGTAAAAAAAAAAAATCACAAACACTATGTTATGCAGGGGGGCCTCACCCCCTGCACCCCCTCACTTTAATATTCCAACTTCGAGATTGCACTACAGTGGAGTAAGGGAAATCCCCCATTTACCGCTATATGCAGTAGCACTAAACGGGAGATTTCCTGTACCCTAACTGCAATGCCAACACTCACATGGCACACACACACACACACACACACACACACACACACACACACAACATGCAGGGCACCTTGCTGCCCTGCATACACACCCAACATTCCACAATCTCACTTACCTGGCACTTCCACTTTAAACCTTCGATGTTCTGAACATCGATGTTCTAGTCTCGATGATCAGAACTTCGATGTTCTGAACACTCGATGATTTAAAGGGAACCCCTGGTCAACTCCTCTATTCCTTCACCATCGCCAAACTATGGAACTCACTTCCACCTTCTATAAGAAACACGGTCAGCACCATCATCTTCAAACAAATACTTCCTGGCTCTGTACCTGCTCTATAACCTAACCTCGTCACTCTCCTTATATGGTTACTAAACTCCTATGCCTTTTGCTATTAGTGGCTGATGATACTTTCTCCATTTTTATTTTTATCTTCACTTGTTGATACTGGTACAATAATACTGATTACTATAGCTTTGTTTATACCACTCTGATTAAATTCATTGAATTCTGCTTTAATGTACATTTTCTATACATATTACTGCAATCAAAAAAACTAGATTCCTGCTTTTATGTATATATTCTGTATATATTACTATATTTACTATCGTAACACTGTTTCTACTTCTGTACTAATTAATGTTTATATTTTTTTCTGTATCTTATTGGAGCTTTTCTCCCTGGGCCTCCACTGAAAATGGACTCTTTTAGGCCCAGTGGACTTTCCCGGTAAACAAATGCAATAAAATAAATAAAGTAAAATAAATAATACCTCTCAACCTCTAAGCACAAGAAATCTGGAAATAGCCAAAAATAATGGGGGTCAAAGGCCCAAAATCAGGGACAGGTTTTAAATCTTGTTTTTATAAACTTAGATAGTTGTTAGAATAATTGGTTTTGCATTAGTACACGTTTTCTGAAGGTTATGATATCTGAAATTCAAATGTATTTCATTATTTAGTGACTTTAATCCTCAGTAAGTTTCAAGAAAACACAAATTTTATGAGGAGCAGACTGAAAATATTGGGCAAAATATGGGCATTCTGCAAAAATCTGGACAGTTGAGATGTGCAGCCTACCGCTCAAGGGTGTAGGGTGCAGGTTCCTAGTACTGTCACAGGGTGCTGTTTGAGCCAGCTACGCTGCTGTCCTGAAGTACAGATGGGAAAATCCTTGTGAAAAGTACAAAGGCAAGACATGAGAGAATTTTTATTAAAAATTAAAGTAGCATTTTCATGGCTGCCTGCAAGGAGTAAACTAATATAACATAATATAGAGAAACTTCTAGAATGAAACTTAGATCAAGACTTTAAAGGGTAGAAAAGTCTCAAATCAGTAAGAGGAGGAATCCAACAACATACTAAAAGTGCGTGCGACAGAAGGACAATAGAGTGACTAATGCAGTACAGTAGTGTAAACGCACAAACAGTACACAGGTGTCGAACTTCTGACCATTTATTTGCTTATTTGTTTATTTATTTATTTATGTTTATTTACTGGGATAGGAATGGATCCATTGTGGACCCATTTCAGTCGCTGTCCAGAAGTTGCCTCTCCCATAGTGCCTTTTTTAGGCAAGGCTCAAAAGACAAACCCACCTCCTTAGAAAACAAAAATGGAAAAAAATTAAGGGCAATGCTGCTCAACGCCAGAAGTCTAAATCTCAAGATGCAGGCTCTCGAAGCCCTCCTCAGTATGGAGAACATCGATGTCTGTGCAGTAACTGAAACCTGGTTTAAGGCTCCTGAGAGCACCCCAGCGCTACCAGGCTATACCTCATATCATGCTTTTCGGCCCCAAAACTCGGGCCAAACCAAAAAGGGAGGGGGAGTGTCCATATTCATCAAGGACACCCACACCTCCAGGTTAGTGGCAACACATGAAGCATCAGAGACCATCCAGGTGCAACTAACCGTAGGCAAAACTGCTATACAAGTGGTAGCATGTTACAGACCACCTTCCCAATCTCAGGAACCCCACTCAGCCTTCCTGAAGACATTGGAGGATATGAATGTCTCACCAAACACCATCATATTGTGAGACTTCAACTACCCTAACATAGACTGGGTGCATTATTCTAGCCCAAACACCCTAGCCCAAAGGTTCCTGGAATTCATAAATTCAAATGCAGTGGAACAGCTAGTCACCTCTCCCACAAGGGGAGATAATATACTAGACCTGATCATGACAAACATGGGGACAAAGTGCTCCACACTGGAAGTATACCCTTCACTAGTGAGATCTGACCACAAACTAATCACCCTGGATATACACATCCCACCTCCACCCCCAACACAAAAGACTACAGTGAAAAACTTCTCAAAAGCCGACTTTACACTTCTTAAAACTGAGATGGTATCCTTTAAGCCCACTGGGACAGTGGAAACCACATCCCACAATGCAGAATCCTTCACAAATGCTTTCTATGGACATCTCCAAGAATGCACGGATCATGCAATCCCAAATAAAACCAAGACCCTCTCCACCAAGGGCAGGCGTCCTGTCTGGTGGACCCCAGCCATAAACAAATTGTATAACAAAAGAAGGAAGGTACTGCACGACAGAGCAAAATCCCATAAAGAGAAGGCATCTCTGATCAGCACTAGTAGAAAGCTACATTCTCTCATAAAAACATCCAAGGCCAACTTTGAGAGAAAAATTGCTATGGACACTAAAGATAACCACAAGGCCTTCTTCAGCTATGTTAGAAACCTGGGTGGAAACCCTCAGATATGTTCTGAGTTAGTTCACAATGACAAAAAATACACTGAACCCACAGATATTGCCAACATTCTGGCAGACAGGTTCAGTGCAAATTTCTCCCCTCCCTCACCCCCAAAAGAAGAAATACTTATCCCAGCTGAATGTAACCTCCCTGTCATCTCAGATGTCCAGGTGAGAACCGCCCTCAGCAAAGCTAAAAACACAGCACCAATGGGACCCGACGGTATCCTGGGTTGTGTGCTACGTGAACTCCAAGAGGAGCTAAACCCGCACATAAAAATGCTATTTAACCTTAGCCTTACTACAGGATATGTACCTGAAAACTGGCGTACAGCAACAGTAGTCCCACTCCACAAAGGAGGCACCTCTACTGACCCTGGTAACTACCGCCCCATAAGCTTAACCAGCCTGGTCTGCAAAGCTATGGAAAGAATCATTATGGAACTAATAAACAGAGACATTGGGGACTTACAGACACTTGATCCCACCCAGTTCAGCTTTGTAAAAGGCAGATCCTGCCTTTTAAACCTGGTTGACTTTTTCAAAACAGTCACTAGAGCCATTGACGAGGGCAAAGCAGTCCATACAGCCTACCTGGACTTGGCTAAAGCTTTCGACACAATACCCCACTTTGGCATCATTGACAAGCTCAACAGCTTAAATGTAAATCCATATGTCACAAGATGGGTGTCAAACTGGCTAAAGGATAGAACCCATAAAGTCAAAATCGCTGGAGCCATGTCAGACTCAAAGCCAGTGACAAGTGGTGTCCCACAGGGCTCTGTCCTGGGACCCCTCTTGTTTGGCATTTATTTCTCAGATGTGAAAGCAAACATGGGATGGTTGTGGCTGACAAAGTTCGCAGATGACTGCAAACTAGGCGCCATAGTTGATACACCAGCTGACATGTACATCCTACAGAAAGGCCTCACTGAAATGGACAACTGGTGCCGGAGTCATGGCCTTAAACTAAATGCCAAAAAATGTATAGTCATCCCTTTGGGAAAAACAAAGTACCCACAAATTATCACATAGGCGGTAACCCACTGAGTACAGAAAAAGTAATCAGAGACCTGGGGACCCAAGTCGATAGTGACCTCTCATTTGACACCCACGTTGCCAAAGTGGTTAGAAAGACTTTCTACCTTGCCCACCTTATCATGAAGAGATTCACATCCAGATCAAAGGAGGTCATTGTGCCCCTGTACTCCTTCCTTATCAGGCCCATGATTAATTACAATGCCCCATTTGGTATGTACCTCACCCGGCACTTGCAACAGCTAGAGAGACCCCAAAAGTACCTCACCAAGAGGATCAAGGGTCTCCAACATATGTCATATGCTGCCAGACTAAAGAAACTCCAACTCTATTCAGTAGCATACCGCCTACTCAGAGGTGATCTGTGCCTGATGTACAAGGCCATGTCCAATCAGGAATTGATGGACATGCTCCACCTCAAAAAATCCAAATCCATCAGAACCACGAGAGCTAAAGATTTGAACCTCAGCACAAATCTGAATAGGACATGCTGGAGGGACAGATTCATAACTCAGAGGCTTCCCATACTCTGTAACAGAATCCCAGTTCATGTTAGGCAGAGCCCCTCACTGACTCTCTTCAAGAGAAATTTTGACGAGTGGATGGGAGATCGTAGGTTTACCCCAGGGGTCATTTCTGTGTCACTACTAGACAGAGGCACAGTAAACTAATTCTATTATCTAAGGGGGTCTTCACTTTGTCACTACTAGACAGAGGCACAGTATTCTAAATCTATTCTGTACACTTTTGTACCATTACATGGGGTGGCGAAAGCCACATCACTATGGCTCGGCTTATAAATGCCCCAGGGCAGATAGCCTAGTACCAAACTATGAAACTATGAAATTACAAAGAAGAATAACAAAGCACACACGTGTGACAGAGTTACAAGACAGACAGAAAGAACTTTAGAGTGTGATTTAGGTAAAAATAATACAAACCAAAAGCAAGGATTTCAGTGAAGTAAAATAGGGTGCAAAACACGGTCTAATAATACAAGTGGGAAAATATTGATATACACATATTCAATCAAAGAATATGACTGTTCTAGCATGATTTAATTGCAATTATTGGAACAGCTTTGGCTTGTTAGTTGCTGTTTACAGACAAGTTTATCTTATTGGGGAATGAGTGAGGTAGGTACAGGTGGCCCTAACCATGAAAGGTAAAAATTTTCTCTGAATTTATTGTAGATAGTTTTGTTGTAGAGTTCAACAGGTAGAGTCCCATAGTTTAGGAGTCTGAACTGAAAAAACAGAAGAGAATATTTTTTTAGATGTATTCAGTACCGTCGGCAGAGTTGGCATCTGAGTGCAGTTGGCAGAGTGTTTCTTTGATGGGTAGTCTGTGGCTAAAGGGAGAGGGTCGAATCACTATATAGAGGATTAGCAGTGGGATGGGTAGTCTGTGGCTAAAGGGAGAGGGTCGAATCACTATATAGAGGATTAGCAGTGGGATGGGTAGTCTGTGGCTAAAGGGAGAGGGTCGAATCACTATATAGAGGATTAGCAGTGGGATGGGTAGTCTGTGGCTAAAGGGAGAGGGTCGAATCACTATATAGAGGATTAGCAGTGGGATGGGTAGTCTGTGGCTAAAGGGAGAGGGTCGAATCACTATATAGTGGATTAGCAGTGGGATGGGTAGTCTGTGGCTAAAGGGAGAGGGTCGAATCACTATATAGAGGATTAGCAGTGGGATGGGTAGTCTGTGGCTAAAGGGAGAGGGTCGAATCACTATATAGAGGATTAGCAGTGGGATGGGTAGTCTGTGGCTAAAGGGAGAGGGTCGAATCACTATATAGTGGATTAGCAGTGGGATGGGTAGTCTGTGGCTAAAGGGAGAGGGTCGAATCACTATATAGTGGATTAGCAGTGGGATGCCAATCATAACTGGCTTATTATGAGTTTAAGACATGGATGCCAAGAAATGTGAATCGTGCATGTATGTTGAGAACATAATTAAAGGTTATGATCAAAGACGCGATCATAATTCTTTGTAGTGTATGAAGCTTTATCTGCTCCATGTACTACTGCTTACAAAAAAACAAAAACAAAAAAATAAGTATTTTGCGTTATGCTGGCTTTCAAAGCTGTAAAGCACTTCTTGAGCTTTGTCAAAAAAGATAGTGCAACACAATCCCTTATGTTTACCCTAACATTGTCGTGCCCTCAAATGTCCAGAGTTTTGCAGAATGTCCAGACTTTTGCCTCATGTGATTGGTGTTCCTCATTAAATGTTTTTGGACAAATCAGTAAGGACTGAAATCACTAAATAATGACATACACATGAGTTTCAGACTTCATATTCCTCACAACATGCAGGTGAACATGGGTCAATGTCACTTTATCGAAACAGCTATTTAGCAAATCACTGTTCGTGGACCTCAAATTGTCAAATCCTCCCTTTGCTGAATGGCTGTTTCAGCGAACTTTCCCACAGGGAAAAGAATCGGCTGTCCGACCTAGCGCCTGTCACTAAACTCAAAAAAATGTAAAACCCACCCAAGTGGGGGGGGCTGCGCCCCCATACCCCCCAATGTGGTGGGCTACACCCCCACACCCCCCCTAACTAAATATACCAACTCCGAGATTGCACTACAGTGGGGAAAAGGGCAACTGGTTCCTTTCCCTGTGGAAAAGTTCACTGAAATGGCCATTTGATGAAGAGAGAATTCTGCAATTTAGGGTCAACGAATAGTGATTTGTTAAATAGCTGTTTTGATGAAGTGCTATAGACCCAGTAAACACACACCTTCCTATTCTAGCTACTTTATAAGTTTATAAGAGAAAGTTAGGCAGTGACAAGTTGCTGGTATGGACAGCAGGCAGAAACAAAATAGTTTTTTTCTTTTCATTCTGCTGCTGTTTTTTTGCTGGTCAGTATTGACAGATTTGACTGTCTAGCTTAAGACCTGACCTTAACAAGTTTTTGTTTTTGTATTATTTTTAAAGACTGTAAAATTATTATTCTTAAAATATTTTGTAATACTTTGGAGCTTTTTTCCCTCAGGCCTCCATTGAAAATGGGCTTCTACCCAGTCAGACTATGCTAGTACTCAAATGTCACAAAATAAATAAATAAACAAGTTAAGCTGCGGGTGCTTAACATTTGTTAAGGTTGAGCCTCGTTCTGTAGTAACACTTAACTGATTGCGTAATCACCACACTCCATGCACTAGAAATGGTTCTATGGACCATGAAATGAGTAGTAGATCTGTACACCCTTGAACAGGTAGCCAATTGGCTCTCTGGAGTGTTATGCAGTGATGTTCATATTTAGGAGAGAGCAGGATAAAACTGAAAATTTTATTTGAGAGAACTTGGACATCTTTCACGTGTTTTGATGAGGCATAAGTGAGCAATAAGGAGGATTTTTATGCCAATGGCCTCCCTTCTGGAGTGTGAAATTTTGAGATTTTTATGGCATCCCAAGGTGGTGGAGTTAATGTTTTCTTTAGGCTGTTAATGTGCAGGGTCTCAGTTAAACTGGGATCAAGAGTAACTATGAGGCTTTTAAAGGAGAATATGAATTCTATGGCTTTTTTATTATATGGTAAGGCAGTTATAAAGTAAAAACAATTAATGAAGCCTTTGGAGCTGCTGAAGAAGATTACTTTAGCATTATTAGTGTTCAGAGCTAATCACTTTTCTATTAATTTAGTCTTATTAGTGTTCAGAGCTAATCACTTTTTGATTACTTTAGTCTTATTAGTGTTCAGAGCTAATCGCTTCTCGATTATGTTAGTCTCATTAGTGTTCAGAGCTAATTGCTTCTCGATTACTTTAGTCTTATTAGGGTTCAGAGCCAATTGCTTCTCAGATAGCTGTGGGAACAAGTTTTGGGGTATGACCTGATGTTATGGGAGGATACAAAGAGGTAAATGCAACAGAAGGACAGATCAAATAGGCAAAACCTGGGCCAGGTGGAAAGGCTCAAATGAGCAATGCAAAATATAGCAGCTAGAAGGAATCCGGGCAAGAATGTCTTTATTCAATGTACCGCAAGCATTCGCACTCACGCTTTTTAGAGTGTAATAAAAGTAAAACAAAATGGACCATTCATTCATATATCCATTAACAAAAAGAACATAATCATTTGCATCTATTGCCCACTTGTAATACAGCAAACATTATTTATTTGTAAAGATGTATAAAATATCCAGCATTTTATGTAGGGAGGAGTAATAGGGGCACATCTCTCAACTGTCCAGATTTTCGCCTCACATTTTTGGTTTGTTCCTCATAAAATTTGTGATTTTCTGGAAAATCATTGAGGACAGAAGCTACTAAATAATGATAGACATTTGAGTTTCAGACTTCATATCCTTCAGAAAATGCATACTAACGCAAATCCTGTTAATCTAGCAACTTTTTAAGTTCATAAGAGCAATATTTAAAATCTGTTCCTATTTTTGGACTTTTGTCTCCATAATTTTAGACTTTGTCCAGATTAGTTGTGCTAAGAGGTTGAGAGGGATGCACATGAGAACGAAAGATGAAATTTGTGAACATTGTTTTAATATATGGCATCTAACAGGTATAAATGCTTTATATAAACATATATAAAAAGAGGGAGACAAATATACCTTCAGATATAGAAATTGTGAGAATGTCTGTAGGGGTGGTGATGGGGTTTTAGTTACAAAAAGAAGGGAATATAAGCAGACATGTAATTTCAGAGCAGACCATCCCCCTGGTTTGAAAAGCATTTGTGGTATGAAACTGATTCTGAAGTCTGGAACAGTAAGGGAATTACTTAGATTCCATTTCATAAAGTAAGCATTATAATAAAAGAATAAAAGAAGAAAAACACATGTTGTTTAGAAGTAGAATACATTGAATAAAAAGTCAATGTATAGCAGTATGTGTATATTTTAGTCTTCTTAGGACATGTGACAATATGGTGGTAGATGTGTTTTTAAGAAGAATTGTGCTAAATTATTTTTAAAATGCAATTGGCTAATATATGTCAGCTGATTATGGAATTTTATACTGATATTTGGTTTGTTTTGTTTTACTTTTATTACACTTGAAAAAGGATGTGAATGCAAAAGCTTGTGGTGGATCGAATAAAGACATTATTACTGTGATTTTCTTTGAGCCAGTATATTTTGCTTTGAGGATTCAAAGAAGACTATATTATCAGCAAAAAAATGACATTAGTTGTGCTCACCTAAGTAGATAAAAAGTTTATAAAGTGGCTGAAAAGACTAAAATTGAATATTAGGGAGCACCTGCAGTGCTCATTTGGGGTGAAGACAGAGAACAGCTGTATTTTACCCTGAAGGTCCTATGAGAGAGATAGTAAAAACAGTCTAGTATGTAGAGGGTCAAAGCTGGAGTATACAAATGAGATAAGTAGGAATATGTGGTTTACAAAGCCAAAGACTTTGGATGAATCATTGAACAGGGCTTGAGTGAAATGGTCTTTATCAGAGTTAGGAATTATAATGTTAAGTCAGTGCATGTAGGGTGGTTTCAGTATTTCTGTGTTTTCTGTAGTTTGCCATGTTGTAATAGGTTCATAGGTTCATAGGTAGGTACTAGTGGCTTTCTGCCCGAAGGCATTTATAAGCCTAGCCAGAGTGTCAGCTTTCGCCGCCCGATTGATTAATTAACTGATCCTCTGTCAAGAAGAGCCAATGAAGTGAATCCAGGGATGTATTTTCTGTTACCCATCCACTCGTCAAGGTTTCTCTTGAAGAGTGTTAGTGAGGGGCACTGCCTAATGTAGTTAGGAATTTTGTTCCAAAGCATGGGGAGTCTCTGTGACAGGAATTGATCCCTTCAGCATGTTCAATTTATTGTTGTGGTGAGGTTTAGCTTACTAGAGCGAGTGGCTCGCAGTGACTTGGATTTCTTTAGGTGGAGCATGTCCATCAATTCTGAGTTGGACATGGCTTTGTAAGTCAGGCAGAGATCACCTCTGAGCAAGCGATATGCCACTGAGTACAGCTGGAGTTTTTCCAGTCGGGCTGCATAGGACATATGTTTCAGGCCAGTAATCCTCTTGGTGAGGTACTTGTGTGGTCTTTCCAGCTGTTGGAAGTGTCTTGTGGGGTACATCCCAAATGGGGCATTGTACTCTATGATGGGTCTGATGAATGAAGAGTAGAGGGGCACTATAACCTCTTTATTTCTAGATGTGAACCCTTTAGTAATTAGATGGGCTACATAGAAGGATTTCCTAACTACTTTGGCAATATGATTGTCAAAGGAGATATTACTATCTACCTGGGTCCCCAGATCTCTTATTACCTCTTCTGTATTAAGGGGGCTGCTACCTATGTGGTAATTCATGGATGTTTTATTTTTCCCAAAAGGGATGACTATGCATTTTTTGGCATTTAGCTTGAGACTATGACTTTGACACCAGGTGTCTGTCTCAGTAAGGCCCTTTTGGAGAATGTCTGTGTCAGCCGGAGAGTCAATTATGGCTCCCAGTTTTCAGTCATCAGCAAACTTGGTTAGTCATAGTCCTCCTGTGTTTGCCTATACTTCTGAGAAGTATATGCTGAACAGTAGGGGTTCCAGGTCCAAACCTTGTGGGACACCACTTGTGACTGGTTTAGAGTTTGTCCTGGAGCCCGCTATTCTTACCGTGTGAGCTCTGTTTGTAAGCCATTTGGCAACCCATCTCTTGACATAGGGGTTTATGTTCAGGCTGGTGAGTTTTTCTATAATTCCCGAGTGGGGAATGGTGTCAAAAGCCTTGGTGAGGTCAAGGTAGGCTGTGTGAACCATCTTCCCCTCATCTATGGCCTTGGTGACTGTCTCGAAGAAATCAACCAAGTTTAGTAGGCATGATCTGCCCTTAAGAAAGCCAAACTGGGTCGGGTCAATTGTTTGGAGGTTCCCAATGTCGTTAATGAGTTCCATGATGATGCACTCCATAGCTTTGCAGACCAGGCTAGTCAGGCTTATGGGGCGATAGTTACCAGGGTCAGTTGTGGCCTCTCCTTTGTGGAGTGGAATAACCGTTGCTGTGTGCCATTCTATGGGCACATAGCCTGTGGAGAGGCTGAGGCTGAACAGTGTGTTTAGGTGGGGGGTTAGTTTGTTCTGTAGTTCATGCAAGACGCAGCCTGGGACACCATCTGGCCCCATTAATACTGTGCTTTTGGTTTTTGAAAGGGCTGTTTTCACATGTGCGTCTGTGATTTCCAGGACACTACACTTTTCCAGTATTGTTGTGGGCCCTTTTGGGGTGAGAGGGGGATGACGTTTGCCCTGAATCTATCTGCCAGGATGTTGGCAATATCAGTAGGTTCAGTATATTTTGTGCTATTTTGCACTAGCTCAGAGCATATCTGCGAGTTGCCACTTAGATTCTTAACATAGCTAAAGAAGGCTTTGTGGTTATCTTTTGAATCCGTGGCTATTTCTCTTTCGAAGTTAGCCTTGGATGATTTTATAAGAGACCTTAGTTTCTTACTGATTCTGATCAGGGATGTCTTTCCTTCTTGGGATTTGCTTTTTTTCTGAACTAGTTTCCTCCTTCTATTGTATAGCCTGTTTATGGAAGGGGTCCACCAGACTGGTTTCCTTCTCTTAGAGGAGTGAGTCTTGGTTTTGCTAGGGATGGCACAATCCATGCATCCTTGTAGGTGCTCAAAGAGTGCATTTGTAAAGGTTCCTGCATCTTGGATACTGTTATCCTTTAGCATGAGGGCTGTGAAACTTACCACCTCTGCCTTAAGTAAGGTGATAACTTTACTAATAATAACTTTAGCTAAAATGTGTAGAGTTTATAAGTTGATAGAGAACATAGGGAAGGTCAGACAGTTGATAATGGTAGACTTTGCAAACGGATACTTGCAATAACCACCAACCCCCCCCCCCCCCCGCCAATAGGCTTTGTACCCCTCGATTGTCTAAGTGTATAGTGTTACCATTTCACCTGTATGGAACCCTAGCTATTTTCCAGAGGCTGATGGATAAAATACTGAAGCTCCACTCCCCAATATTCTGCACCATACCTAGGTGAAATGGTTCTGGAAATTTCTGTTAAAGTCAAGGCTCTGTTGAAATTCACAAGCCAATGCTAAGTAAACTAGGTATAGCAGAATAATCTAACCACTAAGAGAACATTATAATCAGGGAGGGGGTGGTCAGACCGTAACTCGGAATGACAGAGGCCATAAAACTGGTCTGCTCCCTCTATTATGAGACAGATGAATACTTTCCTTAAACACGTTCCTTAAACTAGCTTAGTATGGCAGATTGTCTGTGCCTCAAGTTGTGACCATAGTTTGCCCTTTGACAGATCTCATATGAGAAAAAAATATAGAATTTATATATGGATATTTTATTTTGGCATAAATTTCCTTATTAGATGACAGTTCAGGAAATTGTGCTGACCTTGGTTTTGGCATGTCATTTGGTCTTGACTTCAGAAATCCATTATATTCATCTTTAGAAGCTGAAATGTGAACTTGTTAAAATGTATTGAGATAAAAAGTGTGGATGTGTTATTTATACAAAGACCCATTGTGATGACTATATGATGCTTTCTTTTCTTGAAATGAATGAATGGATGCATGGATGGACGGATGGATGGACAGATGGATGGATGGATAGGTGGGTGGGATGAGTGAATGGATGGATGGATGGATGGGTGGGAGGGATGGATCGAGGGAAGGAGGGATGCTTGAATGGATTAGTATCTTAATTGTTTGATTTCTACATTAACTGACTGACAATATTTGGAACTGATATGTGGTGGATGCAGGACCTTAATTAGAAAAATAAATGAAAAAGTATGAATGTATAGTAAATGCTTTTGTTAATTTGAGCTTTAGTGCATTTATGCAAAAAGGTAAATATGTGTCACTCTACATGCAAGGACTCTTAAAGGGCTGAATAGGTAAGTCAGTCTGAGTATCTGGAGATCTGCTGAACAATATTACTGGAATGACAGATACCAGCTGTAGTGGCCTAGCTCCTGGTTGACACTAAGTGGAGAGCCAGCAGGATTCCAGCAGTAACCAAGGATTTGTGGGGTTTTTCTTACCCTGCATACAAAGGACCCTACTTACATCATAGGGTTGGTCTAACCTAAGAAGAAAACGCTGACGTCTGTACCATTGTGCAGGCTTACAGCCATTACCCTAACACTCTGGCTATCTGCTTATGTCATTTCAGTGGTAACGTTATTCTTCCCTGATGATGGTGCCTTCTTGATGAGGAATTATGTCAGAGTTAGCAGAGCAGGAAACATGATGAATCCCTGGGTAGCACCGTCAGTGGCACATGGTGGTCTGCAGGGCGAGTCCCTCAACATAAAGAATAATGACAAAAAATAGAGAATGAAAGCAACATGAAGGCCACCGTCCTTGTTTCTAATGGAATGTCTTGACACCACCGTCCTTGTTTCTAATGGAATGTCTTGACACCACCGTCCTTGTTTCTAATGGAATGTCTTGACACCACTGTCCTTGTTTCTAATGGAATGTCTTGACACCACTGTCCTTGTTTCTAATGGAATGTCTTGACACCACTGTCCTTGTTTCTAATGGAATGTCTTGACACCACTGTCCTTGTTTCTAATGGAATGTCTTGACACCACTGTCCTTGTTTCTAATGGAATGTCTTGACACCACTGTCCTTGTTTCTAATGGAATGTCATGACACATTCATTTCTCAGTTTGCAGCTTTGTGAGTTCATCTGTTTTTTTTTTCTTTAGTTCTCAGAAGTTCTGCAGCTCATGCTCTGGCTCCACTGATGGTACTGTCTGTGCTTATTCCATCTGCAGCTGTCTTGGGTGCATATCTGATAAAACGCAAAAAAGGTATGATGTCAGAAAATTTGCTCAGCTCCTTATTTAGAAGTGCTGATGGTGATTAAATGTGCAGAAAAGCATAGAGTGTGACAAAGTCCATCCTCACAACAATAGCCACGCTGCCAGCAATACTGAGTTTGGGGAGGACTTACGACCTAGAAACACCACTCAAGCTTTCAATGAATATTTTTGTTTGTTAACTTACTGTATTGGTGTAATATTGTGGAGAATTGTAACTTGTCTGTGTTGATTCTATAACAGAATACAAGAATGAACTATATACACTCATAAATTGTATTTTTGTTCCATGGTGATCATTTATAAAAGTAATGCCTAGGATAGACAGTAGCAAACGTCAGCCAAGTCTGTCATTCCAACAATGAGGGTGGCCTAATGGCTGAGGTATTTGCCTTACAAACACAAGGTTCAGGGTTTGAGTCTCACAAGGGATAATTGTCTATGCTTAAAATGACTTGCAAGGGCAGTTAGCCTAGTACTAATCTATGAATCTATGATTCTATGAATAGATGCCCCATACCCAGCCTTGACCCACAGCTACAGGCAAAATGATTATTAGCAAGTGGTCAGAATGCAAAGCCTTGGGGACAGGGACTCACTTTCACACAGGTGTATGTGATAAGTAGGGAGAGGGTTTGACAGGTGCAAAAATTAAGTATCCTTGTTTTAACAGACTGTGACTTCCTAAACAAATCTGTATAACTAATGACAGCCTGTCAATTATTGATGCCTTCATGTCTGTCAAGATGTCCGTGCCAAAAGATTTGCAAACCAACTGTTTGGGAAGGTATTGTGCTAATCTATTGCAACTTCTGTTTGTAAATTGGACTATTTCCCCCTTAACCTACCCCACAAAGTTACCAATTTAGTTAAAGATGGAAAGGAGGTAACAAATGAAGATGAAAAATAACATCACAGCACAGAAGAAACGTACTTGTACCTTCATCAGGTGTTTCCTCTGTGAAGTCTGCATTACCCAATATGTGTGCATGGGCTTTAGAGAGTCATCTGATTTCCTTCCACATGCCACAGATGCACCTCAATTCTTATAGATTAATAGGTTCACAGGCCAAAGTAGACCATGAAGAAACTAAGCCACATCACCCAGTACTGACGAGAAGGTAACAATGTCCACCATTACGTAGACATTCTATTCATATTCCCATTGAAAATTTATGATCACCCATCCAGTCATCCAGACTGGTTTTAAATGTTGCTGGGGAAACTTCATAGATAAGGGCAGCCTACTCCATACACAGGCAATAGGTTAGGTATATGCCATGTGATCTGGTGAGGTTGATGTGGTATTGCAGGTTTACATTTCTAGAATTGGTGTGCTTTGCAACAGGTTATTTAGGTGAAGGAGTTCAAAGAGGGCTGGGTCACACATAGCACAGAAAGTGAAGCAGAGACCAATCCGAAGGAGTCTTTGTGACACTGGGTTGAAGAACAGGGCTTTTAGTCTATCAGAGAAGCTGAGTAATAAGACCTGTGGTGTTTTTGTTTGGAAGCACTGAGGGCTGTCAAGCTGCTTTAGGGGATTAATGAGGGACAGGCCAAAGGGTACATTATAGTCACTAATGATCCTAATAAGGGATGAGTAAAGTAGGACTATGAAAATATATAGGACAAGATTCTGCTGCATTTATAAACATATATAGGACAATACACTGCTGCATTTATGAAAATATATAGGCCATGCCTGTCTGCATTTATGAATGTATATAGGACTTTATGAACATATATAGGACAAGACTCTGCTGCATTTATAAACATATATAGGACAATAAACTGCTGCATTTATGAAAATATATAAGACACGCCTCTGTGCATTTATGAATGTATATAGGACAAGACTCTGCATTTATGAACATATATAGGGCAAGACTCTGCTACATTTATGAACATATATAGGCCACGCTTCTGTGCATTTATGAACATATATAGGACAAGACTCTATGCATTTATGAACATATACAGGCTACACTTCTGTGCATTTATGAACATATATAGGCCACACTTCTGTGCATTTATGAACATTTATAGGACAAGACTCTGCTGCATTTATGAACATATAAAGGACAAGACTCTGTGCATTTATGAACGTATATAGGACAAGACTCTTCTGCACTTCTTGGTATTGAAGAAAAGCCCATGATTAATACACCAAGTATTTCTTTAGTCCAGCTCTTTCTGAATAATTTGGGTATCAGAAAAGGATTTGATAAGTGAGCCAAGCTAGCAATCATCATCATAGTCTCTTGAAATCAGCTTTTATGTCACAGAAATATATACAAAAAAGGGGGTAACCATGACAGATCCCTGTGCCACACCACTGGTAGCATTTTTTTGCCTTGAGCTAATACCCCCAACCTTATTGTTATCTAGGGTTCTGTCACACAACCAATTGCCAGTCGAGTGACCTGTGTATGGGATACAGTTAAGTCTGGACAGTATGTGAAAGTGACCTGTGTATGAGGTACTGTTAACTCTAGACAATATGTAAATGTGACCTGTGTATGAGATACAGTTATGTCTGGACAGTATATAAATGTGACCTGTGTATGGGACACTGTTAACTCTGGACAGTATGTGAGTGTGACCTGTATATGGGATGCAGGTAATTCTGGACAGTATGTGAATGTGACCTGTGCATGGAATACTGTTAACTCTGGACAGTATGTGAGCGAGATCCTGTGTATGCGATACACTTAAGTCAGGACAGTATGCGAATGTGGACTGTGTATGGGATACTATTAAATATGGACAGTATGTAAATGTGAGCTGTGTATGGGATACTGTTAACTCTGGACAGTATATGAGTGTGGATTGTGTATGGGGTACAGTTAAGTCTGGACAATATGTGAATGCGACCTGTGTATGGGATACTGTTAAATCTGGACAGTGTGTGAATGTGACCTGTGTATGGGGTACTGTTAACTCTGGACAGTATGTGAATGTGACCTGTGTATGAGATACTGTTAACTCTGGACAGTATGCGAATGTGACCTGCGTATTAGATACTAACTCTGGACAGTATATGAATGTGACCTATGTATGGGATACCGTTAAGTCTGAACAGGGTATAAATGTGGACTGTGCAGGGGATACTGTTAACTCTGGACAGTATGTAAATGTGGACTGTGTATGGGGTACTGTCATGTCTGGGCAGTCTGTGAATGTGACCTGTGTATGGCATACTGTTAACTCTGGACAGTATGCAAATGTGACCTGTGTATGGGGTACAGATAACTCTGGACAGTATGTGAATGTGATCTGTGTATGAGATACTGTTAACTCTGGACAGTATGCAAATGTGGACTGTGTATGGGATACTTTTAACTCTGGACAGTATGTGAATGTGACCTGTGTATGTGACACAGTTAAGTCTGGACAGTATGTGAATGTGACCTGTGTATGGGATACTGTTAATTATGGACAGTATGTGAATGTGACCTGTGTATGGGATAATGTTAACTCTGGACAGTATGTGAATGTGACCTGTGTATGGGATACTGTTAACTCTGAACAGTATCTGAGTGCAACCTTTTTTATGCGATACAATTAAGTCTGGACAGTATGTGAACGTGACCTGTGTATGGGATGCAGTTATGTCTGGACAGTATGTGAATGTGGACTGTGTATGGGATATTGTTAACTCTGGACAGTATGTGAGTGTGGATTGTGTATGGGGTACTGTTAAGTCTGGACAATATGTGAATGTGACCTGTGTAATGGATACTGTTAAATCTGGACAGTATGTGAATGTGACCTGTGTAGGGAGTACTATTAACTCTGGACAGTATGTGAATGTGACCTGTGTATGAGATACTGTTATCTCTGGACAGTATGCAAATTTGGCCTGTGTATTACATACTGACTCTGGATAGTATATGAATGTGACCTGTGTATGGGATACAGTTAAGTCTGGACAGTATGTGAATGTGGACAGTGTATGGGCTATTGCTAAGTCAGGACAGTATGTGAATGTGTCCTATGTATGGGATGCCGTTAAGTCTGGACAGTATGTGAATGTGGTCTGTGTATGGGGTACTGTCATGTCTGGGTAGTATGTGAATGTGACCTGTGTATGAAATACTGTTAACTCTGGACAGTATGCAAATGTGACCCATGTATGGGATATAGATAACTCTGGACAGTATGTGAATGTGACCTGTGTATGAGATACTGTTAACTCTGGACAGTATGCGAATGTGGACTGTGTATGGGATACTGTTAACTCTGGACAGTATGTGAATGTGGTCTGTGTATGGGATATAGTTAAGTCTGGACAGTATGTGAATTTGACCTGTGTATGGGATATTGTTAAGTCTGGACAGTATGTGAATGTGGCCTGTATATGGGATACAGTTACATCTGGACAGTATATGAATGTGGACTGTGTATGGGATACATTTATGTCTGGACAGTATGTGAATGTGGACTGTGTATGGGATACTATTATCTCTGGACATTATGTAAATGTGACCTGTGTATGGGATACTGTTAACTCTGGACAGTATGTGAGTGTGGATTGTGTATGGGGTACTGTTAAGTCTGGACAATATGTGAATGTGACCTGTGTATTGGATACTGTTAAATCTGGACAGTATATGAATGTGACCTGTGTACGGAGTACTGTTAACTCTGGACAGTATGTGAATGTGACCTGTGTATGAGATACTGTTATCTCTGGACAGTATGCAAATTTGGCTTCAGTATTAGGTACTGACTCTGGATAGTATATGAATGTGACCTGTGTATGGGATACAGATAACTCTGGACAGTATGTGAATGTGACCTGTGTATGAGATACTGTTAACTCTGGACAGTATGCGAATGTGGACTATGTATGGGATACTGTTAACTCTGGACAGTATGTGAATGTGGTCTGTGTATGGGATATAGTTAAGTCTGGACAGTATGTGAATGTGACCTGTGTATGGGATATTGTTAAGTCTGGACAGTATGTGAATGTGGCCTGTATATGGGATACAGTTATGTCTGGACAGTATGTGAATGTGGACTGTGTATGGGATACATTTTCGTCTGGACAGTATGTGAAAGTGGACTGTATATGGAATACTGTTAAGTCTGGACATTATGTGAATGTGGACAGTGTATGGGATACTTTTAACTCTGGACAGTTTGTGAATGTGACCTGTGTATGAGATACTGTTTACTCTGGACAGTATGCAAATGTGGACTGTGTATGGGATACTGTCAAGTCTGGACAGTATATGAATGGGACCTGTTTATGAGATGCTATTTACTCTGAACAGTATGTGAATGTGGACTGTGCATGGAATATATTTAAGTCTGGACAATATGTGAATGTGGACTGTATATGGAATACTGTTAAGTCTGGACAGTATGTGAATGTGACCTGTGTATGGGATACAGATAACTCTGGAGAGTATGCGAATGTGACCTGTGTATGGGATACTGTTAACTCTGGACAGTATGTGAATGTGGACTGTGTATGGGGTGCTGTTATGTCTGGATAGTATATGAATGTGGCCTGTCTATGGGATGCAGTTATATCTGGACAATATATGAATGTGACCTGTGTATGAGGCACTGTTAGTTCTGGACAGTATGTGAATGTGACCTGTGTATGGGATACAGTTACATCTGGACAGTATGTGAGTGTGGACTGTGTATGGGATACTGTTAACTATGGACAGTATGTGAATGTGGACTGTGTATGGGGTACTGTTAACTCTGGACATTATGTGAATGTGACCTGTGTAAGGGATACAGTTATGTCTGGACATTATGTAAATGTGGACTGTGTATGGGATACTGTTAACTCTGGACAGTATGTGAATGTGATCTGTGTATGGGATACTGTTAACTCTGGACAATATGTGAATGTGCACTGTGTATGGGATACTTTTAACTCTGGACAGTATGTGAATATGACGTGTATGAGATACTGTTTACTCTGGACAGTATACGAATGCGGACTGTGTATGGGATACCAAGTCTGGACAGTATGCGAATGTGACCTGTGTATGATATGCTATTAACTCTGGACAGTATGTGAATGTGACCTGTGTATGGGATACAGTTATGTCTGGACATTATGTAAATGTGGACTGTGTATGGGATACTGTTAACTCTGGACAGTATGCAAATGTGACCTGTGTATGGGATATTGTTAACTCTGGACAGTATGTGTATGTGACCTGTGGTATGGCATATTGTTAACTCTGGACAGTATGCGAATGTGGCCCATGTATGGGGTACAGATAACTCTGGACAGTATGTGAATGTGACCTGTGTATGAGATACTGTTAACTCTGGACAGTATGGGAGTGTGGACTGTGTATGGGATACTGTTAACTATGGACAATATGTGAATGTGACCTGTGTATGGGATACTGTTAAATCCTGACAGTATGTGAATTTGACCTGTGTATGGGGTATTGTTAACTCTGAACAATATGTGAATGTGACCTATGTATGTGATACTATTAACTATGGACAGTATGCGAATGTGACCTGTGTACAGGATACAGTTAAGTCTGGACAATATGTGAATATGAACAGTGTATGGGGTACTGCTAAGTCCGGACAGTATGTGAATGTGGACTGTGTATGTGGTACTGTCATGTCTGGGCAGTATGTGTATGTGACCTGTGGTATGGCATATTGTTAACTCTGGACAGTATGCGAATGTGGCCCATGTATGGGGTACAGATAACTCTGGACAGTATGTGAATGTGACCTGTGTATGATATACTGTTAACTCTGGACAGTATGCGAATGTGGACTGTGTCTGGGATACTGTTAACTCTGGACAGTATGTGAATGTGGACTGTGTATGGGATACATTTATGTCTGGGCAGTAGTGAAAGTGATCTGTATATGGAATACTGTTAAGTCTGGACAGTATTTGAATGTGACCTGTGCATGGGATACTGTTAACTCTGGACAGTATGTGAATGTGATCTGTGTATGGGATACTGTTAACTTTGGACAATATGTGAATGTGGACTGTGTATGGGATACTTTTAACTCTGGACAGTATGTGAATATGACATGTGTATGAGATACTGTTTACTCTAGACAGTATGCAAATGTGGACTGTGTATGGGATACCAAGTCTGGACAGTATGCGAATGTGACCTGTGTATGAGATGCTATTAACTCTGGACAGTATGTGACTGTGGACTGTGCATGGAATACATTTAAGTCTGGACAGTTTGTGATTGTGGACTGTATATGGAATACTGTTAAGTCTGGACAGTATGGGAATGTGACCTGTGTATGGGATACAGTTAACTCTGGAGAGTATGTGAATGTGACCTGTGTATGGGATACAGTTAACTCTGGAGAGTATGTGAATGTGACCTGTGTATGAGATACACTTAACTCTGGAGAGTATGTGAATATGTACTGTGTATGGAATACAGATAACTCTGGAGAGTATGTGAATGTGACCTGTGTATGGGATACTGTAAACTCTGGAGAGTATGTGAATGTGACCTGTGTATGGGATACACTTAACTCTGGAGAGTATGCGAATGTGACCTGTGTATGGGGTATTGTTAACTCTGGACAGTATGTGAATGTGGACTGTGTATGAGGTACTGTTAGCTCTGGACAGTATGTGAATGTGACCTGTGTATGGGATACAGTTACATCTGGACAGTATGTGATACTGTTAACTTTGGACTGTATGTGAATGTGGTCTGTGTATGGGGTACTGTCATGGTCTGGGTAGTATGTGAATGTGACCTGTGTATGGCATACTGTTAACTCTGGACAGTATGCGAATGTGACCCATTTATGGGATACAGATAACTCTGGACAGTATGTGAAGGTGACCTGTGTATGAGATACTGTTAACTCTGGACAGTATGCGAATGTGGACTATGTATGGGATACTGTTAACTCTGGACAGTATGTGAATGTGGTCTGTGTATGGGATATAGTTAAGTCTGGACAGTATGTGAATGTGACCTGTGTATGGGATATTGTTATGTCTGGACAGTATGTGAATGTGGCCTGTATATGGGATACAGTTACGTCTGGACAGTATGTGAATGTGGACTGTGTATGGGATACATTTACGTCTGGACAGTATGTGAAAGTGGACTATATATGGAATACTGTTATGTCTGGACAGTATGGGAATGTGACCTGTGTATGGGATACAGTTACATCTGGACAGTATGCGAGTGTGGACTGTGTATGGGATACTGTTAACTATGGACAGTATGTGAATGTGGACTGTGTATGGGGTACTGTTAACTCTGGACAGTATGTAAATGTGACCTGTGTATGGGATATTGCTAACTCTGGACAGTATGTGAGTTTGGACTGTGTATGTGATACTGTTAACTCTGGACAATATGGGAGTGTGGGCTGTGTATGGGATACTGTTAACTATGGACAATATGTGAATGTGACCTGTCTATGGGATACTGTTAAATCCGGACAGTATGTGAATTTGACCTGTGTATGGGGTATTGTTAACTCCGAACAATATGTGAATGTGACCTATGTATGCGATACTATTAACTCTGGACAGTATGTGAATGTGACCTGTGTACAGGATACAGTTAAGTCTGGACCGTATGTGAATATGGACAGTGTATGGGGTACTGCTAAGTCCAGACAGTATGTGAATGTGGACTGTGTATGTGGTACTGTCATTTCTGGGCAGTATGTGTATGTGACTTGTGGTATGGCATATTGTTAACTCTGGACAGTATGCGAATGTGACCCATGTATGGGGTACAGATAACTCTGGACAGTATGTGAATGTGACCTGTGTATGATATACTGTTAACTCTGGACAGTATGCAAATGTGGACTGTGTATGGGATACTGTTAACTTTGGACAGTATGTGAATGTGGACTGTGTATGGGATACATTTATGTCTGGGCAGTATGCAAAAGTGGTCTGTATATGGAATACTGTTAAGTCTGGACAGTATTTGAATGTGACCTGTGCATGGGATACTGTTAACTCTGGACAGTATGTGAATGTGATATGTGTATGGGATACTGTTAACTCTGGACAATGTGTGAATGTGGATTGTGTATGGGATACTTTTAACTCTGAACAGTATGTGAATATGACATGTGTATGAGATACAGTTTACTCTGGACAGTATGCGAATGTGGACTGTGTATGGGATACCAAGTCTGGACAGTATGTGAATGTGACCTGTGTATGAGATGCTATTAACTCTGGACAGTATGTGAATGTGGACTGTGTATGGGGTACTGTTAACTCTGGACAGTATGTGAATGTGACCTGTGTATGGGATACAGTTATGTCTGGACATTATGTAAATGTGGACTGTGTATGGGATACTGTTAACTCTGGACAGTATGTAAATGTAACCTGTGTATGGGATATTGTTAACTCTGGACAGTATGTGAGTTTGGACTGTGTATGGGATACTGTTAACTCTGAACAATATGGGAGTGTGGACTGTGTATGGGATACTGTTAACTATGGACAATATGTGAATGTGACCTGTGTATGGGATACTGTTAAATCCGGACAGTATGTGAATTTGACCTGTGTATGGGGTATTGTTAACTCCGAACAATATGTGAATGTGACCTATGTATGTGATACTATTAACTCTGGACAGTATGCAAATGTGACCTGTGTACAGGATACAGTTAAGCCTGGACAGTATGTGAATATGGACAGTGTATGGGGTACTGCTAAGTCCGGACAGTATGTGAATGTGGACTGTGTATTTGGTACTGTCATGTCTGGGCAGTATGTGTATGTGACCTGTGGTATGGCATATTGTTAACTCTGGACAGTATGCGAATGTGACCCATGTATGGGGTACAGATAACTCTGGACAGTATGTGAATGTGACCTGTGTATGATATACTGTTAACTCTGGACAGTATGCGAATGTGGACTTTGTCTGGGATACTGTTAACTCTGGACAGTATGTGAATGTGGACTGTGTATGGGATACATTTATGTCTGGGCAGTAGTGAAAGTGATCTGTATATGGAATACTGTTAAGTCTGGACAGTATTTGAATGTGACCTGTGCATGGGATACTGTTAACTCTGGACAGTATGTGAATGTGATCTGTGTATGGGATACTGTTAACTTTGGACAATATGTGAATGTGGACTGTGTATGGGATACTTTTAACTCTGGACAGTATGTGAATATGACATGTGTATGAGATACTGTTTACTCTGGACAGTATGCAAATGTGGACTGTGTATGGGATACCAAGTCTGGACAGTATGCGAATGTGACCTGTGTATGAGATGCTATTAACTCTGGACAGTATGTGAATGTGGACTGTGCATGGAATACATTTAAGTCTGGACAGTATGTGATTGTGGACTGTATATGGAATACTGTTAAGTCTGGACAGCATGAGAATGTGTCCTGTGTATGGGATACAGTAAACTCTGGAGAGTATGTGAATGTGACCTGTGAATGGGATACACTTAACTCTGGAGAGTATGTGAATGTGACCTGTGTATGGGGTATTGTTAACTCTGGATAGTATGTGAATGTGGACTGTGTATGAGGTACTGTTAGCTCTGGACAGTATGTGAATGTGACCTGTGTATGGGATACAGTTACATCTGGACAGTATGTGATACTGTTAACTCTGGACAGTATGTGAATGTGGTCTGTGTATGGTGTACTGTCATATCTGGGTAGTATGTGAATGTGACGTGTGTATGGCATACTGTTAACTCTGTTCAGTATGCGAATGTGACCCATTTATGGGATACAGATAACTCTGGACAGTATGTGAAGGTGACCTGTGTATGGGATATTGTTATGTCTGGACAGTATGTGAATATGGCCTGTATATGGGATACAGTTACGTCTGGACAGTATGTGAATGTGGACTGTGTATGGGATACATTTACGTCTGGACAGTATGTGAAAGTGGACTGTATATGGAATACTGTTATGTCTGGACAGTATGGGAATGTGTCCTGCATATGGGATACAGTAAACTCTGGAGAGTATGTGAATGTGACCTGTGTATGGGATACACTTAACTCTGGAGAGTATGCGAATGTCACCTGTGTATGGGGTATTGTTAACTCTGGACAGTATGTGAATGTGGACTGTGTATGAGGTACTGTTAGCTCTGGACAGTATGTGAATGTGACCTGTGTATGGGATACAGTTACATCTGGATAGTATGTGATACTGTTAACTCTGGACAGGAAGTGAGTTTGGACTGTGTATGGGATACTGTTAACTCTGGAGAGAATGTCAGTGTGACCTGTGTATGGGATACTGTTAACTCTGGACAGTATGTGAATGTGGACTGTTTATGGGATACTGTTAACTCTGGACAGTATGTAAATGTGACCTGTGTATAGGATACTGTTAACTCTGGACGGTATGTGAGTGTGGATTGTGTATGGGATACTATTATGTCTGGAAAATATGTGAATGTGACCTGTGTATGGGATACTGTTAAATCTAGACAGTATGTGAATGTGACCTGTGTATGGGATTCTGTTAACTCCAGAAAATATGTGAATGTGACCTGTGTATGATATACTATTAACTCTGGACAGTATGCAAATGTGACCTGTGTATTAGGTGCTGTTAACTTTGGACAGTGTATGAATGTGACCTGTGTACAAGATACAGTTAAGTCTGGACATTATGTGAATGTGGTCTGTGTATGGGATATAGTTATGTCCGGGCAGTACGTGAATGTGACCTATGTATGGGATACCGTTAAGTCTGTACAGTATATGAATGTGAACTGTGCATGGGAGACTGTTAACTCTGGACAGTATGTGAATGTGGACTGTGTATGGGGTACTGTCATGTCTGGGCAATATGTGAATGTGACTTGTGTATGGGATACTGTTAACTCTGGACAGTATGTGAATGTGACCTGTGTATGGGGTACAGATAACTCTGGACAGTATGTGAATGTGACCTGTGTATGAGATACTGTTAACACTGGACAGTGTGTGAATGTGGACTGTGTATGGGATACTGTTAACTCTGGACAGTATGTGAATGTGGTCTGTGTATGGGATATAGTTAAGTCTAGACAGTACGTGAATGTGACCTGTGTATGGGATACTGTTAACTCTGGACAGTATGTGATTGTGGACTGTATATGGAATATTGTTAAGTCTGGACAGTATGAGAATGTGACCTGTGTATGGGATACAGTTAACTCTGGAGAGTATGTGAATGTGACCTATGTATGGGATACACTTAACTCTGGACAGTATGTGAATGTGGACTGTGTATGGGGTGCTGTTAGCTCTGGACAGTATGTGAATGTGACCTGTGTATGGGATACAGTTACATCTGGACAGTATGTGATGCGGTTAACTCTGGACAGTATGTGAGTGTGGACTGTGTATGGGATACTGTTAACTATGAAAATAATGTGTGTGACCTGTGTATGGGATACTGTTAACTCTGGACAGTATGGGAATGTGGACTGTTTATGGGATACTGTTAACTCTGGACAGTATGTAAATATGACCTGTGTATGGGATACTGTTAACTCTGGATGGTATGTGAGTGTGGATTGTGTATGGGATCCTGTTATGTCTGGAAAATATGTGAATGTGACCTGTGTATGGGATACTTTTAACTCTGGACAGTATGTCAATATGACCTGTGTATGAGATGCTGTTTACTCTGGACAGTATGCGAATGTGGACTGTGTATGGGATACTTTTAACTCTGGACAGTATGTGAATGTGACCTGTGTATGTGACACAGTTAAGTCTGGACAGTATGTGAATGTGACCTGTGTATGGGATACTGTTAATTCTGGACAGTATGTGAATGTGGCCTGTGTATGGGATACTGTTAACTCTGGACCTTATGTGAATGTGACCTGTGTATGGGATACTGTTAACTCTGAACAGTATCTGAGTGCAACCTTTTTTATGCGATACAATTAAGTCTGGACAGTATGTGAACATGACCTGTGTATGGGATACAGTTATGTCTGGACAGTATGTGAATGTGGACTGTGTATGGGATACTATTATCTCTGGACAGTATGTAAATGTGACCTGTGTATGGGATATTGTTAACTCTGGACAGTATGTGAGTGTGGATTGTGTATGGGGTACTGTTAAGTCTGGACAATATGTGAATGTGACCTGTGTATTGGATACTGTTAAATCTGGACAGTATGTGAATGTGACCTGTGTAGGGAGTACTATTAACTCTGGACAGTATGTGAATGTGACTTGTGCATGAGATACTGTTATCTCTGGACAGTATGCAAATTTGGCCTGTGTATTACGTACCGACTCTGGATAGTATATGAATGTGACCTGTGTATGGGATACAGTTAAGTCTGGACAGTATGTGAATGTGGACAGTGTATGGGCTATTGCTAAGTCAGGACAGTATGTGAATGTGTCCTATGTATGGGATACCGTTAAGTCTGGACAGTATAGGAATGTGGACTGTGTATGGGATACTGTTAACTCTGGACAGTATGTGAATGTGGTCTGTGTATGGGGCACTGTCATGTCTGGGTAGTATGTGAATGTGACCTGCGTATGAAATACTGTTAACTCTGGACAGTATGCAAATGTGACCCATGTATGGGATATAGATACCTCTGGACAGTATGTGAATGTGACCTGTGTATGAGATACTGTTAACTCTGGACAGTATGCGAATGTGGACTGTGTATGGGATACTGTTAACTCTGGACAGTATGTGAATGTGGTCTGTGTATGGGATATAGTTAAGTCTGGACAGTATGTGAAAGTGGACTGTATATGGAATACTGTTAAGTCTGGACAGTATGTGAATGTGACCTGTGTATGGGATAATGTTAACTCTGGACATTATGTGAATGTGGACAGTGTATTTGATACTTTTAACTCTGGACAGTTTGTGAATGTGACCTGTGTATGAGATACTGTTTACTCTGGACAGTATGCAAATGTGGACTGTGTATGGGATACTGTCACGTTTGGACAGTATATGAATGGGAATTGTTTATGAGATGCTATTTACTCTGAACCGTATGTGAATGTGGACTGTGCATGGAATATATTTAAGTCTGGACAATATGTGAATGTGGACTGTATATGGAATACTGTTAAGTCTGGACAGTATGTGAATGTGACCTGTGTATGGGATACAGATAACTCTGGAGAGTATGCAAATGTAACCTGTGGATCGGATACTGTTAACTCTGGACAGTATGTGAATGTGGACTGTGTATGGGGTGCTGTTATGTCTGGATAGTATATGAATGTGGCCTGTCTATGGGATACAGTTATATCTGGACAATATGTGAATATGACCTGTGTATGAGGCACTGTTAGTTCTGGACAGTATGTGAATGTGACCTGTGTATGGGATACAGTTACATCTGGACAGTATGTGAGTGTGGACTGTGTATGGGATACTGTTAACTATGGACAGTATGTGAATGTGGACTGTGTATGGGGTACTGTTAACTCTGGACAGTATGTAAATGTGACCTGTGTATGGGATATTGCTAACTCTGGACAGTATTTGAGTTTGGACTGTGTATGGGATACTGTTAACTCTGGACAATATGGGAGTGTGGACTGTGTATGGGATACTGTTAACTATGGACAATATGTGAATGTGACCTGTCTATGGGATACTGTTAAATCCGGACAGTATGTGAATTTGACCTGTGTATGGGGTATTGTTAACTCCGAACAATATGTGAATGTGACCTATGTATGCGATACTATTAACTCTGGACAGTATGCGAATGTGACCTGTGTACAGGATACAGTTAAGTCTGGACCGTATGTGAATATGGACAGTGTATGGGGTACTGCTAAGTCCAGACAGTATGTGAATGTGGACTGTGTATGTGGTACTGTCATTTCTGGGCAGTATGTGTATGTGACTTGTGGTATGGCATATTGTTAACTCTGGACAGTATGCGAATGTGACCCATGTATGGGGTACAGATAACTCTGGACAGTATGTGAATGTGACCTGTGTATGATATACTGTTAACTCTGGACAGTATGCGAATGTGGACTGTGTATGGGATACTGTTAACTTTGGACAGTATGTGAATGTGGACTGTGTATGGGATACATTTATGTCTGGGCAGTATGTGAAAGTGGTCTGTATATGGAATACTGTTAAGTCTGGACAGTATTTGAATGTGACCTGTGCATGGGATACTGTTAACTCTGGACAGTATGTGAATGTGATCTGTGTATGGGATACTGTTAACTCTGGACAATGTGTGAATGTGGACTGTGTATGGGATACTTTTAACTCTGGACAGTATGTGAATATGACGTGTATGAGATACTGTTTACTCTGGACAGTATGCGAATGCGGACTGTGTATGGGATACCAAGTCTGGACAGTATGCGAATGTGACCTGTGTATGAGATGCTATTAACTCTGGACAGTATGTGAATGTGGACTGTGTATGGGGTACTGTTAACTCTGGACAGTATGTGAATGTGACCTGTGTATGGGATACAGTTATGTCTGGACATTATGTAAATGTGGACTGTGTATGGGATACTGTTAACTCTGGACAGTATGTAAATGTGACCTGTGTATGGGATATTGTTAACTCTGGACAGTATGTGAGTTTGGACTGTGTATGGGATACTGTTAACTCTGAACAATATGGGAGTGTGGACTGTGTATGGGATACTGTTAACTATGGACAATATGTGAATGTGACCTGTGTATGGGATACTGTTAAATCCGGACAGTATGTGAATTTGACCTGTGTATGGGGTATTGTTAACTCCGAACAATATGTGAATGTGACCTATGTATGTGATACTATTAACTCTGGACAGTATGCAAATGTGACCTGTGTACAGGATACAGTTAAGCCTGGACAGTATGTGAATATGGACAGTGTATGGGGTACTGCTAAGTCCGGACAGTATGTGAATGTGGACTGTGTATTTGGTACTGTCATGTCTGGGCAGTATGTGTATGTGACCTGTGGTATGGCATATTGTTAACTCTGGACAGTATGTGAATGTGACCTGTGTATGATATACTGTTAACTCTGGACAGTATGCAAATGTGGACTGTGTCTGGGATACTGTTAAATCTGGACAGTATGTGAATGTGGACTGTGTATGGGATACATTTATGTCTGGGCAGTAGTGAAAGTGATCTGTATATGGAATACTGTTAAGTCTGGACAGTATTTGAATGTGACCTCTGCATGGGATACTGTTAACTTTGGACAATATGTGAATGTGGACTGTGTATGGGATACTTTTAACTCTGGACAGTATGTGAATATGACATGTGTATGAGATACTGTTTACTCTGGACAGTATGCAAATGTGGACTGTGTATGGGATACCAAGTCTGGACAGTATGCAAATGTGACCTGTGTATGAGATGCTATTAACTCTGGACAGTATGTGAATGTAGACTGTGCATGGAATACATTTAAGTCTGGACAGTATGTGATTGTGGACTGTATATGGAATACTGTTAAGTCTGGACAGCATGGGAATGTGTCCTGCGTATGGGATACAGTAAACTCTGGAGAGTATGTGAATGTGACCTGTGTATGGGATACACTTAACTCTGGAGAGTATGCGAATGTGACCTGTGTATGGGGTATTGTTAACTCTGGACAGTATGTGAATGTGGACTGTGTATGGGATACAGTTACATCTGGACAGTATATGATACTGTTAACTCTGGGCAGTATGTGAATGTGGTCTGTGTATGGTGTACTGTTATGTCTGGGTAGTATGTGAATGTGACCTGTGTATGGCATACTGTTAACTCTGGACAGTATGTGAATGTGACCCATTTATGGGATACAGATAACTCTGGACAGTATGTGAAGGTGACCTGTGTATGAGATACTGTTAACTCTGTACAGTATGCGAATGTGGACTATGTATGGGATACTGTTAACTCTGGACAGTATGTGAATGTGGTCTGTGTATGGGATATAGTTAAGTCTGGACAGTATGTGAATTTGACCTGTGTATGGGATATTGTTATGTCTGGACAGTATGTGAATGTGGCTTGTATATGGGATACAGTTACGTCTGGACAGTATGTGAATGTGGACTGTGTATGGGATACATTTACGTCTGGACAGTATGTGAAAGTGGACTGTATATGGAATACTGTTAAGTCTGGACAGTATGGGAATGTGACCTGTGTATGGGGTACAGTAAACTCTGGAGAGTATGTGAATGTGACCTGTGTATGGGATACACTTAACTCTGGAGAGTATGCGAATGTCACCTGTGTATGGGGTATTGTTAACTCTGGACAGTATGTGAATGTGGACTGTGTATGAGGTACTGTTAGCTCTGGCCAGTATGTGAATGTGACCTGTGTATGGGATACAGTTACATCTGGATAGTATGTGATACTGTTAACTCTGGACAGGAAGTGAGTTTGGACTGTGTATGGGATACTGTTAACTCTGGACAGAATGTCAGTGTGACCTGTGTATGGGATACTGTTAACTCTGGACAGTATGTGAATGTGGACTGTTTATGGGATACTGTTAACTCTGGACAGTATGTAAATGTGACCTGTGTATGGGATACTGTTAACTCTGGACGGTATGTGAGTGTGGATTGTGTATGGGGTACTGTTATGTCTGGAAAATATGTGAATGTGACCTGTGTATGGGATACTGTTAAATCTGGACAGTATGTGAATGTGACCTGTGTATGGGATACTATTAACTCTGGAAAATATGTGAATGTGACCTGTGCATGCAATACTATTAACTCTGGACAGTATGCGAATGTGACCTGTGTATTAGGTGCTGTTAACTTTGGACAGTGTATGAATGTGACCTGTGTACGAGATACAGTTAAGTCTGGACATTATGTGAATGTGGTCTGTGTATGGGATATAGTTATGTCCGGACAGTACATGAATGTGACCTATGTATGGGATACCGTTAAGTCTGGACAGTATATGAATGTGAACTGTGCATGGGAGACTGTTAACTCTGGACAGTATGTGAATGTGGACTGTGTATGGGGTACTGTCATGTCTGGGCAATATGTGAATGTGACTTGTGTATGGGATACTGTTAACTCTGGACAGTATGTGAATGTGACCTGTGTATGGGGTACAGATAACTCTGGACAGTATGTGAATGTGACCTGTGTATGAGATACTGTTAACACTGGACAGTGTGTGAATGTGGACTGTGTATGGGATACTGTTAACTCTGGACAGTATGTGAATGTGGTCTGTGTGTGGGATATAGTTGTCTAGACAGTACGTGAATGTGACCTTTGTATGGAATACTGTTAACTCTGGACAGTATGTGATTGTGGACTGTATATGGAATATTGTTAAGTCTGGACAGTATGAGAATGTGACCTGTGTATGGGATACTGTTAACTCTGGAGAGTATGTGAATGTGACCTGTGTATGGGATACACTTAACTCTGGAGAGTATGCGAATGTGACCTGTGTATGGGGTATTGTTAAATCTGGATAGTATGTGAATGTGGACTGTGTATGGGGTGCTGTTAGCTCTGGACAGTATGTGAATGTGACCTGTGTATGGGATACAGTTACATCTGGACAGTATGTGATACGGTTAACTCTGGACAGTATGTGAGTGTGGACTGTGTATGGGATACTGTTAACTATGAAAAGAATGTGTGTGACCTGTGTATGGGATACTGTTAACTCTGGACAGTATGTGAATGTGGACATTTTATGGGATACTGTTAACTCTGGACAGTATGTAAATATGACCTGTGTATGGGATACTGTTAACTCTGGATGGTATGTGAGTGTGGATTGTGTATGGGATCCTGTTATGTCTGGAAAATATGTGAATGTGACCTGTGTATGGGATACTTTTAACTCTGGACAGTATGTGAATATGACCTGTGCATGAGATGCTGTTTACTCTGGACAGTATGTGAATGTGGGCTGTGTATGGGATACTAAGTCTGGACAGTATGCGAATGTGACCTGTGTATGAGATGCTATTAACTCTGGACAGTATGTGACTGTGGACTGTGCATGGAATACATTTAAGTCTGGACAGTATGTGATTGTGGACTGTATATGGAATACTGTTAAGTCTAGACAGTATGGGAATGTGACCTGTGTATGGGATACAGTTAACTCTGGAGAGTATGTGAATGTGACCTGTGTATGGGATACACTTAACTCTGGAGAGTATGTGAATATGTACTCTGTATGGAATACAGGTAACTCTGGAGAGTATGTGAATGTGACCTGTGTATGGGAAACAGTAAACTCTGGAGAGTATGTGAATGTGACCTGTATATGGGATACACTTAACTCTGGAGAGTATGCGAATGTGACCTGTTTATGGGGTATTGTTAACTCTGGACAGTATGTGAATGTGGACTGTGTATGGGGTGCTGTTATGTCTGGACAGTATATTAATGTGACCTGTCTATGGGATACAATTATATCTGGACAGTATGTGAATGTGACCTGTGTATGAGATACTGTTAACTCTGGACAGTATGCGAATGTGGACTGTGTATGGGATACTGTTAACTCTGGACGGTATGTGAATGTGGTCTGTGTATGGGATATAGTTAAGTCTGGACAGTATGTGAATGTGACTTGTGTATGGGATACTGTTAACTCTGGACAGTATGTTAATGTGGTCTGTGTATGGGATATAGTTAAGTCTGGACAGTATGTGAATGTGACCTGTGTATGGGATACACTTAACTCTGGAGAGTATGTGAATGTAACCTGTGTATGGGGTATTGTTAACTCTGGACAGTATGTGAATGTGGACTGTGTATGGGGTTCTGTTATTTCTGCACAGTATATGAATGTGACCTGTCTATGGGATACAATTATATCTGGACAGTGTGTGAATGTGACCTGTGTATGAGGTACTGTTAGCTCTGGACAGTATGTGAATGTGACCTGTGTATGGGATACAGTTACATCTGGACAGTATGTGATACTGTTAACTCTGGACAGTATGTGAGTGTGGACTGTGTATGGGATATTGTTAACTATGGACAGAATGTGAGTGTGACCTTTGTATGGGATACTGTTAACTCTGGACAGGAAGTGAGTGTGGACTGTGTATGGGATACTGTTAACTCTGGACAGAATGTGAGTGTGACCTGTGTATGGGATACTGTTAACTCTGGACAGTATGTGAATGTGGACTGTTTATGGGATACTGTTAACTCTGGAGAGTATGTAAATGTGACCTGTGTATGGGATACTGTTAACTCTGGACGGTATGTGAGTGTGGATTGTGTATGGGGTATTGTTATATCTGGAAAATATGTGAATGTGAGCTGTGTATGGGATACTGTTAAATCTGGACAGTATGTGAATGTGACCTGTGTATGGGATACTATTAACTCCGAAAAATATGTGAATGTGACCTGTGTATGCAATACTATTAACTCTGGACAGTATGTGAATGTGACCTGTGTATTAGGTGGTGTTAACTTTGGACAGTGTATGAATGTGACCTGTGTACGAGATACAGATAAGTCTGGACATTATGTGAATGTGGTCTGTGTATGGGATATAGTTAAGTCCGGACAGTACGTGAATGTGACCTATGTATGGGATACCGTTAAGTCTGGACAGTGTGCGAATGTGGACTGTGTATGGGATACTGTTAACTCTGGACAGTATGTGATTGTGGGCTTTATATGGAATATTGTTAAGTCCGGACAGTCTGAGAATGTGACCTGTGTATGGGATACAGTTAACTCTGGAGAGTATGTGAATGTGACCTGTGTATGGGATACACTTAACTCTGGAGAGTATGCGAATGTGACCTGTGTATGGGGTATTGTTAACTCTGGACAGTATGTGAATGTGGACTGTGTATGGGGTGCTGTTAGCTCTGGACAGTATGTGAATGTGACCTGTGTATGGGATACAGTTATATCTGGACAGTATGTGATACTGTTAACTCTGGAGAGTATGTGAGTGTGGACTGTGTATGGGATACTGTTAACTATGAACAGAATGTGAGTGTGACCTGTGTATGGCATACTGTTAACTCTGGACAGTATTTGAATGTGGACTGTTTATGGGATACTGTTAACTCTGGACAGTATGTGAATGTGGACTGTGTATGGGATACTGTTAACTCTGGATGGTATGTGAGTGTGGATTGTGTATGGGATACTGTTATGTCTGGAAAATATGTGAATGTGACCTGTGTATGGGATACTTTTAACTCTGGACAGTATGTGAATATGACCTGTGTATGAGATGCTGTTTACTCTGGACAGTATGCGAATGTGGGCTGTGTATGGGATACTAAGTCTGGACAGTATGCGAATGTGACAACTCTGGACAGTATGTGACTGTGGACTGTGCATGGAATACATTTAAGTCTGGACAGTATGTGATTGTGGACTGTATATGGAATACTGTTAAGTCTGGACAGTATGGGAATGTGACCTGTGTATGGGATACAGTTAACTCTGGAGAGTATGTGAATGTGACCTGTGTATGGGATACACTTAACTCTGGAGAGTATGCGAATGTGACCTGTGTATGGGGTATTGTTAACTCTGGACAGTATGTGAATGTGGACTGTTTATGGGATACTGTTAACTCTGGACAGTATGTGAATGTGACCTATGTATGAGATACTGTTAACTCTGGACAGTATGCGAATGTGGACTGTGTATGGAATCTGTTAACTCTGGACGGTATGTGAATGTGGTCTGTGTATGGGATATAGTTAAGTCTGGACAGTATGTGAATGTGACTTGTGTAGGGATACTGTTAACTCTGGACCGTATGGGATTGTGACCTGTGTATGGGATACTGTTAACTCTGGACAGTATGTTAATGTGGTCTGTGTATGGGATATAGTTAAGTCTGGACAGTATGTGAATGTGACCTGTGTATGGGATACACTTAACTCTGGAGAGTATGTGAATGTGACCTGTGTATTGGATACATTTAACTCTGGAGAGTATGTGAATGTAAACTGTGTATGGGGTATTGTTAACTCTGGACAGTATGTGAATGTGGACTGTGTATGGGGTGCTGTTATTTCTGCACAGTATATGAATGTGACCTGTCTATGGGATACAATTATATCTGGACAGTGTGTGAATGTGACCTGTGTATGAGGTACTGTTAGCTCTGGACAGTATGTGAATGTGACCTGTGTATGGGATACAGTTACATCTGGACAGTATGTGATACTGTTAACTCTGGACAGTATGTGAGTGTGGACTGTGTATGGGATATTGTTAACTATGGACAGAATGTGAATGTGACCTTTGTATGGGATACTGTTAACTCTGGACAGATTGTGAGTGTGACCTGTGTGTGGGATACTGTTAACTCTGGACAGTATGTTAATGTGGACTGTTTATGGGATACTGTTAACTCTGGACAGTATGTAAATGTGACCTGTGTATGGGATACTGTTAACTCTGGACGGTATGTGAGTGTGGATTGTGTATGGGGTACTGTTATGTCTGGAAAATACGTGAATGTGACCTGTGCATGGGATACTGTTAAATCTGGACAGTATGTGAATGTGACCTGTGTATGGGGTACTGTTAACTCCGGTCAATATGTGAATGTGACCTGTGTATGCGATACTATTAACTCTGGACAGTATGCAAATGTGACCCGTGTATTAGGTGCTGTTAACTTTGGACGGTGTATGAATGTGACCTGTGTACAAGATGCAGTTAAGTCTGGATAGTATGTGAATATGGACAGTGTAGGGGTACTGCTAAGTCCGGACAGTATGTGAATGTGACCTATGTATGGGATACCGTTGTCTGGACAGTATGTGAATGTGGACTGTGTATGGGGTACTGTCATGTCTGGGCAATATGTGAATGTGACTTGTGTATGGGATACTGTTAACTCTGGACATTATGGGAATGTGACCTGTGTATGGGATATAGTGAAGTCTGGACAGTATGTGAATGTGACCTGTGTATGGGATACTGTTAACTCTAGACAGTGTGGGAATGTGACCTGTGTATGGGATTCTGTTAACTCTGGATAGTATGTGAATGTGGTCTGTGTATGGGATATAGTAATGTCTGGACAGTATGTGAATGTGACCTGTGTATGGGATACTGTTAACTCTGGGCAGTATGGGAATGTGACCTGTGTATGGGATACTGTTAAGTCTGGACAGTATGTGAATATGGCCTGTATATGGGATACAGTTACATCTCGACAATATGTGAATGTGGACTGTGTATGGGATACATTTATGTTTGGACAGTATTTGAAAGTGGACTGCATATGAGACACTGTTTACTCTGGACAGTATGTGAATGTGACCTGTGTATGAGATACAGTTAACTCTGGAGAGTATGTGAATGTGACCTGTATATGGGATACAGTTAACTCAGGAGAGTATGTAAATATGACCTGTGTATGGGGTACTGTTAACTCTGGACAGTATGTAAATGTGGACTGCGTATAGGGTGCTGTTATGTCTGGACAGTATATGAATGTGACCTGTCTATGGGATACAGTTATATCTGGACAGTATGTGAATGTGACCCGTGTATGAGGTACTGTTAGCTCTGGATAGTATGTGAATGTGACCTGTGTATGGGATATAGTTACATCTGGACAGTATGTGATACTGTTAACTCTGGACAGTATGTGTGTGTGAACTGTGTATGGGATACTGTTAACTCTGGACAGTATGTGAGTGTGACCTGTGTATGGGGTGCTGTTAACTCTGGACAGTATATGATTGTGACCTGTGTATGGTATACAGTTAAGTCTGGACAGTATGCAAATATGGTCTGTGTATGGGGTACTGTTAACTCTGGACAGTATGTGTATGTGACCTGTGTATGGAATACTGTTAACTCTGGACAGTATGTAAGTATGACCTGTGCATGGGATACTGTTATGTCTGGACAGTATGTGAATTTGACCTGTGTTTGGGGTAATGTTAACTAGGGACAGTATGTGAATGTGACCTGTTTATGGAGTACTGTTAACACTGGACAGTAAGTGATTGTGACTTGTCTATGGGATACAGTTAAGTCTGTAAAGTATGTGAATATGGCTGTGTATCAGGTACTGTTAACGCTGGACAGTATGTGATTGTGACCTGTGCATGGGGTACTGTTAAATCCGGGCAATATGTGAATGTGACCTGTGTATGGAATACAGTTAACTCTGGACAGTATGTGAATGTGAACTGTGTATTGGATACTGTTAATTCTGGACAGTATGTGAATGCGACCTGTGTATGGGATACAGTTACACCTGGACAGTATGTGAATGTGACCTGTGTATGGGGTACCGTTAACTCTGGACAGTATGTCAATGTGACCTGTGTATGGGATACTGTTACATCTGGACAGTATGTGAATGTGACCTGTGTATGGGATACAGTTATGTGTGGACAGTATGTGAATGTGACCCGTGTATGGGATACAGTTCACTCTGGACAGTGTGTGAATATGACCTGTGTATGGGATACAGTTAACTCTGGACGGTATATGAATGGGACCTGTGTATGAGATACTGTTAACTCTGGGTAGTGTGTGAATTTGACCTGTGTATGAGATACAGTTAAGACTGGACAGTATATGAATGTGACCTGTGTATGGAGTACTGTTAACTCTGGACAGTATGCAAATGTGGACTGTGTATGGGATGCAGTTAAGTCTGAACAGTATGTGAACGTGGACTGTGTATGGGGTAGTGTTAAATCTGGACAGTATGTGAATGTGGACTGTGTATAGGGTACCATTAAGTCTGGATAGTATGTGAATATGACCTGTGTATGGGATACAGTTCTGTCTGGACAATATGTGAATGTGAGCTATGTATGGGATACAGTTATGCCTGAACAGTATGTGAATGTGACCTGTGTATGGGATATGGTTATGTCTGGACAATATGTGAATGTGACCTGTGTATGGGATACAGTTATGTCTGGACAGTATGCGAATGTGACCTGTGTATGGGATACCGTTAACTCTGGAAAGTATGTGAATATGGACTGTGTATGGGATACTGTTAACTCTGGACAATATGTGAATGTGACCCGTGTATGGGATACAGTTAACTCTGGACAGCATGTGAATGTGGACTGTGTATGGGGTACTATGTCTGGACAGTATGTGAATGTGACCTGTGTATGAGATGCTATTAACTCTGGACAGTATGTAAATGTGGACTGTGCATGGAATACATTTAAGTCTGGACAATATGTGAATGTGGACTGTATATGGAATACTGTTGTTTGGACAGTATGTGAATCTGACCTGTGTATGGGGTCCTGTTAGCTCTGGACAGTATGTGAATGTGGACTGTGTATGGGTTGCTGTTATGTCTGGACAGTATATGCATATGACCTGTCTATGTGATACAGTTATATCTGGACAGTTTGTGAATGTGACCTGTGTATGAGGTACTGTTAGCTGTGGACAATATGTGAATGTGACCTGTGTATGGGATACTGTTACATCTGGACAGTATGTGAGTGTGGACTGTGTATGGGATGCTGTTAACTCTGGACAGTATGTGAATGTGACTTGTGTATGATATACTGTTAACTCTAGACAGTATGTGAATGTGGACTGTGTATCTAGTACCATTAAGTCCGGACAGTATGTGAATATGACCTGTGTATGGGATACAGTTATATCTGGACAATATGTGAATTTGTCCCGTGTATGGGATGCTGTTAACTCTGGACAGTATGTGAATGTGATCTGTGTATGGGGTACTGTTAATTCTGGACAGTATGTGACTCTGACCTGTGTATGGGATACAGTTACATCTGGACAGTACGTGACTGTGACCTGTGTATGGGATACAGTTAACTCTGGACAGTATGTGAATGTGAACTGTGTATTGGATACTGTTAATTCTGGACAGTATGTGAATGTGACCTGTGTATGGGATACAGTTACAGCTGGACAGTATGTGAATGTGACCTGTGTATGGGGTACCGTTAACTCTGGACAGTATGTCAATATGACCTGTGTATGGGATACTGTTACATCTGGACAGTATGTGAATGTGACCTGTGTATGGGATACAGTTATGTGTGGACAGTATGTGAATGTGACCTGTGTATGGGATACAGTTCACTCTGGACAGTGTGTGAATATGACCTGTGTATGGGATACAGTTAACTCTGGACAGTATATGAATGGGACCTGTGTATGAGATACTGTCAACTCTGGGTAGTGTGTGAATTTGACCTGTGTATGAGATACAGTTAAGACTGGACAGTATATGAATGTGACCTGTGTATGGAGTACTGTTAACTCTGGACAGTATGCAAATGTGGACTGTGTATGGGATCCAGTTAAGTCTGAACAGTATGTGAACGTGGACTGTGTATGGGGTAGTGTTAAATCTGGACAGTATGTGAATGTGGACTGTGTATAGGGTACCATTAAGTCTGGATAGTATGTGAATATGACCTGTGTATGGGATACAGTTCTGTCTGGACAATATGTGAATGTGAGCTGTGTATGGGATACAGTTATGCCTGAACAGTATGTGAATGTGACCTGTGTATGGGATATGGTTATGTCTGGACAATATGTGAATATGACCTGTGTATGGGATACAGTTATGTCTGGACAGTATGCGAATGTTACCTGTGTATGGGATACCGTTAACTCTGGAAAGTATGTGAATATGGACTGTGTATGGGATACTGTTAACTCTGGACAATATGTGAATGTGACCCATGTATGGGATACAGTTAACTCTGGACAGCATGTGAATGTGGACTGTGTATGGGGTACTATGTCTGGACAGTATGTGAATGTGACCTGTGTATGAGATGCTATTAACTTTGGACAGTATGTGAATGTGGACTGTGCATGGAATACATTTAAGTCTGGACAATATGTGAATGTGGACTGTATATGGAATACTGTTGTTTGGACAGTATGTGAATCTGACCTGTGTATGGGGTCCTGTTAGCTCTGGACAGTATGTGAATGTGGACTGTGTATGGGTTGCTGTTATGTCTGGACAGTATATGCATATGACCTGTCTATCTGATACAGTTATATCTGGACAGTTTGTGAATGTGACCTTTGTATGAGGTACTGTTAGCTGTGGACAATATGTGAATGTGACCTGTGTACGGGATACTGTTACATCTGGACAGTATGTGAGTGTGGACTGTGTATGGGATGCTGTTAACTCTGGACAGTATGTGAGTGTGATTTGTGTATGGGATACTGTTAATTCTGGACAGTATTCAAATGTGACCTGTGTATAGGATACTGTCAACTCTGGACTATATGTGAGTGAGGATTGCATATGGGGTACTGTTAAGTCTGGACAATATGTGAATGTGACCTGTGTATGGGATACAGTTAACTCTGGACAGCATGTGAATACGACCTGTGTATGGGTTACTGTTAACTTTGGACAGCATGTGAGTGTGACCTGTGTATGGGGTACTGTTACATCTGGACAGTATGTGATTGTGACCTGTGTATGAGATACTGTTACATCTGGACAGTATGTGAATATTACCTGTGTATGGAATACAGTTAACTCTGGACAATATTTGAATGTGACCTGTGTATGGGATACAGTTAAGTATGGACTGTATGTGAATGTGATCTGTGCATGGCATATTGTTAACTCTAGACAGTATGTGAATGTGACTTGTGTATGATATACTGTTAACTCTAGACAGTATGTGAATGTGGACTGTGTATCTAGTACCATTAAGTCCGGACAGTATGTGAATATGTCCTGTGTATGGGATACAGTTATATCTGGACAATATGTGAATTTGACCCGTGTATGGGATGCTGTTAACTCTGGACAGTATGTGAATGTGATCTGTGTATGGGGTACTGTTAATTCTGGACAGTATGTGACTGTGACCTGTGTATGGGATACAGTTACATCTGGACAGTACGTGACTGTGACCTGTGTATGGTATACAGTTATGTCTGGATAATATGTGAACGTGACCTGTGTATGGGATACAGGTAACTCTGGACAGTATTTGAATGTGACCTCTGTATGGGATACTTTTAACACTGGATAGTATGTGAATGTCATCTGTGTATGGACTACTGTTACCTCTGGACAGCATGTGAATGTGGACTGTGTATGGGATACTATTAAGTCCGGACAGTATGGGAATGTGTCCTGTGTATGGGATACAGTTATGTTTGGACAATATGTGAATATGAACTGTGTATGGGATACAGTTCTGTCTGGACAATATGTGAATGTGACCTGTGTATGGGATACTGTTAACTCTGGACAGTATGTGAATATGGCCTGTGTATGGGATACCATTAACTCTGGACAGTATGTGAATGAGGACTGTGTATGGGATACTGTTAACTCTGGATAATATGTGAATGTGACCTGTGTATGTGATACAGTTATTTCTGGACAGTATGTGAATGTGACCTGTGTATGGGATACTGTTAACTCTGGACAGTATGTGAATGTGACCTGTGTATGGGATACTGTTCACTCTGGACAGTATGTGAATGTGACCTGTGTATGGGGTACAGTTAACTCTTGACAGTATGTGAATGTGACCTGTGTATGGGGTACAGATAACTCTGGACAGTATGTGAATGTGACTTGTGCATACAGTATGTGAATGTGACCTGTGTATGGGGTACAGATAACTCTGGACAGTACGTGAATCTGACCTGTGTATGAGATACTGTTTACTCTGGAAGGTATGTGAATGTGGACTGTGTATGGGATACTGCTATATCTGGATAATATGTGAATGTGACGTGTGTATGGCATACTGTTAAGTCAGGACAGTATGTGAATGTGACCTGTGTATGGGATACAGTTAACTCTGGACAGTATGTGAATATGGTCTTTGTATGGGGTACTGTTATCTCTGGACAGTATTTGAATAATCCCAGCATGAGAGATAGTGGGAAAGGCTTGGTATGGCCCAGATAACCAATGTGGACTGTATCTTTTTATCTATGGCTTCAGTAATCATATAAAAGAAATAAACAAAGGCGAGGAAGCATTATCTGTCTTTTAAAAAGCTGAACTAGTATGCATTCAGAGATATAAGGTCATTTGTATCACTGTTTATTAGTTCAGCTATAAGACGTTCCAAATCCTTCCAGACTATTAACTGACAGGATTTATAGGACTGTAATCCCCAGTGTTAGTAGAGGAACTATTAATGTCACTGGCGACACTAAACAGCATTAAGGAGGTAATTGGAGAATGAATGAAAACAATACAGTCAATGTTGACGGCACAGGTGATTGTACAGCCTTATTCCCCCACCACAGACAACAACACTGACAAGCCCTAGCAAAGTAAGAAAATATTAATACGTGTTATTTAAAAATCAATTGTTTATAGAGTACAGTTACTGCAGACACTCAAAACTTTGGGGCTTAGCTCCCATTTCTCCATGATTTTGCCTCATATTGTTAACATGTCCCTTCTAAAATATTTCATTTTCTGGTAAATTACTGAGGATTATAATCTGTCAAAAATGCCAGACATCAGAGATTATGCTTATTGTTCAGAAAATGCATGCTTTATTAATTTTTAAATAAATTAGTGCCATGTATTAATTTTTAAATAAATTAGTGCCATTTATCAATTTTTAAATAAGTTAGTGTTGTTTATTAATTTTTAAATGAATTAGTGCCATTTATTTATTTTTAAATAAATTAGTGCAGTTTATTATTTTTTAAATAAATTAGTGCCATTTATTCATTTTTAAATAAATTAGTGCCGTTCATTATTTTTTAAATAAATTAGTGCCATTTATCAATTTTTAAATAAATTAGTGTTGTTTATTAATTTTTAAATGAATTAGTGCCATTTATTTATTTATAAATAAATTAGTGCTGTTTATTATTTTTTAAATAAATTAGTGCCATTTATTCATTTTTAAATAAATTAGTGCCATTTATTATTTTTTAAATAAATTACTGCTATATTATATTATGCTCTGGCTTAAACTGAGCTCTGTGCTGCAGGGGGTAAGTGAAATTAGCTGAAATGTTATTTTTGGGAATTTGACACGATTACAAAACTAATTTTGTTTGATTTTATATAATAATTGCAGCAGAGGTTGTTACGGGCAAACATATAAAACATGGGTCTTTGCTTTTTAATATCTTTACTAACTAGCTCTGTACCTCCTGTCCTCAGTCATCTTTAGTGCAATATGCAGATGACTCTGCAGTCATCACCACAGCCAGCTCTCCCTCTAAACTCTTCTCAGCTACTTAGGCATCTTTTAACTTGGTCAAAACGTGGCTCTGCAACAACCAGCTCATCCTTTAATCCTAGAAAAACAAAGCTGTTACTCTTCCTACCTAAAAGGTTCAACAATATTAAACCTTCCTTCTCCATACAGTCCCTTAATAATACTCACATTCAGGTAGAATCCAGTACTAACCTCTTAAGTGTAACCATCGATGATCAGCTTAAATTTGACTTGCATGTTAATAACTCAAAAAGACTCATTCAGAACTAGGGCTCCTTTACCGTAACAAGAAATTCCTTACCTCTGAAGCCAAGATTACTCTCTCTTACTTACCTTCTGCCCAGTCTAATGTACAATTCTCAAATTCTCACAAATCTTAACTCAGCACTCCTGACCCAAACGCGAATCCACCTACAATAAGGTAGCTAGATTTGCTGCCCAACAAACCTACAAATCCCATCGCTGTCTCTCTCTAAAACCCCTAAACTGGCTTGGATTACCCCACCAGCTTCTTCTCTCTCAGTTCCAGATCATCCATTCTATCCTACCCCAGCCTTCCTACTGCCAAGCACTATCCCCCTCCAGATCATCCATTCTGTCCTATACCATCCTTCCTACTGCCCAGCACTATCCCCTCTCATCTCCCATTATTATCCCTCCAGACCTCTCCAAAGCTCTAATCAAGACCTACGACAAATCTACAAACCCAAGTTTAAATTTGGATGCAGCATGTACAGCTATCACCCCACTATTGCCTGGAATAGGCTCCCACTAGAAATCAGGACCCTTACACATCCTAAACAATTTAAGACAGCCACCAAAGGTCACTTTAAAAGTCACCTGTCCTGCCACTGCACTCTCCCTCCTTAACATCCCCTACTTCTCATACCTTAATCTACTTTCTGCCCTTAACTCGCTCTTCTCACTAGCTCTCTCTAATTTTCCTTGACTACTCTTTCTACTGTCTTCTAAAACCTATTACGCTAATCATCTTAGTGAAACATTCTATAGTAATTGTCTTGCCTTCATGCAACTACATTATGATAAACCTGCATTTTTGTAATCACTTACCCCAAAAACTATATTCATCTTAATGACATTTTCTTTTTTAAACATCTTGAAAGAGCTTTGCTATACTCCTGCTTGTCACTGTACAACATTGTATCGCTACTTAATGCCTTGTAATTATCCTGTAACATTGATGTTTAATGCTAATTTATAATGAAAAGTGTATAATATGTTGAAGCTTTTCTCCCTAGGCCTCCGCTGAAAAAGGGCTCTTCAGCTCAGTCGGACAAGCCCGGTCAACGTCAACAAATAAAATAATAATAAATAAATAAATGTGGCAATTTGTGTCCAAATTCCTCCTGCTATATTTCCCTAACAGTAACTTTTAAAAGTTGAATTTTGGTTTTTATTAGCTAAGCATGTGTATTTGAATTCCTTAAGTAACAGTTTGTTTTTTTCATTCTTGACCACTTACCACAGCTACTGCCTAGTCACTGCTCCCAGTTTATGTTGTCCCCTACCATGCCCTTAGATTCCCTGGCTTGGGAGCGTAATCTCAACAGCTAGCAAAAAGTTCATCAAATGCACAAAGTTAGTTAGCATTATCAGAGCCTGTTGTCATATGTAGATCTGCTTTGTCTGACTGAAGGACGTGCTACTAAATTACTAGTTACCAGACTGGATGAGCTTACAAATCAAGAAAAAGCTGAGCTTTAATTGTAAAAATATAAATTTTTGCAGTGAAAAAGGCTTGCTTATACCCTAGAGAATGTGGGTGTCTCCATAAGTAAGTTTGTGTGTGTGTGTGTGTGTGTGTGTGTGTGTGTGTGTGTGTGTGTGTGTGTGTGTGTGTGTGTGTGTGTGTGTGTGTATGCGTGCGTGTGTGTGTGTGTGTGTGTGTGTGTGTGTGTGTGTGTAAATGTGTGTTTGTGGGGGGAGGGGGTTCTGCTCCTTCCACACTTGTAGTTTTACATTCTAAGCGTAAGGCTATACCTCCTCAAAAAAAGGCAAATGGATTTTGTGCAATAAAACAAAATATATACCTTATCCAGAGGTTGAATGAATTCAGAATTAGAATACAGAGGTATGGAGTTGTGTGAGTATAACCACTCTACACTGAGGGGTGCAAAGGGTAAAAATGAAACTGTTACTAATAGGATTTGGTAGTTCATGCCATTTGGTCACTCATGTCCTATGACCTGCAATTATATGGGCTATGTCTCAATCAGACAAAACCCATCATCTTCTTTGGTGGAGGCCAACCGGTGTAGCTGAATTAGCGATGCACAGACAGAGCTTCCATATTGATGTTTTCATTCAGCCATTGCAGAAAGTGTCCTATGAAAACTCTGTTTCTTCTTCTCCTCTCAAGTAATGCATGCTCTCAGACATTGCTTCCTTATTCATAGTCATTTTCATTCAGCCATTGCAGAAACTGTCCTACGACAAGTCTGTTTCTTCTTCTCCTCTCAAGTAATGCATGCTCTCAGACATTGCTTCCTTATTCATAGTCATTTTCATTCAGCCATTGCAGAAACTGTCCTACGACAAGTCTGTTTCTTGTCTGTTCTCAAGTGATGCATGTTCATGTCTGAAGAGTTGCCATCCCCATTGAGAGGCTCATGTCAGAAGAGTCTCCATCCCCCATTGAGAGGTGTTGATCTCCTGAGTGAATCTCAGCCTCTTTAGTAAGATGTAAAGCTGCCTTCCTGTTCTGAATCATTTTACATTGGCCAACTCTTTGGGCACCTCTGGTTGATCACTTGTCCCTGCTCACTATTGGGAGAAGGATGATCTGCCCTTACACCAGTGTGGTAGCTCACCTTTGTCTATTTATTCCAATGTGGCAGTGATTGCAGGACCTACTAAGCACCCTGTTGACCATTTGGGTGTGACAAAAACTAAAAGTGTAGCTTTATGTTCATGCTTCACTATTATAAGAAGAAACTCATCATCTATTAACATAAGCCATTCAGTCTGGAAGTTAATGCAGAGTGGTAAGGCTGTCCAGCATAGTTCCTGTGGTGCAGGGTTTGATTCCCTCAGCCTTCAGTTACTTGCTGTGTGACCTAGAACAAGTCACTTATCCAGCAGTTCTTTGTGTTAATTGGTAATTTGGGCTACGCTCCTTAATAGTCTCTTAGACTGCATGCCTAATAACTATCCATGAACCTATTAGGAACCTTCCTGGTAGACCATCAGGGGTGAATGAGCTTTATGGCCTTTTATGACGTTGATACTTAACATTTCAAGGCAGCGATTATGATGATACTTCTTCTTCTTTCGGCTTTTTCCCGATTAGGGGTCACCACAGCGGATCACCTGTCCACTCATGATTGGCAGTGGAATTTTACGGTGTCAAGTTGCCAGCCCAGCGCCCAACCTTCCACAGAAGGTACACACGCACGCACGCATGCACACACTAACTCCTAGGGCTAGTTTAGAGTGTCCAATCCATCTACAACATGTCTTTGGGATGTGGGAGGAAACTGGAGCACCCGGAGGAAACCCACACGACCACAGGGAGGACATGCAGACTCCGCACAGAAGGCACCCCAGCAGCAATTATGATGACACTAAAAAAGTAAAATTACAATGCTGATTATTTCACTTCTCAAGCTTGTAGGACAAAACAAGCACTGAAGTGTTTTGTTATACGTCTGTGACTTAATCTTTTGCACCACCAAATGTGGTGCATAAAGTGCCGATCAGGATTTTCATTCTGTTGGTGGACATTTTCAGTCTGTACTAGATCAGATAAAATCCTTTATAAAAATTGTTTCCCCCCTGCTGATACTACTGACAATTAATGGCGATCTTTAACCTTCCTGACATCTCCCGGAATGTGTGATACATCCGTAGACTTTAGTAGGCAGCTGTTGTGCATGCACAGAGGCACACCCATTAAATTCTATGCACCACTATCTAACAATGTCATACGGGGAAACTGCATTCATTTGGGTCATGCTTTTAATAAAAAAGTTTAAGCAGCTTTTTATTTAAACCGTGGCCCAAATAAATACTGCTAGAAAATGCCAAAAATGCGTTGGAGCTCTTAACTTGATGAATGCCATGGTGCAACAGTACAGAGTGACAAATCACTTTCAATAAGTTCAGAATTAATATAGTTTCTGATAAAGTGGAGTTGAAAAAGCTGTAATTCAATAAAATGATCTGTATGCAACAGGAGTTACAAGCTCTGTCATGCAATCGGTTGGACTGTAAGTTGAGCCAAGGTAACTGTCCTATAAAAAGAGAATGGAAGATGAAAGCAGCAGAGATGTTTGTCTGTGACTGCAGACGGCTTACAGAGGGGTGCAACCTGGGTTCTCGTTCACAGGAGTTGTATAGTTAAGCCCTGTTTGAGGGAGTTATGCAATTAGGAGCCTGATACCTAGGCAATGGCCCATTCAAGACCAGAGAAGGCAGGGGTCATGAAGAAAGACAACTTGAAGAAAGGCCAGAGACACAAGGAAGGAAGGAAAGTTTGAACATTTGGCATAAATGTGCTTCACCACAGTTATATAACTGTAGAGAGAGAAAAGAGAAGTGAAAACCTTGCATAACTGCAAACAGTAGCACAGCAAGTGTGGGACAAAGTGGGCAACTGCCCTGGAAATAAAGTGTTAGGGGGGCATGACCGACATCTCTTTTCTGTAGTAAAATGCTGGCACAGAAAGACACTTGTGTTCAGCATTTTTTTCAATTGACTTGAAGAGCTAGTCTATCAAGTGGCTTGCAAGAGCTGGGGGGGGGTGTGGATTTGGTGGTGTGTCATTGGCTGGTTTACTGCAGGAAGCCAACCAGCTTTTAACAGTAAACCAAATACTTTTTTTGGTGTTGACTTGAAGAGCATGGGGGGGGGCATGGATTGGCTGCTGTACCTCAAGAAGCCAATAATGTTTCTGAAGTAAGTTGAGAGGGTGGGGTGCAAATTTGTGACACCAGCACAGGACACTAGTTAAGCTTTTCTGATTGCCAACACACAAATAGAAGCTGCACGGGCAGTGATTTCCTGTATAAAAAGTGACCAGATAACTCAAAATCAGGGAATAGAAATTAATAAGTTTAAATACTTCAGTTTCTAAACAGCAAGATCCAGGGAAACACCTTACTATATGCATTTATTTGCATTTTTAGAGCTGAATTTAAACAACTAAAAAAGAATGCAAACAAAAAAGCTATCAAAAATATGTAATATAAAAATTTAAAAAAATGAAAGAAAGAAAATAGGAAAAGTAAATGATTTGGATTAAATTGATGTAAAAAGAAGCATACAGCTGCATACACACACAAATATATATATTTATTGCTATACATGGCCCATGTTGTTTTATCCCTGTTTCAGAACATTGAATATCATATGGCCAGACCATATGATTGGTGTTCTGAAACATCAAAAATTCAGCAAAACAAAATTGTGTATTTTAGTTGGAGGTCAAGCCCCCTGCACCTCCGATGTAGGGAGCTGTGCTTTTCACACCCCCAGCTAATTTATATATCTATATCTATATCTATATATATATATATATATATATATATATATATATATATATATATATATATATATAATCAATTCTGAGATCACATTATAATGGGAAAAGAGCAAGTCCCCTAATCCCCAACGTTACGTCATCTGAAAGTAGACATTATCCTTGCACTACCCGACTTTCAACCCTTCAGAACGCCAATCATATTATAATTCAGTAAAGGCGTTTGCAAAAAAAACATACGAGGCTCAATGTTCTGAAACATCAGTAAAAAACATATAATCAGATATACATATAAACATATAGATATAGATGAGAAACAGTTTGCACAGACTGAGTCATTCATACAAAGAATACACATGCAAAGAAATACTGAGTACTTTACTGGTGTATACAAACTGCTTACTTAAAAGCAAAACAGCACTGGTTAAACATAAATCATTTATCTAGACTAACTTTTACACCAGGTGATAAAAAAACAGAATGATTTTTCATAACTGGAGGCTGCTTATGGGTGATACAAGGAAATTATGTTTGCAATCAAATAATTTGTTAAATAGTAGAGAATGTGTCAATGGAGAATCAGAATTAAGTGCAGGAGAGATGATGTTGAAATTTGAGAAAGAGAAATATATTAAAATGTTAGTACCATTACAGTAAAACATTTTTATTAAAGAGTGAGATGAAACTGAAAAAGTTGTTAAGATGAGGTAGACGTTTGGCCTGGGGAACAAAAAAAGTAATTTTCTTTTTTTTTCTGTATGAACCAGACCACCTGCTGCTTGATGTCCAGTAGAATCTTTCAGAATGGAGGTCTACCTTTGACAGGACTAATGTGCAAACAGTGACTACCTTTGCATAAAGAGGGATAATATACTGTTGTGACGTCAGAAAAGCAGAAAGGTGATAAGGACCTACCAGTCGCAATGTCACATATGCTGACATGGACTTATTTCTTTCTGCTGTGCACTTCCTGACCTGTTGAGGCCTTTTTCATGTGGGGCTATATAATGATGATGTGAGGGATCTGCCCCCACCTACAGGGGCATGTATTCCTGTGGTGCTTTTCCACACTTGTAATCTAGTAACGTTCCTTTGTACACCAGCCTTGCCTTCACTCTGCTGATCAATGAGCAGAAATTGTGCTACTAAGGTTTACTTTTTTTATTTACATTAAAATCCTAATACAGTCCATTGTTCTTAACAACCACTGACCACCACCTAAGAGCTGAATGCAATAACTGCTCAGATGTGACACACTTGTTTCCTTTTTCTAGTGACTTTTCACGTGTCTGGTGTCTGTCACTAGGAGACAAGAAATCTGTCAAAGTAAATCCACCAGCTTGTACCAGATCTGGTGTAAATTTGGCCTACTACCATGTCACGTCCAGGAGCAGGCAATAAAGGAAGGTCAAAAGGAGGTAGCTATAGCCACCCTGCCCACTTCAATAACTATTACCATCTCCACCAGATGTGAGGGAATGGAAACCTAACCTCTATCCCTGAAGGAGACAGGGTCTTCACATTACCATTTGAGGATGGTTGATAAGTAAAACTAGCAAAGAAACTGCAGGTGTCATTAGTACTGCCAGTAGACAACGAGAGATTCACAGTGAAGACCAGACTGACAGCTGCCTTTGAGGTCACTGCTGGTCATAGCAGCATATGATGAAACTCTGTTAATACTGTCAGGAATGGCACAGCTAAAGTCACATCTGCCCATATGTAATGCTGCTGGACATGTTGCTATGGCTACAGTCCTCTCTTCTTGTACACCAGTGCTACCAGTGAGACTACTGCAGTTCTGGTCACCTAACCTCCAGTGTTACAGGTTGATCACCCAACCCCCCCCCCCCCAGTGTTACAGGTGAGACTACTGCAACTGTGATCACCTAACCCCTAGTGTTACAGGTGAGACTAGTGCAACTGTGATCACCTAACCCCTAGTATTACAGGTGAGACTAGTGCAACTGTGATCACCTAACCCCTAGTGATACAGGTGAGACTAGTGCAACTGTGATCACCTAACCCCCCAGTGTTACAGGTGAGACTAGTGCATCTCTGGTCGCCCCCCCACCCGTGTTGCAGGTGAGATGGTACTTTTGTGCTCATGTGTTCCAGTACTCCTGATACAGCTCTTAAAGATGGTACAGTCGCAGTCACATGTTCCAGTACCCTGGTCCTGCTGGTGATGGTAGAACAGCTGTAGTCACATGTTCCAGTACGCTGGTCTTGCTGATGATGCTGGTCTGTACACCCATATATGTTGGTACCACATAACTGTGCAGCTATAAGTCCAGTGAGACTCATGCAGGTAAAGTCACACTGATGAATCAGTGAATGCCAGCTCTTATCTTGTATATAATACATGGCCACCACATGGTGGGGGGGGGGGTTAAGAAGACAAAGGAAAATAGAAGCTCATGTTCATGATGACAAGGGTGATGGAGGGTTAAGAAACATGCCTGATGATCTGATTCTACGTTCTGTAAAAAGGGCTTTGAGCCCCAGCTAATATGAACATGCTAACCCTTTCTGGCATTTCATGTGACTGATGACTGTTTTGGACTGGCCATATGTTGTTCCTGTCAGTTGTCATTTATATGTATCCTGAGAGACAGAGGCTCCTGGGAAGGAATTTCCTGCAAGCAGATGAAGCAGCCTTTGAACAAAGGCCTTTTGGCATCTTTGACTTCTGTTAGCTAACCTTTCAGAGAAGGTTAATAAGCTAGCAGGATCGCTTCTGACTGGTTCCTGGTGGCACTCTTGAGACATCTTATACAAAACATGCAGAAAGTTTAAATGCTTCACATCATTTCCAGGCTTTGTTCGATGCAAGTAATTCATCTGTACACATTTTTCTGGAGACCCAATATGTTCCTTCGGCTGTAGAATGTTGAGGAAAAAGCAGCACATAGAAAAGCAACAAAAGCTGCGTATCGTTAAAAAATAAAAAAATGAAGGTATCTGGAGCATGTCTTCATGTTCACAGAAGAAGAGTATAGGAAGGTATCTTAAAAGGCACGAATTCTAGTTAGGAATCAGCAGTGCATTTAGAAATGCTCCGAAGCTCTGGATAATCAATGAATACATAACTGTGCAAATAAAGTGCAAACATTTGAGCTAATGTGAACGCAGCTGAGACGGGGAGGGAAGCAGGCCAGCCTTCAGAGTCCAAGATCTTTGGGGGTAAGGAAGACAAATGTTCACCTGACTTTGATATGACTATATTTAGATAAATGTAATGCCATGCTACAAAAAAAGCACATGACTGACAAAGTAAACAGCAGCTTAATGTTAGTGATGGCACACTATCCCAAACTAATTTAGACATGGGGTTCAGGAAGATATCATTTTAAAAAGGGTTTTACTTCATTTAATCAAGAGTTCTGTCTCTTCTAGCCACTAATTACCCCCTTCTTCTATGACTTTTATCATCTTATAATCTCCAAGCCTCTTTCAACCGCTTATTACATCACTGCTCATTCTGTACTGTCAGAAAATGCCAGTCTCATGCAATCATTTATTACACATGATTTAATCATCAAGATTTCAAAAAACCTATGACTTTTATGTGCTTTTGTAAATGTTATATTGTTGACTGTCATACTTATGACTGTACTGAATGCATTTTTATTGGTGTTTTGTCTTTTGTGTCCCTGGCTGTACCTGAAATAGGTCAATCTGGATCAGTTCTCTACCCGAGTAATACATTTAAATAAATAAGTAAAAATAAATGTAATAATACCAGCTGTCATGCACATGTACTTAATGTGCATATGGATGTGCATGCTTGTTTTGTGTGTTTTTGTGAGTGTCTGTGTGTATATATATATATATATATATATATATATATATATATATATATATATATATGTATATAGACATATATACACATATACATATATACATATACATATATACATACATATACACACATATATATATATATCTAGACATATATACAGTGGCTATAAAAAGTGTACACACCCTTGTTAAAATGCTAGGTTTTTGTGATGTAAAAAAAATGAGACTACGATAAATCATTTCAAAACTTTTCCCACCCTTAATGTGACCTATAACCTGTACAATTCAATTGATAAACAAACAAATCTGTTAGGGGAAAAAATATAAAAAATAAAAAAACATACATAAGTTGCATAAGTGTGCACACCCTTAAACTAATACTTTGTTGAAGCACCTTTTGATTTAATTACAGCATTCATTCTTCTTGGGTAGGAGCCTAGCACCATGGCAATATTTGTCCACTCTTCCTTGCAAAAGCGCTCTAAATCTGTCAAATTGCGAGGGCATCTCTTATACACAACCCTCTTTAGGTCACCCTTCAGATTTTCTATTGGATTTAGGTCTGGGCTCTGGCTGGGCCATTCCAAAACTTTAATTTTCTTCTGGTGAAGCCATTCTTTTGTTGATTTGGATGTATAAAAAATTCAAAGACAAGCTGGAGAAAGGAAAATCTGCACCACAGTCCATATAAAATAATTTATTCCAACAAAGAACTGTATAAGTGCTTTCATTTTAAAAACTTTTAAAACTTCTTCAGATACCTGATCTGATTTGGATATATGCTTGGGGTCATTGTCATGCTGAAAGGTGAAATTTCTCTTCGTCTTCAGCAGAGGTCTGTGTGCATCTATGTATGCATTCATGCATGCATCTGTGCATATATGCATGCATGTGTGTGCCTCTGTATGTATGTGCATTAGTATCTGTCAGTGTGTATGTAACTTCCCCATGCTGGGCCAGTAATAAAGAAGCCTGACCACTAACACTAGAGAGGGGTGTGCACTTGGAATACAAATGGATACACTCAGTATGTCCAGATGCAGACCTCGCCGCATCAAGCACAATTTCCCTTAAGAGCACACAGGGCACATATATAGCCCAGGGTCTGGATTTCTCTATATCTGTCTCCCTCCAGGTCCCCAATAAGACTCCCTACTGTTACAGCTGTAGAGTTCATAGATTCATAGGTAGGTACTAGGCTATTGGCCCTAGGGCCTATACAAGCCTAGCCAAAAAGGTACCCCGGCTTTCACCACCCAAGAAAATTATTTTCCTGTGCCCCTATCAAGCAGAACCACAGAAGTAATCCCGGAGTGAATATCCTATTACCCATCCAATCATTAAGATTTTTCTTGAAGAGTGCTAATGAGGAGCTCTGTTTGACATAGATAGGTAGTCTGTTCCAGAATATGGGAAGTCTCTGGGACAGGAATCTATCCCTCAAGCATGTTCTGTTTATTGTGGTGACAAGGTTTAGGTCCCTAGAGCATGTAGCTCGGAGATATTGGGATTTCTTTAAGTGGAGCATGTCCAACAGCTTTGGGTTTGACATAGCTTTGCATGTTAGGCAGAGATCGCCTCTAAGTAGGCAATATGCAACAGAGTAAAGCTGGAGTTTTTTGAGTCGGTCTGCATAAGGCATCTGTTTGAGACCAGTAATCCTCTTTGTGAGGTATTTGTGTGGCCTTTCCAGTTGTTTTAGATGTCTTCTGAGGTACATACCAAAAGGGATGTTGTACTCTATAATGGGTCTAATGAGTGATGAGTAGAGGGGAACAATGACCTCTTTTTTTTCTGGATGAGAAACCTTTTGTGATGATGTGTGCCACATAGAAGGATTTTCTGACCACTGTGACGATGTGATTATCAAAGGAGAGACTACTGTCCACCTGTGTCCCAAGGTCTCTTATCACACTTTCGGTGTTAAGTAGACTACCGCCTATGTAGTAGTTCATGGGTATAGAGTTTTTACCAAAGGGGATGACAATGCACTTTTTGGCATTGAGCTTGAGACCATGGCTTTGACACCAGGCATCTGTCTCAGTGAGGCCCTTTTGCAGGGTGTCCACATCGTTGGAGTTTCGATTATGACTCCTAGTTTGCAGTCATTTGTGAATTTAGTTATTCAAAGACCTTCTGTGTTACCCTGTACTTCAGAGAAGTCGATACCAAACAGGAGAGGACCCAGGATTGAACCCTGTGGTACTCCACTTGTCACTGGTCTGAGGTCTGATTCGGAGTCTGCTACTTTCACAGTGTGGGTTCTGTCAGTAAGCCAGTTGGCAACCCATCTTGTGACATAGGGATTTATACCTAGTTTAGTGAGTTTATCTATAATTCCAGAGTGGGGGGTGGTGTCAAATGTCTTGGCGAGATCTAGATAGACTGTGGGAACCACCTTACCCTCATCTATGGCTTTGGTGACTGCTTCAAAGAAGTCTATCAGGTTTAGGAGACATGATCTGCCTTTTACAAATCTGAACTGTGTGGGGTCCAGAGTTTGGAGATCTCCAATGTCTTTGTTTATGAGTTCCATGATGATACGTTCCATGGCCTTTCAGGCCAGGCTCATCAGGCTAATGGGGGTGGTAGTTCCAGGGATCTGTTGTGCCCCCCCCCCTTTGTGGAGTAGGATAACCATCACTGTGCGCCATTCAATGGGCACAAAGCCTGAGGTGAGGCTATGATTGAACATGGTACTTAGGTGGAGTGCCAGTTCATTCTGTAGTTCATGTAGAAGGCAGCCTGGGATGTTGTCAGGTGCCATGGATGCTGTATTCTTGGCTTTGGAGAGTGAGGGTTTTACCTGTGCAGCCATGATTACAGGAATTTTTCATTCTTCTAGTATAAAGATGGACCCTTTAGGGGGTGAGAGGGGGGTAAAGTTAGCACTGAACCTATCTGCCAGGATGTTGGCAATATCAGTTGGTTCTGTATATTTAGTGTCATTGTGCTGTAACTCAGAGCAGATCTGAGTGTTGCCATTGAGATTCTTGACATAGCTATAGAATGCTTTGTGGTTGTCTTGAGAATCAGTGGCGATTTTGTTTTCATAACTAGCTTTGGAAGATTTTATGAGGGATCTCAGCTTCTTACTGAGCCTGACCAGGGAGTTCCTCCAGTCATGGGGTTTTACTCTTTTTTGCAACAGTTTCTTCTGTTGTAGAGTTTGTTTATGGCAGAAGACTACCAGATTGGCTTCCTTCTTTTGGAGGATAGCATCTTGGTTCTGTTTGGGATAGCACGATCCATGCACTTGTGTAAGTGCTTATAAAGTGCATTTGTGTAGGATTCAGCAGTCGTACCTCTATTGTCCATCTACATGGGTGTCGTGAAGTTTGCCACTTCTGTCTTAAGAAGTGTGAAGTTGGCTTTGGAGAAATTTTTTATGGTTGTTTTCCTAATGGGGGGTGGGAGCGGGATGTGGATGTATAGGATGATTAGCTTGTGGTCGGATCTGACCAACGAGGAGCTGACCTCTGGTGTGGAACACTGGTTGCCCATGTTGGTGATGACCAGGTCTAGGATATTGCTGCCCCTTTTGGGGGTGTGGATAAATTGATCTAAGGAATTGGAATTGATGATTTCCAGAAAACGTTGAGCAAAAGAGTTGGTACACGAGTAGTTTTCCCAGTTAATGGTGGGGTAGTTGAAATCACCCATTATTAGGGTGTTGGGTTGTACCTTAATATTTTCCAGTGTATCAAGAAAAGAGGAGTGGGAATCCTGGGGCATGTTGGTGGGTCTGTAGCAAACTACAATCTGGATTGCAGTTTTGCCCAAAGTTAGTTGAATTTGGATAATCTCAGATGCATTATGCTGAGCAACAAGCTTGGAGGTGTGGATATCCTTAATGAATATGGACACGCCTCCACCTTTAGTGTTTCGGTCCGGGTTTGGTGGGCAAAAGGTGTGGTATGAATTATAGCCTGGTAATGCAGGGGTGCTCTCTGGAGCTTTGAGCCAGGTCTCTGTCACTGCACAGATGTCATTGTTCTCCATTTTAAGGAGTGCCTTGGGTGAGTGCATTTTGAGGTTTAGACTTCAAGCATTGAGTAGCATTACCCTCAGATTTTGCTTGCTTGTACCTGTTACGGTGGTGAATTTGTCATTTGAACTTTGCCTAAAAAACGCACTATAGGGGTGGAAAGAGCCTTTGCCAGTATCCGGAATCCCAAGGGCGACAGATGCAGGCCATCTCTGGCAAAGAGGCGTGGTCTGTCCATCATTTCATCCCAGGCAGACAGATACTGGATTCCCTTAGAATGACACCAGAAGCTTAGCCAATTGTTGAAGTCAATCATTTTGTCCTTGTACTGTGGTATCATTCTGGGTGATGGCAGGATGCTACTCATGGCTAGGGTCATACCTGCCTGGGCTACAAGATCGGAGAGCTCCTCCATGTCTCTTTTCATGTAGTCCATGGAGGAATGTCTCAGGTCATTCACACCAACATGGACAATGACAGAGTCATATCTGTATTTGTTGTGGAGTGACCTGAGTGCGTGCTTTATGTGGCGGATCCTGGCACCTGACAGGCAGCTGACAGTAACATTATCCGACAGGCAGCTGATAGTAACATTATCTGACAGGCAGCTGACAGTAACATTATCCGACAGGCAGCTGACAGTAACATTATCCGACAGGCAGTGACAGTAACATTATCTGACAGGCAGCTGACAGTAACATTACCCGACAGGCAGCTGACAGTAACCTTCTCCTTATTTGTACTTGTTGCGGAGTGACCTGAGTGCGTGTGTTATGTGGTGGATCCTAGCACCTGACCGGCAGCTGACAGTAACTTTTTCCTTGTTTAGCCTAGTGAGTGGAACATCAGTGTGCCTGACTATAGAGTCACCTATAACTAGAGTGCTGGGTACATTATGCCTTATGGGCTGTAGTTGAGTGGCACACTGAGTATGTGGGTTATGTGTCATTTAGGTTGTGTTGGGGGTGGAGGTTGCTTGCATTTCTGCTTTGGAGGTCTCGGTTGTTTGGGCAGATTTTTACTGAGAGCCTCCATGAATGTAGGTGTATCTTTTGTGCTTCTGTGTGCGTGTTTTGGTGGTGTAGGTTTTGAGGGACTATGTGATGAGTGTGGTGTGGTGCAAATGTTTACCTTCTCCTCTTGACTGTCTAGTCCAGTCTTCAGTGAAGAGAGCTTTGCTTCCAGTTTGGCTATATAAGTTCATCTCTCACAGGTCATAGTGTTGGGTGGTAGGAGGAGAGGGTTGTCTGTGTACATGAGGCAATTGCTGCATTGTCCCAAGATGCCCAGATTCATCAGGTAGACAGGAGAAAACACTGGGAGCTGACCTTTAGACATGCCTGGATAGGTGCTTATTTATTAAGTACTAAAAACTGTTTTCCTCTATACAAGTGAGGAAAGTTGAGTGCTGTAGTAATTTGTAGCTTATTTAGTGCTTACGAGTTCTGAACAAGTGCTGAGCTCAAAGAAACAGATTTGAGTGCTAAAAGTAAAAAGCTGGCTAGTTGCAAGGGAAAATTTGAAGGGCAGACTTGATGGTGCCAGTAATAGTTTAACCCAAGTTAAGTGTGGGGGGGGGGTTCAGGAGCTCACAAACAGTCCTGGACACAGCAAATCTGTATCTGGCAAGACCTGTCACAGGAAAGGGGGGAAGCAAGCCTAGAATTTTTTTTCAGTAAATTTTTTTTTCAGTAAAGTGAAATGGAGAAAGCTGGAACAGAAGTTAATTCAACATTAAGAATCTGAGTGGGTTGGCCTTCACAGATGTTCTTATCAGATTGAATGAACTAATGACACTGGACTGGGAGGAGTGTCACAGATCAAATATACAGTATGGGTGGGCAACTGCAAAGCCACCAAGTATAAGAACACCACAACGCTAGAGAGGGTGGATGGGAAAAATTACAGCTCCTAGCTGTAGCCACTAAATGATAGTTTTAAACAGATGAAGGAGCAAACAGACTCTAGAGAATGCTTTTAACTGTAAACAGACAATTATAGTAATGCACACTATTACAGTTCCTAGCTGTAGAACACGGAAACCTCAAAAAATCAAAAATGCACAGAAAAGCTCGTATAGAACACTCACAAACAGAAAATACAACTCTCAGTATGAAAAAACAGTTTACAGTTAAGTCCTCCAGCACTCTCTCTGTGAACCTAGTGCTTTGTGTCCCTGCCCCAAGTAGCTGACAGACAGGTGTGTGCATGTGCCCACACACACACACACACGCACACGCGCACACATGCACACACACACACACACACACACACACACACACACACACACACACACACACACACACACACACACACACACACACACACAGACACACACACACAGATTTGATTCTTCACACACACTCACTTGGTAAAGGCTGGCACAGATTTACCTGTTGTGCCCCCTCCTGGACAGAATATAAGGTAGTTATCACCGCCACCAGACACTCCACAATCAACTACTCTAAGGCCCTTAACAAACGGTGTCTAATTATAATGTGTAATATTAATATTAATACAAATAGTAGTAGTTCACCATGACAGCTAGGCCTTCTGGAGTGGCCCACACAGTAATACCAAATAAATATAAGTACTCTCAAAGGTTAAATACTTTCTACAATGACCAGACACAATAAAAAGTTTTAAATATATTTAATAATAAATACTAAAAGCACATGAAAATACTGAATATATCTTCATGGTAAACCACAGAGTTCAAATCACAGAAAATATTGAAAATAATATTGATGGAGAAGCTCATATAAATAAAGAAAAACATCTCTAAACTAAGCTTCACTATATTCCTGACTGACTCTAGGAGAATTACTATTCCCCAATAACTTACTTGTTAGAGCAAGGCACAGTGAAATACATGAGCAGCTTTTCTAGTCAGGTTCCCCAAAACATAATACTCCCTCCTCGGAGATTACTCCCTGTAAAATATAATATCCAAGATGGCTTGCAGAATTACCTCATCTGGTCACCTGACTCTAGATTTTCACAGTAAGCCCATTTGAATCTGAGACAGGAATTTAGCACAGACAGCTACAATATACATATTAAATGTTTATGGCAGTGCTTGGGGCTCCCCCTCTGTTTATTGATCTAATAAACAAAGGCTTTTTCCAGACCTAGCATCTCTGGTCCTATTCTGCACTGTGGGGTACCATTTTAATGGCTTAACAGCGCATTTACATTTCCCTTATTTTTCTTAAAATCTCTAGCTGGTTAGCCGTTGCTGTCCCAGTGTCCTCTGTTAAAACATATATATTTAATTCAATTACAATAATACACTTACATTTCTTTTCATTTCGGCAGGGTGCACTGTTGATACGTTTTAACACAAGCAAACCTCAAATACATTTTCAGCATGCGCATCTGTACAAATCAATTTGATATATAAATGACATATAATTATTCACAAAATTCCAGATAGCTGTGTTGGCACAAGTCATACATCCACTGCCTTACTTCTGGAATAGCTGGTCATATGTCCTGTCATCACACCTCTCCCTTCTTTGAAGACTCAAGTTAGTTTTTCAAGTGACCTTTGAGAAACATGTCTTGAGATAAATAAGCCTGTTTGGGAATATGTTACCCATTTCCTGTCTTGATAGCCCATCTGCGTTGGCATTGCTGACCCCACTATGGTGTTGTACTGTCATATCATATACCTGAAATCCTAAGCGCCACCTTAGTAACTTGTCATTTTGCTGGCTGGCTCAATGTAGCCATGTTATGGGATTGTGATCCGTAACTATAGTGAATTTTCTTCCATACAAATAAGACTGAAGTTTCTGCAGTGCCCACACTATGTCTAGATGTTCCTTTTTTACAGCTGCATAACATTCCTCTCGGGGTTGGTGTCTATGACTGAGATAATACCATTGGGTGATCTTCTTCCTCTGAGGAAACCTGGCTAAGTACAGTCCCCACCTCATGGTTTGAAGCATCCACCTGCACAACAAATTATTTGCTGTAATCTGGACTGGGTAACATAGGGGGTCCTCCAAAAGCTCCTTTAAGCTTCTGGAATGCCTGCTCACATGCTGTGGTCCACACTACCTTATATGGTCTGTTTTTTCTTTGTCAGGTCTTTAAGGGGAGCAGCTATTGTACTATAACTGAGAAAAAGCTTTCTATAGTACCCCACTGTCCATAAGAATGCCCTCACTTGCTTTTTAGTAACAGGGGCAGACCATGCCTGAATGGCTTCCACTTTGGCAGGTTCTGGCCTGATCTTACCACTCTCCACTCTATGTCCCAGGTAGGAGACCTCTGCATACCCACTTGACATTTATTGGACTTCATGGTCAACCCTGCCCTTTGCAGTCTGCCCAGCACCTCCCTGATATGCTGAAGGTGCTCATGCCAGGAATGGCTGTAAATTGCAATATCATCCAGGTAAGCAAGGGCATACTCCTGTTCCTGCTAGAATATGATCTGCCAGCCTCTGGAAAGTCACTGGGACATTTTTCATCCCCAAGATCATCTTTGTGAGCTCATACAAGCCAAAAGGAGTCACAAAGGCTGACCTCTCCTTAGTGCTGAGAGTCAAGGGCACCTGCCAGTAGCCCATGGTCTGATCACTAGTGGTCAGATACTTAGCCCCACGCAGCTACTCTAGGGCTTCATCAGTCCTAGGCATGGGGTAAGCATCTGACTCTGTGTGATTATTTAGTCTTCTGTAGTCCACACAGAATCTGGTGCTGCCATATTTTTTTGGTACCAGCACCAGTGGGGAGGCCCAGGGACTGCTGGATTCCTGAATTACTCCCAGTTCCAACATTCTTTGTATCTCCTCCCTCAGAGTCTGACTGACTCACTCAGGCACCCTGTAAGGGGCCTGCTTGACAGGTCTTTGGTGCTCCGTATCCACATGGTGCAGCACCAGGTGGGTGCACCCTGGTTTCCCAGTGAACATGTCCCCAAACTCCTGTAACACTGCTTGGATCTCATGAACCTGGGTAGGAGATAGCTGCTGGGACATTGCTACCCCTTCCATTGAGGTGTCAGTCAGAGCCTCACTGAGGAGGTCAGTCACCAGATCTCCCTCAGACACCTCCTGCTATCCACTGCAAATACTCAGCACAAGGGCCTCCCTATTACGGTAAGACTTCATCATGTTAACATGGTACAATGTGTGCCCCTGCCTCATGCCTAGATGTTCTACCATATAGTTAACATCACTGGCCTTCCCTAACACTCTGAAGGGTCCCTCCCAAGCTGCCTGCAGCTTATTGTATCTGACAGGAATGAGCACCATCACCTGTTATCCCACAGCATACTCTCTGGTTCAAGCATTCCTGTCATACCAGACCCTTTTCCTGTTGTTGGGATCCTGCCAGGTTCTCCTGGGCCAATTCCATGAGCTCCCTAAGCCTTGTCCTGCAGTTTACTACATATGCCACAACAGACTCCTTGTGGGATTCACACTCACCCTCCCACTCATCACAAATCAAATCTAGAGGTCCCCTCACTCTATGCCCATGCAGCAACTCAAAAGGTAAAAAAACAGTGGATTCCCAGGGGTACCTCTCTATAAGCAAACAGCAGATGAGGCAAATATTTGTCCTACTCTTTCTCTTAAACTGGTCTGCAAATGCCCATAGCATGGTCTTTAGTGTAGAGTTTTCTCTCTCTACAAGACCATTAGTCTGAGGATGGTAGGGGGTTGTCTTTAGATGCTTCACCCCACAGTGCTCCCACAGATAAGCCAGCAGGTCTGACATGAAATTGGCATCTCTGTCAGTCAGTATTTCTTTTGGGAAACCCACCCTGCTGAAGATCTCTAGCAAAGCATTTGCCACCTTCTCTTCCTCAATGGAGGACAGCCAAACCACTTCAGGGTATCTAGTAGCATAATCTACTAACACTAGGATATACTTCTTCCCTGTGGAACTTGGAGTACTCAGAGGACTCACAATATCCATAGCTACCCTCTGAAATGGCTACTCAATCACAGGCAAAGGCATCAAAGGAGCTTTGACCATGTCTCCTGCCTTGCCTACTTTTTGGCACTGCTCACAGGTCCTGCAGTACCCTGTTACATCCCTAATACACCTCTTGATATGCTTTATGTCCATATGACCTGCAGAAGGAATGTCATGGGCTATGGCTAGAAGTGCCACATGGTAGGCTCTGGGCACTACCAACTGCTATATCACCTCACCTTCTAGCCCTCCCTCAAGGGTCCACTCTTTGTACAGTAACCCTTTGTTGCAGTATATAGATTCCCCTTTTTCTTGAGAATCAGGTGCCTGCCTAGCTACCTCTCTCAAGCCTTGTAATGTAGGGTATAAGAGCTGAGCCTGTCTCAACTCTATCTTTGTGACCCTTCTCAGCTTCCCTTCCAGAGGAAGTCTGGTATCTTCTGACAGTGGTGCCATACTGTCAGCCTGGGTACTACAACTCACCTCTGCCCTTGCAGCCACTCTTTCAAAGGGAACATCAGTGCCTATCAGCAGCTGTGGCTCATCTTAAGGCTCACTGCTACAGGGTAGCTCTTTACCTGAATTAGCCACATCACCAGTTCTGGCTTCAGGGGTACAGTCTGTCTAGGTCTCCCCCAAGCTACCAGACCCACATGCCTGTCTTCAAGCCTGACTGCATGTCACCGTATCCACACAAGGACTGCCTTATCAAAATCTTACTCTATCAAGACATTTGCAAGGATATCCTCAAATACACCTACTTGCTTGCTTCTTTTTCCATTCTCCCAGTCAGGGTGAACCGTGAATAAAGGCATTTGGAATGGGGTCTGTCCTAAAGCTATGACTGGAGTGGACTGCCCAAGCAAGTACTGCTCCTCTTTAACCACTGCAGGCTTCACAATGGTTACATCAGAGGCTGTGTCTCTCTTGGCAGTGGCCTGTTTTCCATCCACCAAGATAGGATATAAACTCTAGTGGAAGTTTGGTACCTCTGTTGTCTCCAGACATCTTACCACTGGCATTCTGTTATCCCCACTTTCTGGCTCGCCCACCTTTTGTTCTCACCTTGCCCCCATGGACATCTATATGCTACATGACCCCACTGGCTACATTTAAAAATATAACCTTTGATCCTGGCCATGCACCTGAACTAGTGGCTTCCCCTGTTACTAGTGGACTCATTGGGGTGACTTAGGTTGCCCACCATGGGTTCACTTATATCCCTGTGCAATATTGGGTATCCCTTTCCTGTGCAGTGATATCCTGCTTGCTAAGCAGAGATTCCCTTTTTTCTTCAGTTCATCTGCAGAGTTGCATTCCCTGTCTGCCAACCAGATTATCATGTCCTCAGGCAAAGTGCTAAGGGCTTGTTCCCTCACCAAAAGGTCTGCCGGCCCTTGAAAAGTGGTGACCAGGCACCCACTCACTCACCTGTGAAAATAAGTGCTTAACTCAGCAATATAATCACACACACTTTCATCTGCCTTGCAGTTATGCTCACAAAACTTTTTTCTGTAAGCTTCAGGTGTTAACTTAAAACATTCCAATAAACAATTTTAACTGTAGCATAGTTTAAGCAATCAGGGTCATACAATTTAGAAACAGCAGTTACAGCTTTGCTATGGAGTAAGGGGATCAGGAACCAAACCCAGAGCCCTTGGTCAGCTGGTCAGCACTATATTCTTTACATACCTTTTCAGATATATGAATAAAACTATCAACATTGTCACGACCCTGGTGAAGGGTCAGTGTCTCCCTCTCACGTTGATACTGCTTCTCCTTTTCATGACCCTGGTGAAGGGTCAGCATGTCCCTCTCATGTTGATGCTGCTTCTCCTTTTCATGACCCTGGTGAAGAGTCAGCATCTCCCTCTCGTGTTGATGCTGCTTCTCCTTTTCATGACCCTGGTGAAGAGTCAGCATCTCCCTCTCGTGCTGACGCTGCTTCTCCTTTTCATGACCTGGTGAAGGGTAAGCATCTCCCTCTCATGTTGATGCTGCTTCTTCTTTTCATGACCCTGGTGAAGGGTCAGCATCTCCCTCTCATGTTGATGCTGCTTTTCCATTTCATGACCCTGGTGAAGGGTCAGCATGTCCCTCTCATGTTGATGCTGCTTCTCCTTTTCATGACCATGGTGAAGGGTCAGTATGTCCCTCTCATGTTGATGCTGCATCTCATTTACATGACCCTGGTGAAGGGTCAGCATGTCCCTCTCATGTTGATGCTGCTTCTCCTTTTCATGACCCTGGTGAAGGGTCATCATGTCTCTCTCATGTTGATGCTGCTTCTACTTTTCATGACCCTGGTGAGGAGTCAGCATCTCCCCTTCATGTTGATGCTGGTTCTCCTTTTCATGACCCTGGTGAAGGGTCAGCATGTCCCTCTCATGTTGATGCTGCTTTTCCTTTACTTGACCCTGGTGAGGGGTCTGCATCTCCCTCTCATGTTGATGCTGCTTCTCCTTTTCATGACCCTGGTGAAGGGTCAGCATTTCCCTCTCATGTTGATGCTGCTTCTTCTTTTCATGACCCTGGTGAAGGGTCAGCATCTTCCTCTCATGTTGATGCTGCTTCTCCTTTTTATGACCCTGGTGAAGGGTCAGCATCTCCCTCTCATGTTGATGCTGCTTCTCCTTTTCATGACCCTGGTGAAGGGTCAGCATGTCCCTCTCATGTTGATGCTGCTTCTCCTTTTCAGGACCCTGGTGAAGGGTCAGCATGTCCCTCTCATGTTGATGCTGCTTCTCCTTTTCATGACCCTGGTGAAGGGTCAGCATGTCCTTCTCATGTTGATGCTGCTTCTCCTTTTCATGACCCTGGTGAAGGGTCAGCATGTCCCTCTCATGTTGATGCTGCTTCTCCTTATCATGACCCTGGTGAAGTGTCAGGATGTCCCTCTCATGTTGATGCTGCTTCTCCTTTTCATGACCCTGGTGAAGGGTCAGCATGTCCCTCTCATGTTGATGCTGGCTCTCCTTTTCATGACCCTGGTGAAGAGTCAGCATCTCCCTCTCATGTTGATGCTGCTTCTCCTTTTCATGACCCTGGTGAAGGGTCAGCATGTCCCTCTCATGTTGATGCTGCTTCTCCTTATCATGACCCTGGTGAAGTGTCAGGATGTCCCTCTCATGTTGATGCTGCTTCTCCTTTTCATGACCCTGGTGAAGGGTCAGCATGTCCCTCTCATGTTGATGCTGGCTCTCCTTTTCATGACCCTGGTGAAGAGTCAGCATCTCCCTCTCATGTTGATGTTGCTTCTCCTTTTCATGACCCTGGTGAAGGGTCAGCATGTCCCTCTCATGTTGATGCTGCTTCTCCTTTTCATGACCCTGGTGAAGGGTTAGCATGTCCCTCTTGTGTTGATGCTGCTTCTCCTTTTCATGACCCTGGTGAAGGGTCAGCATGTCCCTCTCATGTTGATGCTGCTTCTCCTATTCATGACCCTGGTGAAGGGTCAGCATGTCCCTCTCATGTTGATGCTGCTTCTCCTTTTCATGACCCGGGTGGAGGGTCAGCATCTCCCTCTCATGTTGATGCTGCTTCTCCTTTTCATGCCCCTGGTGAAGAGTCAGTATGTCCCTCTCATGTTGATGCTGCTTCTCCTTTTCATGACCCTGGTAAAGGGTAAGCGTCTCCCGCTCATGTTCACGCTGCTTCTTCTTTTCTTCATCCTCCAAACACCGCAGTCTCTCTGATGACTCTAGTTCCAAAACTTTTGGCTTCCATTTAAAGTTTTCTTAACTCCAGACAGATTTTTAAGTCCTCTGGGGAAAGGTTGAACTGTCTTGTTTCTGATAGCTGTACACCCCCAATGCCAGACTGGTTGTCTTCCTGGTTGCTGTTCTGTACTGTAGCTGTGATTAAGGCTGCAATCATTTCCTCTTTAGTCAGGTTGGCATTCAACAATCCTTTGGCATGGCACATCTCAGCCAACTGGTTCCTTGTCAGCTTGCCATAATCCTCTACTGACATCTTTGCCTGCTCTCCCTGACTAACTAAGCTAACTAAAAGTAAATAAATAAAACTATTGTGATACAAAACTCTGAATGTCTACTTTGTGTCTGAGAGTACACCTTTAGTAGTGACAGCTGCTTACAAGCTATGAGAGTTCAATTAATATCCACACTGCTGTTCAACAATATATGATGAGTGATGGTCCCACCACTGCCAACCAATAAGTGATGTCCGCACACTGGGCCAGGAATCAAGGAGACTTAATCCTCACCACTGACATTGGAGAGGAATGTGCACTTAGAATACAAATGGATACACTCAGTATGTCCAGACACTGTCCTCTCTGCATCAAGCACAATTTCCCTTAAGAGCACACAGGGAACACACTTAGCCCAGGTTTTGGATTTCTCTATATATGTCTCCCTCCAGATCCCAATAAGACACCCCACTGGTACAGCTGTAGGGTTAGGTCCTTAGCCGACAGTCCAAGCAAAGTCCTCCTTTTCATGACCCTGGTGAAGGGTCAGCATGTCCCTCTCATGTTGATGCTGCTTCTCCTTTTCATGACCCTGGTGAAAGGTCAGCATGTCCCTCTCATGTTGATGCTGTTTCTCCTTTTCATGACCCTGGTGAATGGTCAGCATGTCCCTCTCATGTTGATGCTGCTTCTTCTTTTCATGACCATGGTGAAGGGTCAGCATGTCCCTCTCATGTTGATGCTGCTTCTCCTTTTCATGACCCTGGTGAAGCGTCAGCATGTCCCTCTCATGTTGATGCTGCTTCTCCTTTTCATGGCCCTGGTGAAGGGTCAGCATGTCCCTCTCATGTTGATGCTGCTTTTCCTTTTCATGAGGGTCATTTATTTATTTATTTATTTATTTCAAACTGAAATAAATAAATAAATGACCCTGCTGAAGGGTCAGTATGTCCCTCTCATGTTGATGCTGGCTCTCCTTTTCATGACCCTGGTGAAGAGTCAGCATCTCCCTCTCATGCTGATGCTGCTTCTCCTTTACATGACCCTGGTGAGGGGTCAGCATTTCCCTCTCATGTTGATGTTGCTTCTCCTTTTCATGACCCTGGTGAAGGGTCAGCATGTCCCTCTCATGTTGATGCTGCTTCTCCTTTTCATGACCCTGGTGAAGCTGCTTCTCTTTTTCATGACCCTGGTGAAGGGTCAGCATGTCCCTCTCATGTTGATGCTGCTTCTCCTTTTCATGACCCTGGTGAAGGATCAGCATGTCCCTGTCATGTTGATGCTGCTTCTCCTTTTCATGACCCTGGTGAAGCGTCAACACGTCCCTGTCATGTTGATGCTACTTCTCCTTTTCATGACCCTGGTGAAGGGTCAGCATGTCCCTCTCATGTTGATGCTGCTTCTCCTTTTCATGACCCTGGTGAAGGGTCAGCATGTCCCTCTCATGTTGATGCTGCTTCTCCTTTTCATGACCCTGGTGAAGAGTCAGCAGGTCCCTCTCATGTTGATGCTGCTTCTCCTTTTCATGACCCTGGTGAAGGGTCAGTGTCTCCCCCTCATGTTCATGCTGCTTCTCCTTTTCTTCATCCTCCAAACACCGCAGTCTCTCTGATGACACTAGTTCCAAATCCTTTGGCTTCCAGTTAAAGTCTCCTTAACTCCAGACAGATTTTTAAGTCCTCTGGGGAAAGGTTGAACTGTCTTGTTTCTGATAGCTGTATACCCCCAATGCCAGACTGGTTGTCTTCCTGGTTGCTGTTCTGTACTTAGCTGTGATTAAGGCTGCAATCATTTCCTCTTTAGTCAGGTTGGCATTCAACAATCCTTTGGCATGGCACATCTCAGCCAACTGGTTCCTTGTCAGCTTGCTATAATCCTCTACTGACATCTTTGCCTGCTCTCCCTGACTAACTAAGCTAACTAAAAGTAAATAAATAAAACTATTGTGATACAAAACTCTGAATGTCTACTTTGTGTCTGAGAGTACACTTTTAGTAGTGACAACTGCTTACAAGCTATGAGAGTTCAATTAATATCCACACTGCTGTTCAACAATATATGACGAGTGATGGTCCCACCACTGCCAACCAATATGTGATGTCCGCACACTGGGCCAGGAATCAAGGAGCCTGAATCCTCACCACTGACATTGGAGAGGAATGTGCACTTGGAATACAAATGGATACACTCAGTATGTCCAGACGCAGTCCTCTCTGCATCAAGCACAATTTCCCATAAGAGCACACAGGGAACACACTTAGCCCAGGTTTTGGATTTCTCTATATATGTCTCCCTCCAGATCCCAATAAGACTCCACACTGGTACAGCTGTAGGGTTAGGTCCTTAGCCGACAGCCCAAGCAAAGTCCTCCTTTTCATGACCCTGGTGAAGGGTCAGCATCTCCCTCTCATGTTGATGCTGCTTCTCCTTTGTATGACCCTGGTGAAGGGTCAGCATGTCCCTCTCATGTTGATGCTGCTTCTCCTTTTCATGACCCTGGTGAAGGGTCAGTATGTCCCTCTCATGTTGATGCTGCTTCTCCTTTTCATGACCCTGGTGAAGGGTCAGCATGTCCCTCTCATGTTGTAGCTGCTTCTCCTTTTCATAACCCTTGTGATGGTTCAGCATGTCCCTCTCGTGTTGATGCTGCTTCTCCTTTTCATGACCCTGATGCAGGGTCAGCATCTCCCTCTCATGTTGATGCTGCTTCTCCTTTTCATGACACTGGTGAAGGGTCAGCATCTCGCTCATGTTGATGCTGCTTCTCCTTTTCATGACCCTGGTGAAGGGTCAGCATGTCCCTCTCATGTTGATGCTGCTTCTCCTTTTCATGACCCTGGTGAAGAGTCAGCATGTCCCTCTCATGTTGATGCTGCTTCTCCTTTTCATGACCCTGGTGAAGGGTCAGCATCTCCCTCTCATGTTGATGCTGCTTCTCCTTTTAATGACCCTGTTGAGGGGTCAGCATGTCCCTCTCATGTTGATGCTGCTTCTCTTTTTCATGACCCTGGTGAAGGGTCAGCATGTCCCTGTCATGTTGATGCTGCTTCTCCTTTTCATGACCCTGGTGAAGGGTCAGCACGTCCCTGTCATGTTGATGCTACTTCTCCTTTTCTTGACCCTGTTGAAGGGTCAGCACGTCCCTCTCATGTTGATGCTGCTTCTCCTTTTCATGACCCTGGTGAAGGGTCAGCATGTCACTCTCATGTTGATGCTGCTTCTCATTTTCATGACCCTGGTGAAGGGTCAGCGTCTCCCTCTCATGTTGATGCTGCTTCTCCTTTTAATGACCCTGTTTAGGGGTCAGCATGTCCCTCTCATGTTGATGCTGCTTCTCCTTTTCATGACCCTGGTGAAGGGTCAGCATGTCCCTGTCATGTTGATGCTGCTTCTCCTTTTCATGACCCTGGTGAAGGGTCAGCACGTCCCTGTCATGTTGATGCTACTTCTTCTTTTCTTGACCCTGTTGAAGGGTCAGCACGTCCCTCTCATGTTGATGCTGCTTCTCCTTTTCATGACCCTGGTGAAGGGTCAGCATGTCACTCTCATGTTGATGCTGCTTCTCATTTTCATGACCCTGGTGAAGGGTCAGCATGTCCCTCTTGTGTTGATGCTGCTTTTCCTTTTCATGACCCTGGTGAAGAGTCAGCACGTCCCTCTCATGTTGATGCTGCTTCTCCTTTTCATGACCCTGGTGAAGGGTCAGCATGTCCCTCTCATGTTGATGCTGTTTCTCCTTTTCAGGACCCTGGTGAAGTGTCAGCATGTCCCTCTCATGTTGATGCTGCTTCTCCTTTTCAGGACCCTGGTGAAGGGTCAGCATGTCCCTCTCATGTTGATGCTGCTTCTCCTTTTCATGACCCTGGTGAAGGGTCAGCATGTCCCTCTCATGTTGATGCTGCTTCTCCTTATCATGACGCTGGTGAAGTTTCAGCATGTCCCTCTCATGTTGATGCTGCTTCTCCTTTTCATGACCCTGGTGAAGGGTCAGCATGTCCCTCTCATGTTGATGCTGGCTCTCCTTTTCATGACCCTGGTGAAGAATCAGCATCTCCCTGTCATGCTGATGCTGCTTCTCTTTTTCATAACCCTGGTGAAGGGTCAGGACGTCCCTCTCATGTTGATGCTCCTTCTCCTTTTCATGACCCTGGTGAAGGGTCAGCATCTCCCTCTCATGTTGATGTTGCTTCTCCTTTTCATGACCCTGGTGAAGGGTCAGCATGTCCCTCTCATGTTGATGCTGCTTCTCCTTTTCATGACCCTTGTGAAGGGTTAGCATGGCCCTCTTCTGTTGATGCTGCTTCTCCTTTTCATGACCCTGGTGAAGGGTCAGCATGTCCCTCTCATGTTGATGCTGCTTCTCCTTTTCATGACCCTGGTGAAGAGTCAGCATGTCCCTCTCATGTTGATGCTGCATCTCCTTTTCATGACCCGGGTGTAGGGTCAGCATCTCCCTCTCATGTTGATGCTGCTTCTCCTTTTCATGACCCTGGTGAAGAGTCAGCATGTCCCTCTCATGTTGATGCTGCTTCTCCTTTTCATGACCCTGGTGAAGGGTCAGCGTCTCCCCCTCATGTTCACGCTGCTTCTCCTTTTCTTCATCCTCCAAACACCGCAGTCTCTCTGATGACTCTAGTTCCAAAACTTTTGGCTTCCAGTTAAAGTCTTCTTAACTCCAGACAGATTTTTAAGTCCTCTGGGGAAATGTTGAACTGTCTTGTTTCTGATAGCTGTACATCCCCAATGCCAGACTGGTTGTCTTCCTGGTTGCTGTTCTGTACTGCAGCTGTGATTAAGGCTGCAATCATTTCCTCTTTAGTCAGGTTGGCATTCAACAATCCTTTGGCATGGCACATCTCAGCCAACTGGTTCCGTGTCAGCTTGCCATAATCCTCTACTGACATCTTTGCCTGCTCTCCCTGACTAACTAAGCTAACTAATAGTAAATAAATAAAACTATTGTGATATAAAACTCTGAATGTCTACTTTGTGTCTGAGAGAACACCTTTAGTAGTGACAACTGCTTACAAGCTATGAGAGTTCAATTAATATCCACACTGCTGTTCAACAATATATGACGAGTGATGGTCCCACCACTGCCAAAAAATATGTGATGTCCGCACACTGGGCCAGGAATCAAGGAGCCTTAATCCTCACCACTGACATTGGAGAGGAATGTGCACTTAGAATACAAATGGATACACTCAGTATGTCCAGACACAGTCCTCTCTGCATCAAGCACAATTTCCCTTAAGAGCACACAGGGAACACACTTAGCCCAGGTTTTGGATTTCTCTATATATGTCTCCCTCCAGATCCCAATAAGACACCCCACTGGTACAGCTGTAGGGTTAGGTCCTTAGCCGACAGTCCAAGCAAAGTCCTCCTTTTCTTGACCCTGGTGAAGGGTCAGCATGTCCCTCTCATGTTGATGCTGCTTCTCCTTTTCATGACACTGGTGAAGGGTCAGCATGTCCCTCTCATGTTGATGCTGCTTCTCCTTTTCATGACCCTGGTGAATGGTCAGCATGTCCCTCTCATGTTGATGCTGCTTCTTCTTTTCATGACCCTGGTGAATGGTCAGCATGTCCCTCTCATGTTGATGCTGCTTCTCCTTTTCATGACCCTGGTGAAGGGTCAGCATCTCCCTCTCATGTTGATGCTGCTTCTCCTTTTCATGACCCTGGTGAAGGGTCAGCATCTCCCTCTCATGTTGATGTTCCTTCTCCTTTTCATGACCCTGGTGAAGGGTCAGCATGTCCCTCTCATGTTGATGCTGCTTCTCCTTTTCATGACCCTGGTGAAGGATCAGCATGTCCCTGTCATGTTGATGCTGCTTCTCCTTTTCATGACCCTGGTGAAGCGTCAACACGTCCCTGTCATGTTGATGCTACTTCTCCTTTTCATGACCCTGGTGAAGGGTCAGCATGTCCCTCTCATGTTGATGCTGCTTCTCCTTTTCATGACCCTGGTGAAGGGTCAGCATGTCCCTCTCATGTTGATGCTGCTTCTCCTTTTCATAACCCTGGTAAAGGGTCAGCATCTCCCGCTCATGTTGATGCTGCTTTTCCTTTTCATGACCTTGGTGAAGGGTCAGCATGTCCCTCACATGTTGATGCTGCTTCTCATTTTCATGACCCTGGTGAAGAGTCAGCATGTCCCTCTCATGTTGATGCTGCTTCTCCTTTTCATGACCCTGGTGAAGGGTCAGTGTCTCCCCCTCATGTTCACGCTGCTTCTCCTTTTCTTCATCCTCCAAACACCGCAGTCTCTCTGATGACACTAGTTCTAAATCCTTTGGCTTCCAGTTAAAGTCTCCTTAACTCCAGACAGATTTTTAAGTCCTCTGGGGAAAGGTTGAACTGTCTTGTTTCTGATAGCTGTACACCCCCAATGCCAGACTGGTTGTCTTCCTGGTTGCTGTTCTGTACTGTAGCTGTGATTAAGGCTGCAATCATTTCCTCTTTAGTCAAGTTGGCATTCAACAATCCTTTGGAATGGCACATCTCACCCAACTTGTTCCTTGTCAGCTTGCCATAATCCTCTACTGACATATTTGCCTGCTCCCCCTGACTAACTAAGCTAACTAAAAGTAAATAAATAAAACTATTGTGATACAAAACTCTGAATGTCTACTTTGTGTCTGAGAGTACACCTTTAGTAGTGACAACTGCTTACAAGCTATGAGAGTTCAATTAATATCCACACCACTGTTCAACAATATATGATGAGTGATGGTCCCACCACTGCCAACCAATATGTGATGTCCGCACACTGGGCCAGGAATCAAGGAGCCTGAATCCTCACCACTGACATTGGAGAGGAATGTGCACTTGGAATACAAATGGATACACTCAGTATGTCCAGACGCAGTCCTCTCTGCATCAAGCACAATTTCCTTTAAGAGCACACAGGGAACACACTAAGCCCAGGTTTTGGATTTCTCTATATATGTCTCCTTCCAGATCCCAATAAGACTCCCAACTGGTACAGCTGTAGGGTTAGGTTCTTAGCCGACAGTCCAAGCAAAGTCCTCCTTTTCATGACCCTGGTGAAGGGTCAGCATCTCCCTCTCATGTTGATGCTGCTTCGCCTTTTCATGACCCTGGTGAAGGGTCAGCATCTCCCTCTCATGTTGATGCTGCTTCTCCTTTTCATGACCCTGGTGAAGGGTCAGTATGTCCCTCTCATGTTGATGCTGCTTCTCCTTTTCATGACCCTGGTGAAGGGTCAGCATGTCCCTGTCATGTTGATGCTGCTTCTCCTTTTCATGACCCTGGTGAAGGGTCAGCACATCCCTGTCATGTTGATGCTACTTCTCCTTTTCTTGACCCTGGTGAAGGGTCAGCATGTCCCTCTCATGTTGATGCTGCTTCTCCTTTTCATGACCCTGGTGAAGGGTCAGCATGTCCCTCTCATGTTGATGCTGCTTCTCCTTTTCAGGACCCGGGTGGAGGGTCAGCATCTCCCTCTCATGTTGATGCTGCTTCTCCTTTTCATGACCCAGGTAAAGGGTCAGCATCTCCCGCTCATGTTGTTGCTGCTTCTCCTTTTCATGACCCTGGTGAAGGGTCAGCATGTCCCTCTCAGGTTGATGCTGGTTCTCCTTTTCATGACCCTGGTGAAGAGTCAGCATGTCCCTCTCATGTTGATGCTGCTTCTCCTTTACATGACCCTGGTGAAGGGTCAGCGTCTCCCTCTCATGTTGATGCTGCTTCTCCTTTTCATGACCCTGGAGAAGGGTCAGCATGTCCCTCTCATGTTGATGCTGCATCTCATTTTCATGACCCTGGTGAAGGGTCAGCATGTCCCTGTCATGTTGATGCTGCTTCTCCTTTTCATGACCCTGGTGAAGGGTCAGCACGTCCCCGCCATGTTAATGCTACTTCTCCTTTTCTTGACCCTGGTGAAGGGTCAGCACGTCCCTCTAATGTTGATGCTGCCTCTCCTTTTCATGACCCTGGTGAAGGGTCAGCATGTCCCTCTCATGTTGATGCTGCTTCTCCTTTTCATGACCCTGGTGAAGGGTCAGCATGTCCCTCTCATGTTGATGCTGCTTCTCCTTTTCATGACCCGGGTGGAGGGTCAGCATCTCCCTCTCATGTTGATGCTGCTTCTCCTTTTCATGACCCTGGTAAAGGGTCAGCATCTCTCGCTCATGTTGATGCTGCTGTTCCTTTTCATGACCCTGGTGAAGGGTCAGCATGTCCCTCTCATATTGATGCTGGTTCTCCTTTTCATGACCCTGGTGAAGAGTCAGCATGTCCCTCTCATGTTGATGCTGCTTCTCCTTTACATGACCCTGCTGAAGGGTCAGCGTCTCCCTCTCATGTTGATGCTGCTTCTCCTTTTCATGACCCTGGTGAGGGGTCAGCATGTCCCTCTCATGTTGATGCTGCTTCTCCTTTTCATGACCCTGGTGAAGGGTCAGCATGTCCCTGTCATGTTGATGCTGCTTCTCCTTTTCATGACCCTGGTGAAGGGTCAGCACGTCCCTGTCATGTTGATGCTACTTGTCCTTTTCTTGACCCTGTTGAAGGGTCAGCACGTCCCTCTCATGTTGATGCTGCTTCTCCTTTTTATGACCCTGGTGAAGGGTCAGCATGTCCCTCTCATGTTGATGCTGCTTCTCCTTTTCATGACCCAGGGGAAGGGTCAGCATGTCCCTCTCATGTTGATGCTGTTTCTCCTTTTCATGACCCTGGTGAAGGGTCAGCATGTCCCTCTTGTGTTGATGCTGCTTTTCCTTTTCATGACCCTGGTGAAGAGTCAGCACGTCCCTCTCATGTTGATGCTGCTTCTCCTTTTCATGACCCTGGTGAAGGGTCAGCATGTCCCTCTCATGTTGATGCTGCTTCTCCTTTTCATAACCCTGGTGAAGGGTCAGCATGTCCCTCTCATGTTGATGCTGTTTCTCCTTTTCATGACCCTGGTGAAGGGTCAGCATGTCCCTCTCATGTTGATGCTGTTTCTCCTTTTCATGACCCTGGTGAAGGGTCAGCATGTCTCTCTCATGTTGATGCTGCTTCTCCTTTTCATGACCCTGGTGAAGGGTCAGCATGTCCCTCTCATGTTGATGCTGGTTCTCCTTTTCATGACCCTGGTGAAGAGTCAGCACGTCCCTCTCATGTTGATGCTGCTTCTCTTTTTCATGACCCTGGTGAAGGGTCAGCACATCCCTCTCATGTTGATGCTGCTTCTCCTTTTCATGACCCTGGTGAAGGGTCAGCATGTCCCTGTCATGTTGATGCTACTTCTCCTTTTCTTGACCCTGGTGAAGGGTCAGCACGTCCCTCTCATGTTGATGCTGCTTCTCCTTTTCATGACCCTGGTGAAGGGTCAGCATGTCCCTCTCATGTTGATGCTGCTTCTCCTTTTCATGACCCTGGTGAAGGGTCAGCATGTCCCTCTCATGTTGATGCTGCTTCTCCTTTTCATGACCCTGGTGAAGGGTCAGCATCTCCCTCTCATGTTGATGCTGCTTCTCCTTTACATGACCCTGGTGAAGGGTCAGCATCTCCCTCTCATGTTGATGCTGCTTCTCCTTTTCATGACCCTGGTGAAGGGTCAGCATCTCCCTCTCATGTTGATGTTGCTTCTCCTTTTCATGACCCTGGTGAAGGGTCAGCATGTCCCTCTCATGTTGATGCTGCTTCTCCTTTTCATGACCCTGGTGAAGGGTTAACATGTCCCTCTTGTGTTGACGCTGCTTCTCCTTTTCATGACCCTGGTGAAGGGTCAGCATGTCCCTCTCATGTTGATGCTGCTTCTCCTTTTCATGACCCTGGTGAAGAGTCAGCACGTCCCTCTCATGTTGATGATGCTTCTCCTTTTCATGACCCAGGTGAAGGGTCAGCATGTCCCTCTCATGTTGATGCTGCTTCTCCTTTTCATGACCCTGGTGAAGGGTCAGCATGTCCCTCTCATGTTGATGCTGCTTCTCCTTTTCATGACCCCAGTGAAGGGTCAGCGTCTCCCCCTCATGTTCACGCTGCTTTTCCTTTTCTTCATCCTCCAAACACCGCAATCTCTCTGATGACTCTAGTTCCAAAACCTTTGGCTTCCAGTTAAAGTCTCCTTAACTCCAGACAGATTTTTAAGTCCTCTGGGGAAAGGTTGAGCTGTCTTGTTTCTGATAGCTGTACACCCCCAATGCCAGACTGGTTGTCTTCCTGGTTGCTGTTCTGTACTGTAGCTGTGATTAAGGCTGCAATCATTTCCTCTTTAGTCAGGTTGGCATTCAACAATCCTTTGGCATGGCACATCTCAGCCAACTGGTTCCTTGTCAGCTTGCTATAATCCTCTACTGACATCTTTGCCTGCTCTCCCTGACTAACTAAGCTAACTAAAAGTAAATAAATAAAACTATTGTGATACAAAACTCTGAATGTCGACTTTGTGTCTGAGAGTACACCTTTATTAGTGACAACTGCTTACAAGCTATGAGAGTTCAATTAATATCCACACCACTGTTCAACAATATATGATGAGTGATGGTCCCACCACTGCCAACCAATATGTGATGTCCACACGCTGGGCCAGGAATCAAGGAGCCTGAATCCTCACCACTGACATTGGAGAGGAATGTTCACTTGGAATACAAATGGATACACTCAGTATGTCCAGACACAGTCCTCTCTGCATCAACCACAATTTCCCTTAAGAGCACACAGGGAACACACTTAGCTCACGTTTTGGATTTCTCTCTATATTTGTCTCCCTCCAGATCCCAATAAGACTCCCCACTGCTACAGCTGTAGGGTTAGGTCCTTAGCCGACAGTCCAAGCCAAGTCCTCCAGCACTCTCTCTTTAAAGACAGTGCTTTGTGTTCCTGCCCCAACCAGCTGACATACACACACACACACACACACACACACACACACACACACACACACACACACACACACACACACACACACACACGCACACACACACTGAGAGATTTGATTCCTCATACACACACATACACACACTTGGGAAAGGCTGGCACAGATGTACCTGTTTTGCCCCCTCCTTCCTAGAGTATAAGGTAGTTATCCCCGCCACCAGACACTCCACCATCAGCTACTCTAAGGACCTTAACTAAGCATGTCCAATTATACTGTGTAATATTAATACTACTACAAATGGTAGTAGTTCACCGCAACAGCTAGGCCTTCTGGTGTGGCCCACACAGTGATACCAAATAAATATAAGTACTCTCAAAGGTTAAATAGTTTCTACAAGGACAAGCCACAATAAAAGTTTTAATTATTTTTAATAATAAATAATAAAAGCACATGAAATACTGAATATATCTTCACAGAAAACTACAGAGTTTAAATCACAGGAAATACTGAAAATAATTTTGATGGACAGGCTCCTACAAATAAAGAAAAACAATCTCTGAACTAAGCATCACTATATTCCTGACTGAATCTAGGAGAACTACTATTCTATAATACCTTTCTTGATAGACCAAGGCACAGTGAAATATGAGTAGCCTTTCTAGTCAGGTCACCCCAAACAGAATACTCCCTCCTCAGAGATTACTCCGTGTAAAATATAACATCCAAGATGGCTTGCAGAATGACCTCATCTGGTCAACTGACTCTAGGTTCTTACAGTAACCCCCTTTGAAGCTGAGACAGGAATTTAGCATAGACGGCTACAATACACATGTTAAATGTTTATGGCAGTTCCTTGGGCTCCCCCTCTTTTTACTCAACTAATGAACAAAGGATTCTTCCAGACCCACTGTTTCCAGTCCTATTCAACACTGTGGGGTGACATTTTAATGGTTTAACAGCTCATTTATTGTTCTGAAAGTAGCTAGTTGGTTAACCTTTGCTGTCCCAGTGTCCTGTATTAAAACATATACATTTAATTTAGTTACAATAATCCATGTACATTTCTTTTCATTCCAGCAGGATGCACTGTTAATACATTTTTAACACAAGCAAACCTCACAAATACATTTTCAGCACATGCATATGTACAAATCAGTTTGATATACACATGACATATAATTATTTACAAAATTACATCTAGCTGTGTTAGCACAAGTCATACATCCACTGCCTTACTTCTGACATGGCAGACGGTACCTCCTATTGTCACAGTGTACACTTCCATGCTTGTATGTGCATAGGGGTGTGTGTGGGCATGGATGCATGCATGTGTGTTCTCACTTCTGTATGTGTTTGTGGTGTGTGTGTGTGTTCCCACATGTGCATAGGTGTGTGTGTGTGTGTGTGTGTGTGTGTGTGTGTGTGTGTGTGTGCGTGTGTATGTATAGGTCAGTGTATACACAAGTGTTCACATGTGTGTGTGGGGGGCATGTGAGTGGATGTGCTTGCATGTTTATAAGAACTTGCGTGTGTGTGTGCGTGTGTGTGTGCGTGTGTGTGTGTGTGTGTGTGTGTGTGTGTGTGTGTGTGTGTGTGTGTGTGTGTGTGTGTGTGTGTGCAGAGGAAGGGGTTTGTGCTGCTGATCCCTTTGCAACTTTGTGTATTTTACTTCTAGGTCACATCATTCCACTATCAAAGGCACCTTGAAGAGAACACAAAAGTACTTGTGGGTATAACCACTCCTCCATATTTGTTCACAAGTACATAATGGTGGTACAACCTCTCCTCCATATTTGTTCACAAGTATGTAATGGTGAGTACAACCACTCTTCCATACTTGTTCACAAGTAAGTAATGGTGGGTATAACCACGCCTCCATATTTGTTCACAAGTACTTAATGGTGGGTATAACCACTCCTCCATATTTGTTCAAAAGTACATAATGGTGGATATAACCACTCCTCCATATTTGTTTACAAGCGCATAATGGTGGGTATAACCACTCCTTCGTATTTTTTTTATTGTGTTAGTACTCCTTCATATTTGTTCACAAGTACATTCTCCCCTTACACAAATAGATGTACTCCTCAGTGTTAACCTTCCCCAGCAGAGCTAGTGTCTGTCGGGGGCTACAGCCTTTATTACCACTAGCAGTCAATATACTGTACCCCAATACTCACAGGTCGTACAACTTAAAACAAGAAACTCCACCACACCAGAACAGGCAGCTGTTGACACAGCATTGTACTTCACTCCATGACCTTTTGTTGGCCAAAGATGTGTGAGTTAGCATACAAATCTTTCAGCTCTTACTAAAATTATGTGGGTCAGGAGATGGCCATGGTCTTAAACAAGGTATGGTGCCAGCTGTCAACAGCAGTCTCTACAATAGCGCTTAACTTCTTTGCTTAGAAATGATGGACAAAACTTTTGGGCCTGCAGTACAAAGGGATAAAGCCCTTAGATTGTCGCTGATGACCCGTGTTTGAGTAGTAGCAGCAAGGTCACATAATGGGCCAGATTGGGGAAGATGGGTATGAGCAGCTCATGCCATATCACCCATCGAGGGGCAGCCTAGTCTTACTCCAGTAGCAGTGTTAAGGATCAGTTGGGGTCCCCATTGCCAGCAGTATACAACTTGGTCAGGTGGCTGCTTGTGTGCCAAAGCATGAATGCTCCTTCTGAAGGCTGCAGCTGCAGAGATTGCAAGGTTGCCATGAAGTGGGAGGAGGTTCGGGCACACTTCTTGACAGTCACATGATGTTACACCTCGATCTCCTCACCTGTCTTAGACATGGATCAGGTTGGGCCCAGTGAGGCAAAGGCTGGTCTGGTAGATCTGGTGAATGAGGAAAGCTGACGGTTAGCTGTAAGATGTAGGAATGAGTAAAAAAAAAAAAAAAAAATAGGAATTCTTGACAAACTCAAAAATAATGGGAGGAAATTAGTGACTATTTTTAAATATTTCACTAACTCACTTAAAAAGTTAATAGAACAACAGATTTTACATCAATGTGAGTTTTTGAACAAGGAAAATGAAACCTTAACGTGTAATATTATTGTCTGACTGTAACCTCAGTGATTTACCAGAAAATCAAACATTTTATGAAGGGCAGGAGTAAAAATATGAGGCAAAGTCCAGGACATTCCAAAAAAATCAGGAACAGTGGAAAGGTGTGGTCCCCGCATAGTATAATCAGATCTGAGGTGTGATCCACTCTTATTATAACCAGATCTGAGGTTTGGTCCCCACTTATTGTAATCAGATCTGAAGTGTGGTCCCTGTATATTATATACAGATCTGAGGTGTAGTCCCCGCATATTATAACCCGATCTGCTGTATGGTTCCAGTATATTATAACCAAATCTAAGTTATAGCCCCTGCATATTATAACCATATCTAAGGTGTGGCCCCCTGCATATTATAACCAGATCTGAGGTGTGGCCCCTGCATATTATAACCAGATGTAAGGTGTAGTCTCCGCATATTATAACCAGATCTAGGGTTACTGCACATTCAAGGAAAGGAAATTTCAGGCTTATAGTACCCTCTAACACTGAAGGTTTAGATTGCCAGTTCAGCCATTTCAGCATGCTCATTTGTCAGGGTACTCTGCTACAACCTTAGTGTGAAGAAATTACAAAGGATTTACTTCATATGAAAATATGTTGGTGTGAGACATTGAGCAAATGCTGACTCCATGGTAGGAATCAGAGGGTTCACTACAATACTACCTGTGGCTCAGTCTGTCTGAATGCTCATGTAAATGCAAATTGTGTTAGGCTGTTCTGACAAAGATAATAAAACTAAGAGGTTGGAAGTCATCAGAAGAAAACAGCTTCCTTTTTCCATTAAGGACTTCTGCAAGAGACATAGACATATATCCACCAGTTTCCTCTGAATTGGCCATCTACTCTCTCAGTTTCTCATATGCCTGTCTTTATGATGCCATTGTCACACATGTTTAGAGAAATCTTCATTCTAGTAGATATCATCCTTATCTCTCCATGATATTATGTTAATGGTACATATCATCCTTATCTCTCCATGATATTATGTTAATGGTACATGTCATCCTTATCTCTCCATGATATTATGTTAATGGTACATATCATCCTTATCTCTCCATGATATTATGTTAATGGTACATGTCATCCTTATCTCTCCATGATATTATGTTAATGGTACATGTCATCCTTATCTCTCCATGATATTATGTTAATGGTACATGTCATCCTTATCTCTCCATGATATTATGTTAATGGTACATGTCATCCTTATCTCTCCATGATATTATGTTAATGGTACATGTCATCCTTATCTCTCCATGATATTATGTTAATGGTACATGTCATCCTTATCTCTCCATGATATTATGTTAATGGTACATGTCATCCTTATCTCTCCATGATATTATGTTAATGGTACATGTCATCCTTATCTCTCCATGATATTATGTTAATGGTACATGTCATCCTTATCTCTCCATGATATTATGTTAATGGTACATGTCATCCTTATCTCTCCATGATATTATGTTAATGGTACATGTCATCCTTATCTCTCCATGATATTATGTTAATGGTACATGTCATCCTTATCTCTCCATGATATTATGTTAATGGTACATGTCATCCTTATCTCTCCATGATATTATGTTAATGGTACATGTCATCCTTATCTCTCCATGATATTATGTTAATGGTACATGTCATCCTTATCTCTCCATGATATTATGTTAATGGTACATGTCATCCTTATCTCTCCATGATATTATGTTAATGGTACATGTCATCCTTATCTCTCCATGATATTATGTTAATGGTACATGTCATCCTTATCTCTCCATGATATTATGTTAATGGTACATGTCATCCTTATCTCTCCATGATATTATGTTAATGGTACATGTCATCCTTATCTCTCCATGATATTATGTTAATGGTACATGTCATCCTTATCTCTCCATGATATTATGTTAATGGTACATGTCATCCTTATCTCTCCATGATATTATGTTAATGGTACATGTCATCCTTATCTCTCCATGATATTATGTTAATGGTACATGTCATCCTTATCTCTCCATGATATTATGTTAATGGTACATGTCATCCTTATCTCTCCATGATATTATGTTAATGGTACATATCATCCTTATCTCTCCATGATATTATGTTAATGGTACATGTCATCCTTATCTCTCCATGATATTATGTTAATGGTACATGTCATCCTTATCTCTCCATGATATTATGTTAATGGTACATGTCATCCTTATCTCTCCATGATATTATGTTAATGGTACATGTCATCCTTATCTCTCCATGATATTATGTTAATGGTACATATCATCCTTATCTCTCCATGATATTATGTTAATGGTACATATCATCCTTATCTCTCCATGATATTATGTTAATGGTACATGTCATCCTTATCTCTCCATGATATTATGTTAATGGTACATATCATCCTTATCTCTCCATGATATTATGTTAATGGTACATGTCATCCTTATCTCTCCATGATATTATGTTAATGGTACATGTCATCCTTATCTCTCCATGATATTATGTTAATGGTACATGTCATCCTTATCTCTCCATGATATTATGTTAATGGTACATGTCATCCTTATCTCTCCATGATATTATGTTAATGGTACATGTCATCCTTATCTCTCCATGATATTATGTTAATGGTACATGTCATCCTTATCTCTCCATGATATTATGTTAATGGTACATGTCATCCTTATCTCTCCATGATATTATGTTAATGGTACATGTCATCCTTATCTCTCCATGATATTATGTTAATGGTACATGTCATCCTTATCTCTCCATGATATTATGTTAATGGTACATGTCATCCTTATCTCTCCATGATATTATGTTAATGGTACATGTCATCCTTATCTCTCCATGATATTATGTTAATGGTACATGTCATCCTTATCTCTCCATGATATTATGTTAATGGTACATGTCATCCTTATCTCTCCATGATATTATGTTAATGGTACATGTCATCCTTATCTCTCCATGATATTATGTTAATGGTACATGTCATCCTTATCTCTCCATGATATTATGTTAATGGTACATGTCATCCTTATCTCTCCATGATATTATGTTAATGGTACATGTCATCCTTATCTCTCCATGATATTATGTTAATGGTACATGTCATCCTTATCTCTCCATGATATTATGTTAATGGTACATGTCATCCTTATCTCTCCATGATATTATGTTAATGGTACATGTCATCCTTATCTCTCCATGATATTATGTTAATGGTACATGTCATCCTTATCTCTCCATGATATTATGTTAATGGTACATGTCATCCTTATCTCTCCATGATATTATGTTAATGGTACATGTCATCCTTATCTCTCCATGATATTATGTTAATGGTACATGTCATCCTTATCTCTCCATGATATTATGTTAATGGTACATGTCATCCTTATCTCTCCATGATATTATGTTAATGGTACATGTCATCCTTATCTCTCCATGATATTATGTTAATGGTACATGTCATCCTTATCTCTCCATGATATTATGTTAATGGTACATGTCATCCTTATCTCTCCATGATATTATGTTAATGGTACATGTCATCCTTATCTCTCCATGATATTATGTTAATGGTACATGTCATCCTTATCTCTCCATGATATTATGTTAATGGTACATGTCATCCTTATCTCTCCATGATATTATGTTAATGGTACATGTCATCCTTATCTCTCCATGATATTATGTTAATGGTACATGTCATCCTTATCTCTCCATGATATTATGTTAATGGTACATGTCATCCTTATCTCTCCATGATATTATGTTAATGGTACATGTCATCCTTATCTCTCCATGATATTATGTTAATGGTACATGTCATCCTTATCTCTCCATGATATTATGTTAATGGTACATGTCATCCTTATCTCTCCATGATATTATGTTAATGGTACATGTCATCCTTATCTCTCCATGATATTATGTTAATGGTACATGTCATCCTTATCTCTCCATGATATTATGTTAATGGTACATGTCATCCTTATCTCTCCATGATATTATGTTAATGGTACATGTCATCCTTATCTCTCCATGATATTATGTTAATGGTACATGTCATCCTTATCTCTCCATGATATTATGTTAATGGTACATGTCATCCTTATCTCTCCATGATATTATGTTAATGGTACATGTCATCCTTATCTCTCCATGATATTATGTTAATGGTACATGTCATCCTTATCTCTCCATGATATTATGTTAATGGTACATGTCATCCTTATCTCTCCATGATATTATGTTAATGGTACATGTCATCCTTATCTCTCCATGATATTATGTTAATGGTACATGTCATCCTTATCTCTCCATGATATTATGTTAATGGTACATGTCATCCTTATCTCTCCATGATATTATGTTAATGGTACATGTCATCCTTATCTCCATGATATTATGTTAATGGTACATGTCATCCTTATCTCTCCATGATATTATGTTAATGGTACATGTCATCCTTATCTCTCCATGATATTATGTTAATGGTACATGTCATCCTTATCTCTCCATGATATTATGTTAATGGTACATGTCATCCTTATCTCTCCATGATATTATGTTAATGGTACATGTCATCCTTATCTCTCCATGATATTATGTTAATGGTACATGTCATCCTTATCTCTCCATGATATTATGTTAATGGTACATGTCATCCTTATCTCTCCATGATATTATGTTAATGGTACATGTCATCCTTATCTCTCCATGATATTATGTTAATGGTACATGTCATCCTTATCTCTCCATGATATTATGTTAATGGTACATGTCATCCTTATCTCTCCATGATATTATGTTAATGGTACATGTCATCCTTATCTCTCCATGATATTATGTTAATGGTACATGTCATCCTTATCTCTCCATGATATTATGTTAATGGTACATGTCATCCTTATCTCCATGATATTATGTTAATGGTACATGTCATCCTTATCTCTCCATGATATTATGTTAATGGTACATGTCATCCTTATCTCTCCATGATATTATGTTAATGGTACATGTCATCCTTATCTCTCCATGATATTATGTTAATGGTACATGTCATCCTTATCTCTCCATGATATTATGTTAATGGTACATGTCATCCTTATCTCTCCATGATATTATGTTAATGGTACATGTCATCCTTATCTCTCCATGATATTATGTTAATGGTACATGTCATCCTTATCTCTCCATGATATTATGTTAATGGTACATGTCATCCTTATCTCTCCATGATATTATGTTAATGGTACATGTCATCCTTATCTCTCCATGATATTATGTTAATGGTACATGTCATCCTTATCTCTCCATGATATTATGTTAATGGTACATGTCATCCTTATCTCTCCATGATATTATGTTAATGGTACATGTCATCCTTATCTCTCCATGATATTATGTTAATGGTACATGTCATCCTTATCTCTCCATGATATTATGTTAATGGTACATGTCATCCTTATCTCTCCATGATATTATGTTAATGGTACATGTCATCCTTATCTCTCCATGATATTATGTTAATGGTACATGTCATCCTTATCTCTCCATGATATTATGTTAATGGTACATGTCATCCTTATCTCTCCATGATATTATGTTAATGGTACATGTCATCCTTATCTCTCCATGATATTATGTTAATGGTACATGTCATCCTTATCTCTCCATGATATTATGTTAATGGTACATGTCATCCTTATCTCTCCATGATATTATGTTAATGGTACATGTCATCCTTATCTCTCCATGATATTATGTTAATGGTACATGTCATCCTTATCTCTCCATGATATTATGTTAATGGTACATGTCATCCTTATCTCTCCATGATATTATGTTAATGGTACATGTCATCCTTATCTCTCCATGATATTATGTTAATGGTACATGTCATCCTTATCTCTCCATGATATTATGTTAATGGTACATGTCATCCTTATCTCTCCATGATATTATGTTAATGGTACATGTCATCCTTATCTCTCCATGATATTATGTTAATGGTACATGTCATCCTTATCTCTCCATGATATTATGTTAATGGTACATGTCATCCTTATCTCTCCATGATATTATGTTAATGGTACATGTCATCCTTATCTCTCCATGATATTATGTTAATGGTACATGTCATCCTTATCTCTCCATGATATTATGTTAATGGTACATGTCATCCTTATCTCTCCATGATATTATGTTAATGGTACATGTCATCCTTATCTCTCCATGATATTATGTTAATGGTACATGTCATCCTTATCTCTCCATGATATTATGTTAATGGTACATGTCATCCTTATCTCTCCATGATATTATGTTAATGGTACATGTCATCCTTATCTCTCCATGATATTATGTTAATGGTACATGTCATCCTTATCTCTCCATGATATTATGTTAATGGTACATGTCATCCTTATCTCTCCATGATATTATGTTAATGGTACATGTCATCCTTATCTCTCCATGATATTATGTTAATGGTACATGTCATCCTTATCTCCATGATATTATGTTAATGGTACATGTCATCCTTATCTCCATGATATTATGTTAATGGTACATGTCATCCTTATCTCTCCATGATATTATGTTAATGGTACATGTCATCCTTATCTCTCCATGATATTATGTTAATGGTACATGTCATCCTTATCTCCATGATATTATGTTAATGGTACATGTCATCCTTATCTCTCCATGATATTATGTTAATGGTACATGTCATCCTTATCTCTCCATGATATTATGTTAATGGTACATGTCATCCTTATCTCTCCATGATATTATGTTAATGGTACATGTCATCCTTATCTCTCCATGATATTATGTTAATGGTACATGTCATCCTTATCTCTCCATGATATTATGTTAATGGTACATGTCATCCTTATCTCTCCATGATATTATGTTAATGGTACATGTCATCCTTATCTCTCCATGATATTATGTTAATGGTACATGTCATCCTTATCTCTCCATGATATTATGTTAATGGTACATGTCATCCTTATCTCTCCATGATATTATGTTAATGGTACATGTCATCCTTATCTCTCCATGATATTATGTTAATGGTACATGTCATCCTTATCTCTCCATGATATTATGTTAATGGTACATGTCATCCTTATCTCTCCATGATATTATGTTAATGGTACATGTCATCCTTATCTCTCCATGATATTATGTTAATGGTACATGTCATCCTTATCTCTCCATGATATTATGTTAATGGTACATGTCATCCTTATCTCTCCATGATATTATGTTAATGGTACATGTCATCCTTATCTCTCCATGATATTATGTTAATGGTACATGTCATCCTTATCTCTCCATGATATTATGTTAATGGTACATGTCATCCTTATCTGCATGATATTATGTTAATGGTACATGTCATCCTTATCTCTCCATGATATTATGTTAATGGTACATGTCATCCTTATCTCTCCATGATATTATGTTAATGGTACATGTCATCCTTATCTCTCCATGATATTATGTTAATGGTACATGTCATCCTTATCTCTCCATGATATTATGTTAATGGTACATGTCATCCTTATCTCTCCATGATATTATGTTAATGGTACATGTCATCCTTATCTCTCCATGATATTATGTTAATGGTACATGTCATCCTTATCTCTCCATGATATTATGTTAATGGTACATGTCATCCTTATCTCTCCATGATATTATGTTAATGGTACATGTCATCCTTATCTCTCCATGATATTATGTTAATGGTACATGTCATCCTTATCTCTCCATGATATTATGTTAATGGTACATGTCATCCTTATCTCTCCATGATATTATGTTAATGGTACATGTCATCCTTATCTCTCCATGATATTATGTTAATGGTACATGTCATCCTTATCTCTCCATGATATTATGTTAATGGTACATGTCATCCTTATCTCTCCATGATATTATGTTAATGGTACATGTCATCCTTATCTCTCCATGATATTATGTTAATGGTACATGTCATCCTTATCTCTCCATGATATTATGTTAATGGTACATGTCATCCTTATCTCTCCATGATATTATGTTAATGGTACATGTCATCCTTATCTCTCCATGATATTATGTTAATGGTACATGTCATCCTTATCTCTCCATGATATTATGTTAATGGTACATGTCATCCTTATCTCTCCATGATATTATGTTAATGGTACATGTCATCCTTATCTCTCCATGATATTATGTTAATGGTACATGTCATCCTTATCTCTCCATGATATTATGTTAATGGTACATGTCATCCTTATCTCTCCATGATATTATGTTAATGGTACATGTCATCCTTATCTCTCCATGATATTATGTTAATGGTACATGTCATCCTTATCTCTCCATGATATTATGTTAATGGTACATGTCATCCTTATCTCTCCATGATATTATGTTAATGGTACATGTCATCCTTATCTCTCCATGATATTATGTTAATGGTACATGTCATCCTTATCTCTCCATGATATTATGTTAATGGTACATGTCATCCTTATCTCTCCATGATATTATGTTAATGGTACATGTCATCCTTATCTCTCCATGATATTATGTTAATGGTACATGTCATCCTTATCTCTCCATGATATTATGTTAATGGTACATGTCATCCTTATCTCTCCATGATATTATGTTAATGGTACATGTCATCCTTATCTCTCCATGATATTATGTTAATGGTACATGTCATCCTTATCTCTCCATGATATTATGTTAATGGTACATGTCATCCTTATCTCTCCATGATATTATGTTAATGGTACATGTCATCCTTATCTCTCCATGATATTATGTTAATGGTACATGTCATCCTTATCTCTCCATGATATTATGTTAATGGTACATGTCATCCTTATCTCTCCATGATATTATGTTAATGGTACATGTCATCCTTATCTCTCCATGATATTATGTTAATGGTACATGTCATCCTTATCTCTCCATGATATTATGTTAATGGTACATGTCATCCTTATCTCTCCATGATATTATGTTAATGGTACATGTCATCCTTATCTCTCCATGATATTATGTTAATGGTACATGTCATCCTTATCTCTCCATGATATTATGTTAATGGTACATGTCATCCTTATCTCTCCATGATATTATGTTAATGGTACATGTCATCCTTATCTCTCCATGATATTATGTTAATGGTACATGTCATCCTTATCTCTCCATGATATTATGTTAATGGTACATGTCATCCTTATCTCTCCATGATATTATGTTAATGGTACATGTCATCCTTATCTCTCCATGATATTATGTTAATGGTACATGTCATCCTTATCTCTCCATGATATTATGTTAATGGTACATGTCATCCTTATCTCTCCATGATATTATGTTAATGGTACATGTCATCCTTATCTCTCCATGATATTATGTTAATGGTACATGTCATCCTTATCTCTCCATGATATTATGTTAATGGTACATGTCATCCTTATCTCTCCATGATATTATGTTAATGGTACATGTCATCCTTATCTCTCCATGATATTATGTTAATGGTACATGTCATCCTTATCTCTCCATGATATTATGTTAATGGTACATGTCATCCTTATCTCTCCATGATATTATGTTAATGGTACATGTCATCCTTATCTCTCCATGATATTATGTTAATGGTACATGTCATCCTTATCTCTCCATGATATTATGTTAATGGTACATGTCATCCTTATCTCTCCATGATATTATGTTAATGGTACATGTCATCCTTATCTCTCCATGATATTATGTTAATGGTACATGTCATCCTTATCTCTCCATGATATTATGTTAATGGTACATGTCATCCTTATCTCTCCATGATATTATGTTAATGGTACATGTCATCCTTATCTCTCCATGATATTATGTTAATGGTACATGTCATCCTTATCTCTCCATGATATTATGTTAATGGTACATGTCATCCTTATCTCTCCATGATATTATGTTAATGGTACATGTCATCCTTATCTCTCCATGATATTATGTTAATGGTACATGTCATCCTTATCTCTCCATGATATTATGTTAATGGTACATGTCATCCTTATCTCTCCATGATATTATGTTAATGGTACATGTCATCCTTATCTCTCCATGATATTATGTTAATGGTACATGTCATCCTTATCTCTCCATGATATTATGTTAATGGTACATGTCATCCTTATCTCTCCATGATATTATGTTAATGGTACATGTCATCCTTATCTCTCCATGATATTATGTTAATGGTACATGTCATCCTTATCTCTCCATGATATTATGTTAATGGTACATGTCATCCTTATCTCTCCATGATATTATGTTAATGGTACATGTCATCCTTATCTCTCCATGATATTATGTTAATGGTACATGTCATCCTTATCTCTCCATGATATTATGTTAATGGTACATGTCATCCTTATCTCTCCATGATATTATGTTAATGGTACATGTCATCCTTATCTCTCCATGATATTATGTTAATGGTACATGTCATCCTTATCTCTCCATGATATTATGTTAATGGTACATGTCATCCTTATCTCTCCATGATATTATGTTAATGGTACATGTCATCCTTATCTCTCCATGATATTATGTTAATGGTACATGTCATCCTTATCTCTCCATGATATTATGTTAATGGTACATGTCATCCTTATCTCTCCATGATATTATGTTAATGGTACATGTCATCCTTATCTCTCCATGATATTATGTTAATGGTACATGTCATCCTTATCTCTCCATGATATTATGTTAATGGTACATGTCATCCTTATCTCTCCATGATATTATGTTAATGGTACATGTCATCCTTATCTCTCCATGATATTATGTTAATGGTACATGTCATCCTTATCTCTCCATGATATTATGTTAATGGTACATGTCATCCTTATCTCTCCATGATATTATGTTAATGGTACATGTCATCCTTATCTCTCCATGATATTATGTTAATGGTACATGTCATCCTTATCTCTCCATGATATTATGTTAATGGTACATGTCATCCTTATCTCTCCATGATATTATGTTAATGGTACATGTCATCCTTATCTCTCCATGATATTATGTTAATGGTACATGTCATCCTTATCTCTCCATGATATTATGTTAATGGTACATGTCATCCTTATCTCTCCATGATATTATGTTAATGGTACATGTCATCCTTATCTCTCCATGATATTATGTTAATGGTACATGTCATCCTTATCTCTCCATGATATTATGTTAATGGTACATGTCATCCTTATCTCTCCATGATATTATGTTAATGGTACATGTCATCCTTATCTCTCCATGATATTATGTTAATGGTACATGTCATCCTTATCTCTCCATGATATTATGTTAATGGTACATGTCATCCTTATCTCTCCATGATATTATGTTAATGGTACATGTCATCCTTATCTCTCCATGATATTATGTTAATGGTACATGTCATCCTTATCTCTCCATGATATTATGTTAATGGTACATGTCATCCTTATCTCTCCATGATATTATGTTAATGGTACATGTCATCCTTATCTCTCCATGATATTATGTTAATGGTACATGTCATCCTTATCTCTCCATGATATTATGTTAATGGTACATGTCATCCTTATCTCTCCATGATATTATGTTAATGGTACATGTCATCCTTATCTCTCCATGATATTATGTTAATGGTACATGTCATCCTTATCTCTCCATGATATTATGTTAATGGTACATGTCATCCTTATCTCTCCATGATATTATGTTAATGGTACATGTCATCCTTATCTCTCCATGATATTATGTTAATGGTACATGTCATCCTTATCTCTCCATGATATTATGTTAATGGTACATGTCATCCTTATCTCTCCATGATATTATGTTAATGGTACATGTCATCCTTATCTCTCCATGATATTATGTTAATGGTACATGTCATCCTTATCTCTCCATGATATTATGTTAATGGTACATGTCATCCTTATCTCTCCATGATATTATGTTAATGGTACATGTCATCCTTATCTCTCCATGATATTATGTTAATGGTACATGTCATCCTTATCTCTCCATGATATTATGTTAATGGTACATGTCATCCTTATCTCTCCATGATATTATGTTAATGGTACATGTCATCCTTATCTCTCCATGATATTATGTTAATGGTACATGTCATCCTTATCTCTCCATGATATTATGTTAATGGTACATGTCATCCTTATCTCTCCATGATATTATGTTAATGGTACATGTCATCCTTATCTCTCCATGATATTATGTTAATGGTACATGTCATCCTTATCTCCATGATATTATGTTAATGGTACATGTCATCCTTATCTCTCCATGATATTATGTTAATGGTACATGTCATCCTTATCTCTCCATGATATTATGTTAATGGTACATGTCATCCTTATCTCTCCATGATATTATGTTAATGGTACATGTCATCCTTATCTCTCCATGATATTATGTTAATGGTACATGTCATCCTTATCTCTCCATGATATTATGTTAATGGTACATGTCATCCTTATCTCTCCATGATATTATGTTAATGGTACATGTCATCCTTATCTCTCCATGATATTATGTTAATGGTACATGTCATCCTTATCTCTCCATGATATTATGTTAATGGTACATGTCATCCTTATCTCTCCATGATATTATGTTAATGGTACATGTCATCCTTATCTCTCCATGATATTATGTTAATGGTACATGTCATCCTTATCTCTCCATGATATTATGTTAATGGTACATGTCATCCTTATCTCTCCATGATATTATGTTAATGGTACATGTCATCCTTATCTCTCCATGATATTATGTTAATGGTACATGTCATCCTTATCTCTCCATGATATTATGTTAATGGTACATGTCATCCTTATCTCTCCATGATATTATGTTAATGGTACATGTCATCCTTATCTCTCCATGATATTATGTTAATGGTACATGTCATCCTTATCTCTCCATGATATTATGTTAATGGTACATGTCATCCTTATCTCTCCATGATATTATGTTAATGGTACATGTCATCCTTATCTCTCCATGATATTATGTTAATGGTACATGTCATCCTTATCTCTCCATGATATTATGTTAATGGTACATGTCATCCTTATCTCTCCATGATATTATGTTAATGGTACATGTCATCCTTATCTCTCCATGATATTATGTTAATGGTACATGTCATCCTTATCTCTCCATGATATTATGTTAATGGTACATGTCATCCTTATCTCTCCATGATATTATGTTAATGGTACATGTCATCCTTATCTCTCCATGATATTATGTTAATGGTACATGTCATCCTTATCTCTCCATGATATTATGTTAATGGTACATGTCATCCTTATCTCTCCATGATATTATGTTAATGGTACATGTCATCCTTATCTCTCCATGATATTATGTTAATGGTACATGTCATCCTTATCTCCATGATATTATGTTAATGGTACATGTCATCCTTATCTCTCCATGATATTATGTTAATGGTACATGTCATCCTTATCTCTCCATGATATTATGTTAATGGTACATGTCATCCTTATCTCTCCATGATATTATGTTAATGGTACATGTCATCCTTATCTCTCCATGATATTATGTTAATGGTACATGTCATCCTTATCTCTCCATGATATTATGTTAATGGTACATGTCATCCTTATCTCTCCATGATATTATGTTAATGGTACATGTCATCCTTATCTCTCCATGATATTATGTTAATGGTACATGTCATCCTTATCTCTCCATGATATTATGTTAATGGTACATGTCATCCTTATCTCTCCATGATATTATGTTAATGGTACATGTCATCCTTATCTCTCCATGATATTATGTTAATGGTACATGTCATCCTTATCTCTCCATGATATTATGTTAATGGTACATGTCATCCTTATCTCTCCATGATATTATGTTAATGGTACATGTCATCCTTATCTCTCCATGATATTATGTTAATGGTACATGTCATCCTTATCTCTCCATGATATTATGTTAATGGTACATGTCATCCTTATCTCTCCATGATATTATGTTAATGGTACATGTCATCCTTATCTCTCCATGATATTATGTTAATGGTACATGTCATCCTTATCTCTCCATGATATTATGTTAATGGTACATGTCATCCTTATCTCTCCATGATATTATGTTAATGGTACATGTCATCCTTATCTCTCCATGATATTATGTTAATGGTACATGTCATCCTTATCTCTCCATGATATTATGTTAATGGTACATGTCATCCTTATCTCTCCATGATATTATGTTAATGGTACATGTCATCCTTATCTCTCCATGATATTATGTTAATGGTACATGTCATCCTTATCTCTCCATGATATTATGTTAATGGTACATGTCATCCTTATCTCTCCATGATATTATGTTAATGGTACATGTCATCCTTATCTCTCCATGATATTATGTTAATGGTACATGTCATCCTTATCTCTCCATGATATTATGTTAATGGTACATGTCATCCTTATCTCTCCATGATATTATGTTAATGGTACATGTCATCCTTATCTCTCCATGATATTATGTTAATGGTACATGTCATCCTTATCTCTCCATGATATTATGTTAATGGTACATGTCATCCTTATCTCTCCATGATATTATGTTAATGGTACATGTCATCCTTATCTCTCCATGATATTATGTTAATGGTACATGTCATCCTTATCTCTCCATGATATTATGTTAATGGTACATGTCATCCTTATCTCTCCATGATATTATGTTAATGGTACATATCATCCTTATCTCCCAATGATATTATGTTAATGGTACATATCATCCTTATCTCTCCATGATATTATGTTAATGGTACATGTCATCCTTATCTCTCCATGATATTATGTTAATGGTACATGTCATCCTTATCTCTCCATGATATTATGTTAATGGTACATGTCATCCTTATCTCTCCATGATATTATGTTAATGGTACATGTCATCCTTATCTCTCCATGATATTATGTTAATGGTACATGTCATCCTTATCTCTCCATGATATTATGTTAATGGTACATGTCATCCTTATCTCTCCATGATATTATGTTAATGGTACATGTCATCCTTATCTCTCCATGATATTATGTTAATGGTACATGTCATCCTTATCTCTCCATGATATTATGTTAATGGTACATGTCATCCTTATCTCTCCATGATATTATGTTAATGGTACATGTCATCCTTATCTCTCCATGATATTATGTTAATGGTACATGTCATCCTTATCTCTCCATGATATTATGTTAATGGTACATGTCATCCTTATCTCTCCATGATATTATGTTAATGGTACATGTCATCCTTATCTCTCCATGATATTATGTTAATGGTACATGTCATCCTTATCTCTCCATGATATTATGTTAATGGTACATGTCATCCTTATCTCTCCATGATATTATGTTAATGGTACATGTCATCCTTATCTCTCCATGATATTATGTTAATGGTACATGTCATCCTTATCTCTCCATGATATTATGTTAATGGTACATGTCATCCTTATCTCTCCATGATATTATGTTAATGGTACATGTCATCCTTATCTCTCCATGATATTATGTTAATGGTACATGTCATCCTTATCTCTCCATGATATTATGTTAATGGTACATGTCATCCTTATCTCTCCATGATATTATGTTAATGGTACATGTCATCCTTATCTCTCCATGATATTATGTTAATGGTACATGTCATCCTTATCTCTCCATGATATTATGTTAATGGTACATGTCATCCTTATCTCTCCATGATATTATGTTAATGGTACATGTCATCCTTATCTCTCCATGATATTATGTTAATGGTACATGTCATCCTTATCTCTCCATGATATTATGTTAATGGTACATGTCATCCTTATCTCTCCATGATATTATGTTAATGGTACATGTCATCCTTATCTCTCCATGATATTATGTTAATGGTACATGTCATCCTTATCTCTCCATGATATTATGTTAATGGTACATGTCATCCTTATCTCTCCATGATATTATGTTAATGGTACATGTCATCCTTATCTCTCCATGATATTATGTTAATGGTACATGTCATCCTTATCTCCATGATATTATGTTAATGGTACATGTCATCCTTATCTCTCCATGATATTATGTTAATGGTACATGTCATCCTTATCTCTCCATGATATTATGTTAATGGTACATATCATCCTTATCTCTCCATGATATTATGTTAATGGTACATATCATCCTTATCTCTCCATGATATTATGTTAATGGTACATGTCATCCTTATCTCTCCATGATATTATGTTAATGGTACATGTCATCCTTATCTCTCCATGATATTATGTTAATGGTACATGTCATCCTTATCTCTCCATGATATTATGTTAATGGTACATGTCATCCTTATCTCTCCATGATATTATGTTAATGGTACATGTCATCCTTATCTCTCCATGATATTATGTTAATGGTACATGTCATCCTTATCTCTCCATGATATTATGTTAATGGTACATGTCATCCTTATCTCTCCATGATATTATGTTAATGGTACATGTCATCCTTATCTCTCCATGATATTATGTTAATGGTACATGTCATCCTTATCTCTCCATGATATTATGTTAATGGTACATGTCATCCTTATCTCTCCATGATATTATGTTAATGGTACATGTCATCCTTATCTCTCCATGATATTATGTTAATGGTACATGTCATCCTTATCTCTCCATGATATTATGTTAATGGTACATGTCATCCTTATCTCTCCATGATATTATGTTAATGGTACATGTCATCCTTATCTCTCCATGATATTATGTTAATGGTACATGTCATCCTTATCTCTCCATGATATTATGTTAATGGTACATGTCATCCTTATCTCTCCATGATATTATGTTAATGGTACATGTCATCCTTATCTCTCCATGATATTATGTTAATGGTACATGTCATCCTTATCTCTCCATGATATTATGTTAATGGTACATATCATCCTTATCTCTCCATGATATTATGTTAATGGTACATGTCATCCTTATCTCTCCATGATATTATGTTAATGGTACATATCATCCTTATCTCTCCATGATATTATGTTAATGGTACATGTCATCCTTATCTCTCCATGATATTATGTTAATGGTACATGTCATCCTTATCTCTCCATGATATTATGTTAATGGTACATGTCATCCTTATCTCCATGATATTATGTTAATGGTACATGTCATCCTTATCTCTCCATGATATTATGTTAATGGTACATGTCATCCTTATCTCTCCATGATATTATGTTAATGGTACATGTCATCCTTATCTCTCCATGATATTATGTTAATGGTACATGTCATCCTTATCTCTCCATGATATTATGTTAATGGTACATGTCATCCTTATCTCTCCATGATATTATGTTAATGGTACATGTCATCCTTATCTCTCCATGATATTATGTTAATGGTACATGTCATCCTTATCTCTCCATGATATTATGTTAATGGTACATGTCATCCTTATCTCTCCATGATATTATGTTAATGGTACATGTCATCCTTATCTCTCCATGATATTATGTTAATGGTACATGTCATCCTTATCTCTCCATGATATTATGTTAATGGTACATGTCATCCTTATCTCTCCATGATATTATGTTAATGGTACATGTCATCCTTATCTCTCCATGATATTATGTTAATGGTACATGTCATCCTTATCTCTCCATGATATTATGTTAATGGTACATGTCATCCTTATCTCTCCATGATATTATGTTAATGGTACATGTCATCCTTATCTCTCCATGATATTATGTTAATGGTACATGTCATCCTTATCTCTCCATGATATTATGTTAATGGTACATGTCATCCTTATCTCTCCATGATATTATGTTAATGGTACATGTCATCCTTATCTCTCCATGATATTATGTTAATGGTACATGTCATCCTTATCTCTCCATGATATTATGTTAATGGTACATGTCATCCTTATCTCTCCATGATATTATGTTAATGGTACATATCATCCTTATCTCTCCATGATATTATGTTAATGGTACATGTCATCCTTATCTCTCCATGATATTATGTTAATGGTACATATCATCCTTATCTCTCCATGATATTATGTTAATGGTACATGTCATCCTTATCTCTCCATGATATTATGTTAATGGTACATGTCATCCTTATCTCTCCATGATATTATGTTAATGGTACATATCATCCTTATCTCTCCATGATATTATGTTAATGGTACATGTCATCCTTATCTCTCCATGATATTATGTTAATGGTACATGTCATCCTTATCTCTCCATGATATTATGTTAATGGTACATGTCATCCTTATCTCTCCATGATATTATGTTAATGGTACATGTCATCCTTATCTCTCCATGATATTATGTTAATGGTACATGTCATCCTTATCTCTCCATGATATTATGTTAATGGTACATATCATCCTTATCTCTCCATGATATTATGTTAATGGTACATGTCATCCTTATCTCTCCATGATATTATGTTAATGGTACATATCATCCTTATCTCTCCATGATATTATGTTAATGGTACATATCATCCTTATCTCTCCATGATATTATGTTAATGGTACATATCATCCTTATCTCTCCATGATATTATGTTAATGGTACATATCATCCTTATCTCTCCATGATATTATGTTAATGGTACATATCATCCTTATCTCTCCATGATATTATGTTAATGGTACATATCATCCTTATCTCTCCATGATATTATGTTAATGGTACATATCATCCTTATCTCTCCATGATATTATGTTAATGGTACATATCATCCTTATCTCTCCATGATATTATGTTAATGGTACATATCATCCTTATCTCTCCATGATATTATGTTAATGGTACATATCATCCTTATCTCTCCATGATATTATGTTAATGGTACATATCATCCTTATCTCTCCATGATATTATGTTAATGGTACATATCATCCTTATCTCTCCATGATATTATGTTAATGGTACATATCATCCTTATCTCTCCATGATATTATGTTAATGGTACATATCATCCTTATCTCTCCATGATATTATGTTAATGGTACATATCATCCTTATCTCTCCATGATATTATGTTAATGGTACATATCATCCTTATCTCTCCATGATATTATGTTAATGGTACATATCATCCTTATCTCTCCATGATATTATGTTAATGGTACATATCATCCTTATCTCTCCATGATATTATGTTAATGGTACATATCATCCTTATCTCTCCATGATATTATGTTAATGGTACATATCATCCTTATCTCTCCATGATATTATGTTAATGGTACATATCATCCTTATCTCTCCATGATATTATGTTAATGGTACATATCATCCTTATCTCTCCATGATATTATGTTAATGGTACATATCATCCTTATCTCTCCATGATATTATGTTAATGGTACATATCATCCTTATCTCTCCATGATATTATGTTAATGGTACATGTCATCCTTATCTCTCCATGATATTATGTTAATGGTACATGTCATCCTTATCTCTCCATGATATTATGTTAATGGTACATGTCATCCTTATCTCTCCATGATATTATGTTAATGGTACATGTCATCCTTATCTCTCCATGATATTATGTTAATGGTACATGTCATCCTTATCTCTCCATGATATTACGTTAATGGTACATGTCATCCTTATCTCTCCATGATATTACGTTAATGGTACATGTCATCCTTATCTCTCCATGATATTACGTTAATGGCACATATCATCCTTATCTCTCCATGATATTATGTTAATGGTACATATCATCCTTATCTCTCCATGATATTATGTTAATGGTACATATCATCCTTATCTCTCCATTATATTTGGGCAGAGACTTTGGTCTGTTCCAAGCAGAGAAATTGGCTGCTTTGACATTAAACATTTTATTGTAATTACTGGACTATATTTAACAACTGTGATGTTCTTAAATATTTTTGTACTGGCAACTTTTAAGCACAAATCATTTACTGTTACACATGGTAAACCTACTGCTGAATGAAAATGTCACGGCCCCATACTGTGCATTCATGATTTCAACATATTGTTTGCAAATCTGCCGTTATCTTTCTTTGTCTGCACTAGAAATTTGTTTGCTCAAAATGTTTGTTGTAAGTCTGTATTTTACTGTCTTGCTTTACCTGCATTGTAAATAGTTTACTTTTCTAACTATTGTGGTGTCTCTGAATATTTGATGTACTAAACTGATACACTTATGGGTCCAGATTGTAGCTTAAAAAAATTTAGTCCAACAACAGCACAGACAGGAATTAAAGGTGGAGGTGTCTCAATCTATGTTAGCAGCCAGTGCATCACCAGGTTGGTCCCTGAGTTCATCCACATGCAGATCACCTTAGATAAGGTCCATTACCATATCCTAGCCAGCTACATGTCACCAACTATGCCTCAAGAGACAGGCAACTCTTACCTAGACCTATCAGAGGCACTCGCCATCCAACCAAATACCCTATTAATGGGTGACTTTAACTACCTATCTATAGACTGAGAAGCACTGTTTCAAACTCACAGGAACAACACTTCCTGGACTTTATTAAGATGGGCACCCTAGAACAGATAGTGCACGCTCCAACCAGAGGATCAAATATACTGTATCTAGTACTCACCAACATGTGATAGAGTTGCCCCCTTTCCCTGTGCGTGAGGTTGGATTGCAAAGCTGTTTCCTTTGAAATAAAAATCAGCTCAGAAAACCCAGCTAAACCTGTAACAGTTAGCAAATATTCTAAAGCAAACTACACTCTATTGCGTGAAACTTTGTTAAAATTCAAGGCTCACCCTAATCCCAAGGCCACAGTTACCTATGCAGAATTTTTCATACAAACCATGTACAAACATGTAAATAGCTGCAGAGAGGCTGCTGTACATACCAGAAGTAAGCCCAAAAACAAAAAAAAAAAAAAAAAAAGAAAGAAAAAAGAAACACTGGTGGAATTCTCACCACAACAAGGTATATTCCAAAATAAAATCATGGCGAAAATCAGAAAGAGCAACTCCCATAAAGAAAAGAGCTCTCTGATTAAACTAAGAACCAGAGAGGTGTAATTAAGTCTAACAAGGCTAACTACAAGCTTAGGATAGCCTCTCAGGCTAAGAACACTCACGAACCTTCATCAGCTATGTGGAACCTTAAAGGTAACCCACAGCAGTGTGCTGAACTGGTGGTTAATGGTACCACCTTCACTGATCAGGGAGACAATACATCAACTTGCTGATAAAGTCAGCTCGAACTTAACCTCTCACTCCTCCTCATCTACCCCTGTAAAATCCATTCTAGCATACTCTCCCCAACTATTAGCAGGGATCCGGTTCTGGTGGCACTCACTAAGGCCAAAAGCACTGCCTTAATAGGCCCCAATAATAAACCTGGTTGCCTTCTAAATAGTTTAAACCATGACCTAATAGGACCACTTGAAGTACTCTTCAACTACAGCCTCAAAACAAGTTACCTACAAAGTGAATGAAGATTGCAACAGTCATCCCTCTTCATAACAGTATACAATCAATAAATCAACCCTGGGAATTACAGACCCATCAGTCTGACAAGTCTAATATGCAAAACCATGGAATGAATTATTATGGAAATGGTCAGCAAGGACATTGGCAAGCTACAGACACTGGACACATCCCAGTTTGTGTTTGTTAAGGGAAGAGGGAAGGTTATGTCAATTTAAACTGGTTGATTTATTCAAGAAGGTCATAAAGGCAATGGATGGGGGTAAAACAGTGCATATCACATACCTTGACACACAATACCCCACTCAGGCATTGTTGACAAGCTCTCCAAACTAGGCATACATCTGAACATAACTCACTGCAATGCTGGCTGGCTCACAGATAGGACCCAAGAAGTCAGGACTGGTATGACCACCTCCACCAAGAAACTGATCACCAGCAGAGTACCTCAGGGTTCTTTGCTGGGCCTGCTCCTGTTAAGCATCTACTTGTCAGAAGTCAAGGCTAATGTCAAAGGCCTTTAGTTTACCAGTTTGCAGATGACTGTAAATTATGAGCTATCATAGATTTCTCCATTACACCAGTATCTTGCAAGAGGGTCTAACACAGACAGATGGTTTAAAATCCAATACCAAAAAATGCATTATAATTCTCTTTGGGAAATTGCCCACCCAAGTTAATTACCCCACTGATAAAACACTCCTAAGAGGTGACCTGGTAGTTAGGGATCTGCAAACATATGTAGACAGTAATTTGGCATTTGACCATCATGTTGCAAAGATAGTAAGAAAATCTTTCTATGTCAACCAGCTTATAGGTAAAGGTATGGCATCCAGGTCCAAGGAAGTTATAGTACCACTCTTGGAACACAGGTTGATAGCAATCTAAACTTCGATCACTGTGTGTTCACAGTGGTAAGGAAAGCCTTCTACTTTGCCCATCTCGTAAGTAAGGGCATTGGATCAAACACTAAGGATGTTATAACTCCTCTATGCTCAACCCTCATCAGACCACTAATAGAGTACAATTCTCCCTTTTGCATGTACCTCACCAGACACCTGCAGCAGTTGGAGAGACCACAGAAGTTTCTCACCAAGAAAATTCAGGGCCTCCAAAACATAACCTACATGGAAAGACTGAAAGCCATGTCACTATACTTTGTATCCTACAGGCTGCTGAGATGTGACTTGTGCCTGGCCTACAAAGCAGTCTCTGTCCCTTCCTAATGGAAATGCTGCACATCCGCAAATCAAATGGGATAGGAGTCACTCGCTCTAGGGATCTCAACCTAGCCTGTGACATTAACAGAAAATTCTGGAGAGACAGATATATCTCCCAGAGATTGACACTCCTCTGGAATAAACTCCCAACTCATGTAAAGAAGAACTCCTCAATGACCCTATTCAAGTGCAACCTAGACAATTGGCTGGGAGGGTATAAATTCACCCTATAGGTAGCACCTATGCCCTTCATGGACAGGGGCAGTCAGTGATGATCACAGACTCATTCTGTAAATAATAACTATCTAACCATGATCAATTAGGGAACACAGCTAGGCTTGTAAAGGCCCTAGGGCCATTAGCCTAGTAACCTCCTTTGAAACTATGAACCTATATATATCTATATATCAATCTATCTATATATATATATATATGTGTGTGTGTGTAGACACACACACACACACACACACACACACACACACACACACACACACACACACACACACACAGATGTGATTGCACAATCATACTAAATTTTCATCTCTGTTAGACCTCCACTCCTTTTTCCATAACCACTATCTGATTTTACTTAATATTGTTGCTAAATTCCATTTATCATTAAACATAATTTAATTTATTCCTTCAATTCATATAACATAAAATAACATAACATATTCTTTACTTCTGTTCTTACAATATACATATTTAATCATATCCATTTTTATTTTATACACTTCTTTTATATCTTCAAAAACACGTGTTCCATAGTTTCTTCTTGACAATGTAAACATATTCCATCACTTTTCTTCTTATAAGGCATACTTCCTTTTACTGGCAATTTATCTATGACCCATCTCCACAAACAATTCTTGACATTCTACTTTCTGATTATAGCATTTGCTTCTTATTTTTATAGCTTTAAGTTTTCCATGTGTTAGATCTTCCCGTGGTTTTACATAATAATGTTTTATCATTACATTCTTATACCATACTTTTCTATATTTTTCTTTATCGTCAATTTTTATTTTCCACAAACCTGTTTTCTCCTTGGTAACATTTTATTTCCTCATTTATACAGTCATTTTCTCTTTTACTCTTTTTTACTTTTTTACTGTACCTCAGCATTTATCATGTTAACCTTTACTCTTTTTTACTTTTTTACTGTACCTCAGCATTTATCATGTTAACTTTTACTCTTTTTCCTTTTTTACTGTACCTCAGCATTTATCATGTTAACTTTTACTCTTTTTTACTTTTTTACTTTACCTCAGCAGTCATCATGTTAACTTTTACTCTTTTTTACTTTTTTACTGTACCTCAGCATTTATCATGTTAACTTTTACTCTTTTTTACTGTACCTCAGCATTTATCATGTTAACTTTTACTCTTTTTTACTTTTTACTGTACCTCAGCATTTATCATGTTAACTTTTACTTTTTTTTACTTTTTTACTGTACCTCAGCATTTATCATGTTAACTTTTACTCTTTTTTACTTTTTTACTGTACCTCAGCATTTATCATGTTAACTTTTACTACTAAACTCTCATCTTTTTCATTTATCCATTTTAACACATTGTATAAATTTAATGAAGCAGCGTATACAGTACCGCTGGATTAATTAACACTAAACCTCCTTCTCTATTTACCTACAAAACTCCTCATTTACTGGATTTAATCTAGAACCTCATATAAATGAAAAAAAAATACCTGCAATAATTCATTTTCAAATACTGTTGGCAACATAAATACACTTGCTAAGTGTGCTATTTTCTCATCAGTACTGAATTTATCACATACGCCTTTTTTCTGAATGATAATCGATATGTTCTCTGGAGAAAATACATTTGTTTCATTTCTTCTTTTGTATTTTCTCACTGAATTCTACTTATATCTTTAGTCCCAAATTTTATACCTAACACAGAAATTTAATTCATTGTAAAATATATACCCCAGTCTTCACTAAATCACCTAAACATTTACTTTTATCTTTATTTAAAGGCATCCATATCATCTCTAGACACTCATTTGTGCAAATTATTACTTTTTGCATCCAAATTTTTTTTTTGAAATTATTACAGTGTCATTGGCATATGTTAAAAGAACTTGATTTCTTAATCCTTCAGGTGTTATATTCCCCACCTCCTTCATTTTGTAATTAATTTCACATGCTATCACATTCATAACTAATGCAAAGAGTGCACAACTCATTGGACATCCACTTTCTGTCATTAAGTTCTAAATCTTCCAGTGCATCACGCTCCTTTATGTTTTTCTTTCTCTACTTTTCTTACATCATATTACCTCTGTAAAATATTTTTTATATTTTTCCTTACATATCATCTACCATTCAGACCAATCTTTATAAAATGTTCTCATAGTAATGTGATCTTTCCATAACTGTATTACTGATCTCTTTCCATCGTCATTCCTCACGTTCTCATTTATTCTTTTTATTCCTTTGCCTATTTTTATACATTTCTTGTTTTCCTTTATCTCTAGCCATATTGCAAGATGATCAAAAATTGTGTTTCAACTACCTCTTCTTCTCGTATAACTAAACCTTCTAATACTATAAAATGATCTATTTCAGTTCTATACATACCCCTTTTGTAAGTCCATGAATTTTTGTCCCAAATTTTTAATTTACTCCATCTTATAATTTTAACATTTTCCTATATCATTTCCTTTCTTTTTACTTTTGCCTCTTATATCACAAGTCTCCTGTTATTATACTATTCATATTTTTTCACTACATAGTCTAAAAGCTGATATAATAAGTGTTCCTTTTCTTTACAGTTAGTATAAGCATATAATGTTATAATTCTATATCCTTGTACTTTCCATTTTAAATCTACACTGGTTAGTCTTTCATTTTTGCTAAAGTTGCATCAAATATCTTTACTGCATTTCTACAGAATATGGCTATTCCATAACTTCTCTCATTTCCCAAATTCCAGATTATGTCTCCTCCTCATAGTTTCTCTATTTGTAAGGTTACTTCAGTTGTTAAAAATCTTGTCTTCTTATATAATTACATCTACATCACATGTATTACACCACTTCAAAATTCCTATTCTTCTTACTATATTCTTAATAGTATTCACATTTACAGAAAGCACTCTAAAATTTAAATTTTCCCTTTTCCGTAGATTCATGGTTTCAGTAAGTTCATAACTAATTACTAGACTAGCTTTCCTAATAGAGCATTCTAGGCCTAACCAATTTCCTTCTGAAAGGTGAGAATCCAACACTGTACCTGGAGTCTGTGAGTCAGATAGCTTAACCACTATACAAAGCCCAGTCTTTAGCTGTATATATTCTTTTTCATCCATTTTGTTTCTTTTTTCTTTTGTACTAATCCCTTTAAATTTCCTTTTTCTGTCTCTTACCCTTTTACCAATAGATTTATTTTCTTCCTTTTACTACCTCCCTAATTTCTGTCTGTTTAACACTTATTTCAGAGCCTTCTTCTATGTCCTCTTTATTGTTTTTTCTCATCTAATTTTTCTTTTGCTACTTCTAAAATGCCTTCTCGTTATTCGTTTTCTTCTACTTCTTTGTCTTTCTCCTTAATTTTATTTTCATTTTTTGCAATACATCCCTAAATGTCCAGTTTTGTTACATTTATAATATTTCAGTTGACATTTTTCGCATCATGTCCCATTTCACCACAAATATAACATTTTCTTTTGTCACAAAAAACATGTTTAGGCTTGTCCCCAGTATTTTATAGTACCTTTATTCCCCTCCACATTTATCATGTTTGATTTATATATAACATTTCCTCTTTCTATTTTTAACACAATATTACAGTCCTAGCCAGTCCATAAACTCCTTTTATCATAAATGTTTGCAATGTCTAGTACATCTTTACATCAAATATGCTTTCAATTCTCTTTCACCCTCTGTTCAAAAGTGTAGAATCTTATTTGTTTCCCTGTTAAATGCTTTTATCATATAAAGATTACATAGGCTACAGTCTTTCTTTTTTCATATTTTCCAAAAAATGTTTTCATTGAAAAAAAAGTCTCAAATATAATGTCAAAATATTTCTTGTTGTTAATGAGAATAAATGCTCTTACCTCATGTGCTTTTGCACCCAAAGAGCTATTAAATTGTCCCACACTTTGCACTTGCCCATTTCTTTGTCTTATTTACTTTGAATCCTTACCAAGTACTTCAGTTTTTCATTTTCCTCTGCCTTCTTTTCTGCTACTCCACTTTTTCCTCCTTTTACTTTCTCTGCATATGTTGTCTTTACCATCTCACCACTATTCATCAGGATTGTCTCTGATTCCTCCTGTTGTATTTTCTCCATAATGTCCCCCCGAAACATCTCCTTCATTTTCTGGCTCACTTTGCACCACCATTTCTTTAAGTAAATCATCTGACAAGCTTCCCAACTAGAGGATAGTAATTATACACCCATCTTTTGCTGACTCATCTCCATCCATCCGGTTTCTTTGAAACATTCCCTCATAAATCTGCACACATTCTCTGGTCTTGATAGTTGCTTTATCCTTCATTTCTTTCACCACTCCATCATCTCCTTTTCTCTCCATCTGCCTCACTATTTCTCCAGGCCACCTCTGCTCCTGTCATGGAACCAGGAAGTGCTTCTCCAAAATGGGTCCCACTCACAACAATGATGAGAAGGGGAAGTTCCTTGATGCCCTAGCCAAAGTTCCCCTAGTAGTATAAATACTACCTTGGTTCTGCCCTGAAAAGAGACTACTAGACTAGTGGGATTAACATAGTGGGACTAACATGGTTAAAAAAGAATAAATAAACAAATAAGTAAAGTGCACCATAGGATGAAGGAACTTTGTGGTCAGTTCATAGGCATTCAATTAAATACCACTAGAATCTTTCTATAACCCCTTGCACTTACGCTTATGAAGTTCTTAGCTTCTGACAAAAAATCAAAGTGCAGATTACAGAGTGTAGTTTATGAATTTATATGTCAGTTTTGCTGAACCAGCACCATGAACTGAAATGGGGTATGCAAATCTGCCAGCTGCCATGATAATTCTTTTTTATTCTGGTGTTGATGCAAACAACATATGTATACCTCTAATCTGTAATAAAAATCCATGAAGGAGGTTTAGCCTTATGAGGCAGACTATGGACATGTAATAAAGTTGATTCATCCAGTGTAAGTGTGCATAATGGCACCAAGTAATTATTTTTTAGCTTCTGTTTTGATGAATTGATAGGAGTCATTGCTTAGCGGTAGCTATTTCAGCTATATCAGTCTCCTTTACAAGAGGGTGGTTAGCTACCTGTAACTTAACTCTCTGTAAGAGGCCCACTCTGAAAGTGACTAACAGAGATAGAAGAGGTCAGGATGCTGAAAAGAACTTTTTTTTTCCATGTTTGAATAATTAACAGTGCTATGTCAAAACTGAGCATGCCAATTTACCATGCTGGAAGGCAGCTGATTTGCATACTGATGCTGATGTGCTAAGGTAACTGCCCTGGAGCGAGAGTTTTTGCTGTGCAAAGGGGAAGGCAATTTACTTTAGCGATGTTATATAGACCACTTAAGTGCTACAGATTGTAGTATGCAGGGGAGACTACATATTTTATTAACATAATTTTTTTATGTTACAGTGCCCAGATGCCTGATGTGCCACAAACGGTCTGCACTGGCTCCTCGGTCAGATCGGTCTGGAAGTGCGCGTAGAGCGGTACTAACAGCTTGGCGTGCCAAAGGTTGGTCACAATTTTATTTTTTATGTGTATTTCATAGGTAAGGGATATCATGAGTGAGAGAACAGGAGTTTTTTTTTTCTGGAAAAAAATGGGACGTGAGATGTTGGAATACCAGACTGGTTTATTATGTATTGGCTACTGGTGTAGGCAAACATTTATGTGGTGGATGAAACTGTTTTATTTACATCATTTTATCCAGTCAAATTGCTGTAAGAAGCTGTCCATTTTCTATTGTTAAAAGGAGTTAACAACTTATGAAATCCATAAACATCAACAACAAACTGTAAAATCCACAATGAAAAGTGGCAGGATCCAGAAACAGCAACTAGTCCAACTTTATTAAGTCAAACAACCATGATTAGCACTTTCGTCTGTGATAGACAGACTTCATCAGATAAAATACACCTAAATGTTGCACTACTTAACACTGAAAGTGTGATAAGAGACCTTGGGACACAGGTGGACAGTAGTCTCTCCTTTGATAATCACATCACCACAGTAGTCAGGAAATCCTTCTATGTGGCACACCTCATCACAAAAGGTTTTTCATCCAGGAAAAAAGAGGTCATTGTTCCCCTCTACTCGTCACTCATTAGACCCATTATAGAGTACAACGCCCCTTTTGGAATGTACCTCACAAGACATCTACATCAACTGGAGAGGCCACAGAAATACCTCACAAAGAGGATTACCAGCCTCAAACAGATGCCCTACGCAGACTGTCTCAAAAAACTCCAGCTTTACTCCGTCGCATATCGCCTACTCAGACGTGATCTCTGCCTAACATACAAAGCTATGTCAAACCCAGAGCTGTTGGACATGCTCCGCTTAAAAAAATCATAATCCCTCTGAGCTACACACTCTAGGGACCTAAACCTTGTCACCACAATAAACAGAACATGCTGGAGGGATAAATTTCTGTCCCAGAGACTTCCCATACTTTGGAACAAACTACCCATCTATATGAAACAAAGCTCCTTAATAGCACTCTTCAAGAAAAATCTTGACGATTGGATGAGAATTAGGAAATTCACCCCAGGGTACACCTCTGTGGCTCTGCTTGACAGGGGCACAGGAAAATAAATTTCTTGGGTGGCGAAAGCCAGGGTACCTTTTTGGCTAGGTTTGTATAGGCCCTAGGGCTGATAGCCTAGTACCTACCTATGAACCTATTAACCATATTTAAAACTCATCCCATCATCATGTGACTTCCAAGGGTCTATATTATGAAAGCGAAAAACCCTATGAGCGAATACCAAAATATTGACCCCTATACCACGAAATACGAAAATCCCGAATGCACTAAACAGCGATAAAAAGAATCAAACTGTCATAGTCGGCCAGCCCCACCAATACCTATATACTACCTACCCAAATAAAATAAATAAACCACATACATACACTAACCAAACCCTACTTCTAACCTAAAGTAAAGCACAAAACCCTACGTCTAACCTGACACTAAACTCCACATACACAACTAACTATGCACTTTCCTTAACCCCTCCCTAACCCTAAGGTCCGTAACTACTGCACATTTCCCCTACGAAAATATACACAAACAAAATAAATAACCCACATACATACATTTAACAAAACCCTACCTCTAACCCTACACTAAATCTAATATACATTACTTATCTAAGCACTTACCTTAACCCGCATCCTATCCTAAACTCCGTAACTATCCAGCACTTACCTTATGCAGCTAATACACAGATGGGCCAACCATGGAAATTCTATATTTCCATTTTCGCGGTTTTCGACTTTCTCTCTAAGTCCACTTCGCGCTATACGGTTCGACGTTTACGTATTCACGCAAACATCTTTTCACGCTCGTAATATAGATCCGACTTCCAATGTATTACATTTAAAGATCCCACACACAATTATAAGGATTGTATAATACATCACAAAATACTAACAGAACCACTTAAAAGCATGTTTAGAAAAGATGAAAAAATAATTAAACAACCATTAAAATAATTAAAATAATTATTGTTAGTATTAAGTGATGCATTATACAATGCTTATAATTGTGTGTGGGCTCTTTAAATGTGATACATTGGAAGTCACATGATGATGGGATGAGTTTTAAATATAGTGGAACATTTAAGTGTATTTTATCTGATGAAGCCTGTCTATCACCGACAAAAGCGCTAATCATGGTTGTTCTACTGAATAAAGTTGGACTAGTTGGTGTTTCTGGATCCTGACGCTTTTTATTGTGGAGTTTACAACTTCTATCATAGTTCCAAACATATGACAAAAGGAACATCATTCCTAATTCTATTTCCTTCAAATATCTGGAAATAGGTGTCACTGGATAAGCTTCATATTATGTTTTTAGGTGTTTTTTGCCCCATGCATGCTGACCATATAGGATCCCACAATTTGTCTCTGTCTATTCATTTCCCTCTAAAAATTATTGCTAGTACAGGAGGGCAAGAGACATGTAGATGGACCATCATCCAGACTACCATTAGAGATGTCTGTGCCTTCAGTGAAATTCTGGGAATGAGGTAATATTTTATAGATCTTAAGCTCAATTCTGAGTGGAGGGCATGTGCTCCCTGATGGGACTGCATGCTCATGCAGACTTACAGTGACAGCTAACACTAAAGCCGCTTGGTGGCCATATGTCCATCCCAGTCCATTACTTGCAGTGCCTCTCTTCCCTAGTGAGAGTGTGCTATTGGATGGTTCTATTACCACCCCCCCCCACCCACATGCCCATTTCCCCCACAGATATCTTGGTGACTAATAAATCTTGGGTTATATGAGTAGCTGGCTAAACTTTATCTATTTATTTTAAATAATTGTCCATTGGGATTTGATATATCCTCATTGCAATAACCAAAAGGACTGTATGAAGATTGAGAAATCATTTTAGATATACTTTTATGATTTCTGGGGCTGCTAACTAGCAGCAAACATTAACCTAAAAATATATAAACAAAAAACATGCACGCATGTAGTCCATGTATCAGTTAAGCTTCTTACATCATAGCAACAACAACAGTATAGAAAGAAACTAACTTTAGGATTTTCATTTAAATGTACAACCATTTAGCGAATCCGAAATCACTGCATAAATCAGTCTCTCAGCACTGCTTCAGTGGTGAAACATCCTCTGTGCATGATTCAGTCTCCAGACAGTGCTTCTATAGTGAAACATCATCCGTGCATGAATCGGTCTCCCAGCAATACTACTGTAGTGAAACACTGTGCATGAAAAAGTCTCCCAGCACTGCTTCAGTAGTGAAACATCCTGCGTTATTCTATCAGAGATAATTCAGGGCATGAAAGTACAGTGTGAAGGAAACAAATGGAGTGCAGCAGCTGGCAGGGCACCGCTTTATTTTTTATAGTACAAAAAGACAATTTTCTTTCTTTCTTTGTTTCTGGGAAGTGAATTTGACAGGATGGGTACCTACCAGCCTTCTATATAAAGGACACATCTCTCCTAGTGTTAGCATAATGGGTCTGGGGAGGGAGCTATAGTTAGTGATTTGGGGGAGTCAGTTTCTCTTATTAAATGTATTTATTTTGCTATTAAATGGGAAGGTAGCCCAAGGAGAAAAAAGCAAATAATATATATATATATATATATATATATATATATATATATATATATATATACATATATATATATATATATATATATATATATATATATATATATATATATATGGATCTACTTCATTTGATCGAAATACCATTTGACCTAAACCCATTTGATCGAAATTTAATTTGATCGAAAACCAGTATTCAAGGCAAATAACAGGGATTTGTCCCTCTCCTCAATGTCGTGCGACTCTGGAGTTGTTATATATAGTTAGGGGGGTGTACTTTTTGTTTTATGGTCTTTTTTTAAAGGAAACTGGGTGGGGGGCTGTGCCACCCACACCCCCCCAACTACATATAACAACTCCAGGGTCGCACGACATTGGGGAGGGGGACAAATCCCAGTTTTATGCCTTGAATTGCCTTGAATACTGGTTTTCAATCAAACGAAATTTCGATCAAATGGGTTTAGGTCAAATGGTCTTTTGATCAAATTAAGTAGACCCATATATATATATATATATATATATATATATATATATATATATATATATATAGATATAGATATATATATATATGGTTTCACTTTATAATCTCGAAATACTAACATATCGATTTTTAGTATTTTGTGACTATAAAGTCGAAAGTGCAGTTACGTGAAACTGCATACTATCAAATGCAGAACTGTCGAATCCGCTGTTGTGTTGTCGCGTTCGTGAAGTGCGGTGTGGTTTGTGGATTTAGCTGGGGATTCAGATAAGTGGTGTTTTTGTAAGGGTATTGGGTAGGGGTTTTAGTGTGTATGAGTTTTGTGTGGTGGTGAGTTTTATATGTTTGTGCGTTTAGTACGACCTTGGAGTTAGTATGTATAAGTAGCGGGCATGTGGGGGGCACAGCCTCCCACATGGGGGGTGAAGGGGGGCTTGCCTCCCTTCTTATAGGTAGGGTAGGTGTGTTTGGTTGTTATATTGTGTTTGTGTGTGTTGTTTTGTTTGTTGTAGTGTAGTTAGGTAGGTGTATGTGTGCTTGTTTGTGTGGTGGTGTGTGTATGTGTATGTTTGTGATTTTGAATTTCTCAGTTGTGGATTGTTGTTTTTTTTAATTTTTGGCTTTATAGTCTCGAGATACTGAAATTCGATATTCCAGTATTTCGAGATCATAAAGTGAATCCATACATATATATATATATATATATATATATATATATATATATATATATATGTGTGTGTGTGTGTGTGTGTGTGTGTGTGTGTGTGTGTGTGTGTGTGTGTGTGTGTGTGTGTGTGTGTGTGTGTGTGTGTGTGTGCGCGTGTGTGTGCACATAGTTAACAGAGTAAAAGTGCAACAGTTTTCAGGGGTACACTTTGCCCCATTGCTTGCTGCTCAGCAATCCCCCTATAGATAATCAGCCCTTTCAATCCCCATCACCTAGTTGAGGTTCAGGCAGAAAGGGTCATCAGTAAGTCAGCCAAAAATGGTGATTCAGGTTTTTATTCCTTAATCCTGACCCCCGGTACTACTCATTGATGACCCCTGAGTAGGACATGCAGTGAGCATCAGTGTTGTTGCCCCCCCCCCCACTCATACAAGGAACATGCCTCACCCACCCAAAGAATGCACTGCATGGTGACTTCCCAGGTCTCCACCAGTGAAATTAGGGCAATGCACATGTGTTCCTGGGTATATGCACTCCCACCCTCTGAGCTGGGCACACCTTCGGCTGCCTGGGCCATCAAGCACCCAAGCTAATAATTGAACTCGGGCCACCTGGGCCACAGCTAGTGCTCTCTCCACCTGCACTATTAATGCAGGCTAATAAAAGTGCACAGATTACAGAGTGAGCAGTGGTTATGAGACTACGATGGTGTCACCAAAAGGTAGTCCAGACTGAGGGTAACATAAGCAGCATAAAAACATCTGTCACCCCACTCTGCACTCTTCATATAATATACCTTAAGTGAGGTTTCAAGTCAACAATTAAAATTGACAGATGTTGAATGTGGTAATTAATGTTTGCCATGGAATATCATTGCTGGTGTAAATGCTCTTTCCATGGCAGCGCTGTTTCAGTGTGTGGTCTTGTTTTCTTCCCCCCAAGGTTATGTAAGTGTGGAATTATTATAATTTAAGAAAGGAGGTTGGAGGGGTGAGCATGCCCCTCCAGAAGAAAAAGACAAACTCTTTAATATGGGAACTATGCATACCAAGCTCCATGTGTGGAGGGGAGCTTTACCCCAACAACAGCATTATTTAGCTATCTATCTGCACATTTGCTAACTGGCTAAGTACAGTAGTCTAAAGACCCTTCTAAGGCATGACCTTCGCCATAAGGCATTCAAGAAAAGAAACAATATTGTCATCACAAATACTTAAAAATGAAATTACTTAAATAAAACATCTCTAGGGACACACGAATAGTGGAGTAGTCGATCAGATATCTGGTGTTTTGTTTTCAATGAAAATGGAATTCAATGATCTGAAATGCTCTCTCTAATTTTACTTGCAGAAACAGTGTTTTTAGTTCTGGAGAAAATGTCTCTCCTTGTCTGTATAGCACTCTGACGTATTTATTTGCTTATTGTGAAGTTTGTACACAATGTTTCTGCAAGCACATTTACTATATTGTATGGCTGGGGATCATTTCTTTGTTTATTTATAGCATATAGCATTCACAGATTTTCCCAATCAATAGCCTTCTTATTGTTTTTAACCTTGGAGACCAAGCAGAGTTCTTTGCTAGATCAGGAAGATTTGATATGAAAGGTAAGCAGTTTGTATACTTTATTTAATCCAATCGTGTTTTTTGACTATGTTTATTTCTGAAAGCCAAAAAGCTTCCCTTTTTTCTGTTGCATGTTTTATTAATTTTGTGATTTCCCCAAAGTTGCTTTGGTGATTTTCTTCTGTATATCTGTGTCTTACTAGTATGTGTTCATGATTACAGGATTAAATAATATCACAAAACTCATTCAAAGGATCCTGGCCATATTTATTTGGGCCTTTGAGGATAAAATCTCTGCCTGTTTTCATAAATTTGTCATTTGTTGCATCATAATTTCCACTTATAAAATCTAGGAAGGATGATTTACTTGCATGTAAGTTTGAATTTATTGTTTATTTAAAGATAATAGTACATGAACGGCATTAATTACAGAGAGTATAACTGTGACTGAGGTTCAGAAATATGTTAGATTTGTCAGCATGATATCTAAGATATTGCCATCCTGATCTGGATTTGGCAGAATTAGTTCCAAACTGTTATCATTGTCATAGTCAAGAATTATTTGGGCATATTTATTTTACATCAAGTCATTTGTCTAGACAACATTTGGATAGTTAGAATCACTCAGAGTGATTATATTTTCATTGACGTTTATATCCTGAAGCTTAAGTTAAGAAATGATCATACTTTATAAGGGACATGGATAATACACAGCAGATACTTATATCACATTCAGTATCACTGCTGTGTGTTATTATAGCACCCTATTTCTAGCCTTGAGTTCTTTTCTTAGCTTATGATGTTTAGGTCCTCACTGATTCAACACTGGAAGATCAGAAGGCTGTGAGTTCTAGTCCTGCAAATATATA
>NC_056744.1:313140207-313280482 GCF_019279795.1 Protopterus annectens
GTGCCTACCGTCTGAAAAAGAAAGCATCCATACGTTACATGGCTTTACGTATGTGGGCTGTGTACAGACTAAGGCAAGGAAATTCAATTGGAACAGTTGTATTATATGCAGCTAGGAATCCATTTTTGAACTAAGAATTCCCTGTACAAAATACCACTCACTTTTATATACTTATCTACTGAATATTATGAAAGAGAGAGAACATACTAATGCATGACTCAATTAATTCAGTGAAATAACATTTCTGGAACAGAACAATACTGAATTTTATGCAACTGTTAAGAATTTAGACAGAAATTGGCTTCTCTTTTTCATCTGCCATCTACTCTTTCTAATGGGACTGCAAGAACTGCCTCAGGAGGAGAAAAGGAATGACATTTGCAAATACAAGTGTGGGCCGCATCCAAGGAATTCAGGCTGTTTAGGTAGATAATATCCACCACTGTTAATCTAAACAGTAGCAACGTCACAGCTTTATGCTTTACAGAAACTGAAAAATATAAACCTTCTCTTCCCGAGCTAAAGCTACTCTTTATTGAGAGAAGCATTTAGAATAATATTATTGAGGAAAAGCATTTAGAATAATATTAAAAAAGTGTACTGTTCCATTTTGAAAATGGCACACTATTAATGACTGAATCACCTAGATCCAAACTGAACACTGACAAGTGGCTAGCCCTGACGCGGTGTGCAGTCTGGTCTGTGCTCGTCTACCTAGGGGATACAGGGCACCACAGCTGATGCCTAAAGCAGTTGCCTACACACCTGTTCCCCCATAGGCACCACCTAGAGTCTGTGCTGTTAGCCTTGACTCAATGCATTTTTTTGGTTGAGGGAATTTGAAGTGGAAACACCCAGTATGTTTTGGAACATAGGAAGAGCCCCAAAGAAACATGTTGGAAATGTGCAAACACTACACACGTAATGGCCAGAACTCCCAGTTTTGTGCTAATTAAAGTCAGATGGAATTAATGTCTGTATAACATACCGCAGTTAGCATGTCTCTGCTATGGAAAATATGGGATTGACCCATAATTTGTTTTGTGTGGAGATACATGTTTCTTTTTCCTGAGCAAATCACACCAGCCACAGGTAAATCAAACATGTATTGCTACATATCTAAAGGCTGCATGTAACTTAAAGAATCAGAGGAAATGTATTCAGTCAATTCTGCACTTACCCTTCTGGAATTTTTTAAGGGCCTCAGACCACAGAACCTCTCCTTAGATGAAGGCACTGAATTCTCTGACCCCACATACACACATGTAAGTCATTTGTTTGATGTTGGGCGGTTTCAGTGACATATGTGAGTCAGCACTGGACTAAGCAAATTATACAAAATTCTTAAACTGCTAAGAATAAGAGAGAAGTTCTAAAAGGTAGGTGGAGTATCTGTGGTGACATATTGGTATAGTACTTGTGATGACATATTGGTGTAGTACCCGTGGTGACATATCGGTGTAGTGCTTGTGTTGACATATTGTAGTACTTGTGGTGACATATTGGTGTAGTACTTGTGGTGACATATTGGTGTAATACTTGTTTCACTGTGATTATGTACCAGGACAATAATCAGTGCTATTTATCTTCATGGATGATCAAAATATATAGATTTATAACAGCCAAGGTAAGAAAACTGCACCTGTTTCACTGATATACTGTCTTTCTCTCTCTCTCTCTCGCTCTCTGTCACTCACACACACACACACACACGCACACACACGCACACACACGCACATACACACACACGCACACACACGCACACACGCACACACACACACACACACACACACACACACACACACACACACACACACACACACACACACACACACACATGAATGTGCATTGATAAGCCTCACCCACACACATCTATTGATAAGTCTACACACACACACACACACACACACACACACACACACACACACACACACACACATATGCAAGCAGATGTGTATGTCTGGGTGAATATTATTTAGTAAAACATTTGTATAATTCATTAATATAGAAAGAATTCAACAGTTAATTTTTGTGTTGCAGGGTCTCTGTCACTGACTCGTTCCAACTCCTATCAGGTGGGTACCAATGTTATGCATCAGTTGGTCTATCAATATGAACAAATTTTAAGAACCTGTAACATATGTCCTGAGGTACAATATATAACTTTCATTTAATTTACTTGTTTGATTTAAAGTTATTATTTATTTGTTTGCTTACTTACTTATTTATTTAATTTGTTTACTGGACTACATTGATCCATGATGACCTCTGTCATGCTCAGCTCAGGATCTGTTTCAGAATTTATCACAAAGGTATACTAGTGTGCCACTGGCAGGCAATAACTATGACAACAGATAACAGCCAGAGCAGTGAGGAATTAGAAAAGTCTATATCCATGTATACACATATTTAATGTATAGTTATGTGATATACATGTATGTGATGTGCAGGTGTGTGACATACAGGTATGTGATGTGGAGATCATAGCATCATAAGATCATAGAATCATAGGAAGTTACTAGGCTAATGGCCCTAGGGCACTTGCAAGCCTAGCCAAGTGCTCCAAGGTGGAATCCTCAGGTTGAATTTATGGTTATCATTCAGATTGCATTTGAAGAGGGTCGATGAGGTGCTCTGTTTGATATGAAGTGGGAGTCTATTCCAAAGGTGTGGTAACCTCTGGGAGACAAATCTGTCCCTCCAGCAGGTTCTATTAATATCACATACAAAGTTAAAGTATTTAGAGTGAGTAACCCGTGTACCATTTGACTTGCAGATTTGCAGCATTTCCAATAAAGCAGGGTCAGAGATTGCCTTATATGCAAGGCAGAGATTGTCTTTGAGTAGTCTGTATGAAACAGAATAAAATGACAATGATGTCAGATGATCCACATAGGACAGATGCTGAAGACTTTGAATTTTCCTTTTTGAGGAACCTTTGTGGTCTCTCCAATTACTACAGGGGCTTGGACAGGTACATACCAAAGTTATTGGCTTGATGAGGGAAGAGTACAGGGAGGTTACAACTTTTTTTTCTGGAAGCAATGCCCTTACTTATGAGATGAGCAATATAGGATGCCCTTCTTACCACTGTGGAGACATGGTGATCGAAGGTAAGACTGCTCTCAACCTGTGTGCATAGGTCTCTCACCACTGAGTGCTTAATCAGGGTGTTACTATTGATGTGTTATTTAGCAGGAACATTACTCTTACTGAAAGGGATGATAATACATTTTTTGCATTGAGTTTAAGGTCATGACTTTGGCACCAATTATTTATATGTGTAAGACCCTCTTCTAGGATGTTGACATCATTTGGAGAGTCTATGACTGTTCCTAATTTGCAGTCATCAGCAAACTTTGTCAGCCACAGCCCTTTAGTTTTTGCTTGTACTTTGGAGAAATACAGTCCAAGCAGTAGCGGTCACAGGACTGATCCCTGTGGAGCACCACTGGTTACAGGTCTGCTGTTGGAGGTGGAGTCCCCTATTTTGACTATATAGGTTCTATAAGTGAGTCAGTTAGCGACCCATCTAATGATATAAGGGTTGATACCTAGCGAGGTGAGTTTGTCAATGATGCCTGAGATGGGAGATAGTGTCAAAACCCTTGGCTAGGTCTAGGTAGGCTGTATGCACAGATTTCCCCTCATTCAGGGCCTTGGTAACTGTGTCAAAGAAGTCCATCAGGTATAACAGGCACAATATCCCTTTGACAAATCCAAACTGACTAGGGTCAAGTGTTTGGAGAGTACCTATATCTTTGTTGATAATGTCCATGATGATAGGTTCATAAGTTCATAGGTGGGTACTAGGCTATCTGCCCGAAGGCATTTATAAGCCTAGCCAGAATGTGTTGGCTTTCACCATCCCTTAGATTAGTTCCCTGTGCCTATGTCCAGCAGAGCCACTGAAGTGATCCCCGAGGTAAACTTTCTGTTTCCCATCCACTCGTTAAGGTTTTTTTTGAAGAGTGTTAGTGAGGAGCTCTGCCTAATGTAGATTGGGATCTTGTTCCAAAGCATGGGAAGTCTCTGGGACAGGAATCTATCCCTCCAGCATGTCCTATTTATTGTTGTGGTAAGGTTTAGATCCCTAGAGCGTGTGGCTCGAGGGGATAATGTTTTCTTTAGGTGGAGCATGTCCATCAATTCTAGGTTGGACATGGCCTTGTATGTCAGGCAGAGATCACCTCTGAGTAGGCGGTATGCAACCGAGTACAACTGGAGTTTCTTCAGCTGAGCTGCATAGGGCATCTGTTTGAGGCCATTGATCCTCTTGGTGAGGTACTTCTGTGGTTTTTCCAGCTGTTGCAGGTGTCTTGTAAGGTACATCCCAAATGGGGCATTGTACTCTATGATGGGTCTGATGAGTGATGAGTAGAGGGGCACAATGATCTCTTTTGATCTGTTGTGATTAGGTGGGCCACGTAGAAGGATTTTCTAACCACTTTGGCAATGTGATTATCAAAGGTGAGATTACTATCTACTTGGGTCCCCAGATCCCTTATTATGTCTTCCGTATTTAGGGGACTGCCACCTATGTGGTAGTTTGTGGGTACTTTGTTTTTTTCCAAAGGGGATGACTATGCACTTTTTGGCATTTAGCTTGAGGCCATGATTTTGACACCAGGTATCTGTCTCAGTGAGACCCTTTTGGAGGATGTCGGTGTCAGCCGGAGAGTCATTTATAGCCCCTAGTTTACAGTCGTCTGCGAACTTGGTTAGCCATAGTCCTCCTGTGCTTGCCTGTACCTCTGAGAAGTATATGCTGAACAGGAGGGGTCACAGGACCGAGCCTTGAGGAACACCACTTGTAACTGGTTTAAAGACGGACCTAGCTCCCGCAACTGTCACCATGTGGGTTCTGTCCATGTGCCAGTTGGCAACCCATCTTGTGACATAGGGGTTTATGTTCAGGCTGGTGAGCTTGTCTATAATACCAGAATGGGGAATGGTGTCGGAGGCCTTAGCAAGGTCTAGGTAGGCTGTGTGTACCACCTTTCCCTCATCTATAGCCTTGGTAACTGTCTCAAAGAAGTCCACCAGGTTTAGGAGGCATGAACTGGGTAGGGTCTAGTGTTTGGAGGTTCCCAATGTCTTTGTTAATGAGTTCCATGATGATGTGCTCCATAGCCTTGCAGACCAAGCTAGTCAGGCTTATAGGGTGATAGTTCCCAGGGTCTGTTGTGGCTCCATCTTTGTGGAGCGGAATAACCATTGCTGTGCGCCACTCTATGGGTATGTAGCCTGTGGAGAGGCTGAGTTTGAACAGTGTGTTTAGGTGAGGGCTTAGTTTGTCTTTGAGCTCATGTAAGACACAGCCTGGGACACCGTCCGGTCCCATTGATGCTGTGTTTTTGGCTTTGGAGGGCTGCTTTAACCTGAGTGTCTGATTTCAGGGACTCTACATTCTTCTGGTATGGTTAAAACAGACTTGGACTTCCCTAGGTACAGATACGACTATGGTCGGATTTTCCCTAGTATAGACCAACTTATCAACAAATTGAAAATTAACAAAATTAAGAAACTTGACTGGGACAGAGCAGCTTATAATGACAACACTTCATACCCGAAATTACAACAACCTAGTGCAGTACAATCAACACCAACTCATGTCCAATTGACTGACACCAACACTGTTGATCAACCATTTCATCCTACTGCTCACATTCCATCTACTACTGGTACCCCGTCGACTTCCACTCAGGACCCTATTGAAAATCTTAGGCACAGCGAAAGACTAAGACAAAACCATGATACTAACAACCACCAAGGTAATACTAACAACCGTCAAGGTAACAGTCATGGTTCAGTCGACTCCAGTTCTAGCTCAAATTTTCAGAGGGTTATAAACAACAAGAACTTACCAGCCCCTCGGAACACTCGGAATCAGAGGAACAAGAACAAGAACTGGAACAATCGCCGGAAGAGGTAACAATGGACAATTCCAGTCCTAATTTGAAACTTTCAACTAACTCTCGAGGCGATTTTTATATATACGACTTTTCCACTTTGGACATTGACCCTGTATCGATCGATTTATTAGCACACGGAGTTACTTTCGTTCCTAGTAGAAATTTCAATCTGGCAAAAACACTGATTGATTTAAAATGCTTTGTAAGAAAATTAAATTTGAAATTATTTTTTGCCAATGAACCTTGCCTACCTAGTGACAATTTAAAACCTCCTAGCACATTCAATCCACCATTACACACAGTTTTGCACTTGTTTGAGAACATTTGCGAACTTGATCTCAGACATTTAGCTCAAACAAGTCCATCTAATAGAGTTCAACAAGTTTCTAATATTAACACTGAACAAGTCAATGCTCTACATCTATTGAGCAAGTCTTCAGTACGGGTCATGAAGCCAGATAAGGGTGGGGGACTGGTCTTTTTCGATACTTTCGATTATATTGCTAGAATGGGTTTAGTTCTTAATAGTCCAGCATATACGAGATCTTCCCTGAATGAAATGAACATGTCTCAAACAAGGACTAGATCCTATTTTAGAGACTTATTCGTGGAAAATAAGATCGACCTTCAAACTTTTAATTATATTAACATTTCCTTTCCAAAAACACCAGTGATGTTTGGCATACCCAAGATCCATAAAAATAGGGAGAATCCCCCTATGAGACCACTCATCGACAGACGCAATTCTCTCACATACCCTTGTGCAAAACTTGTAGACAGCTTTTTGCAAAAATATCCCAAACTTGTCCCACAAGTATGTAAGGACTCGTGGTCTTTCTTAGAAAAGATAAGTAGTCTGCAGTTCGACAACTCTGTCAACTTTTTGACAATTGATGTTGTCGATCTCTATACATCTATTCCACACATTGAAGCAACTGAATGGTTAGCATTAATGTTACTAGACTTGAAAGCTTCTAAGACTGTGATCGACCTAGTTACTGAACTTGTTGACATTATTTTGTCACATACCCTTGTGCAAAACTTGTAGACAGCTTTTTGCAAAAATATCTCAAACTTGTCCCACAAGTATGTAAGGACTCGTGGTCTTTCTTAGAAAAGATAAGTAGTCTGCAGTTCGACAACTCTGTCAACTTTTTGACAATTGATGTTGTCGATCTCTATACATCTATTCCACACATTGAAGCAACTGAATGGTTAGCATTAATGTTACTAGACTTGAAAGCTTCTAAGACTGAGATCGACCTAGTTACTGAACTTGTTGACATTATTTTGTCTTCTAACTTTTTCATATTCAACGGAGAATATTTCTTACAGAAGCAAGGGGTAGCCATGGGCTCCCCTTGCAGGGCCAGTTTGATCAATTTATTTATGGCTTATTGGGAAAAAACTTTCGTCTTTAATAACGTAGATATTATGCCTCGTCTGGTTTACTACACCAGATTTCTTGACAACATTTTTATCCTTTTCAAAGGTGACAGTGAAGCGGCATCACAGTTATTGTATTATTTCAACTCGACTACTTCATTCTTTCAGTTCACACATAAATTTGAGGCTCATTCAATTGACTACTTGGATGTAAAATTAAGGAAAGATTCCCTGAATAACAGCTTTCACTCTGCTATACACAGAAAACTTTCTTATTGTAATTATTTTTTACACTATTCTAGTGCTCATCCTTATAAACAAAAGCGTTCCATAGTCAAAGGCCAGCTAATTAGAGCTGTAAGAATGTGTTCCCTCGAACAAGTGTTCATAATGGAATGTCAATTCCTTAGAGACATGTTCATTAATAGGGGCTACCCCTCACGTATGGTGGATGATCTTATTTTTGATGTCCAACTGAAACGTGACAGAGGTATTTATAGACCCTATTAATTCATAACAAAGTGGACTCCCTACCATCTGTCGAAATAGATTCTAATCAAGGGATGAATGGTGTACACAACCTCACCTTGGAGTTAGTAGAATCTAAATCTAGTGATAATTTCAACTCTACTATACAGCAAGATCAGCACTTCTTGTCTCCAATAGTGAATTATAGAACCAGTTTTGTGACCACCTTTAATAGAGACAGCGAAGGAATTAAACATAGCTTATTTAAAAACTGGCACTTCATAAAGGGCAACCAATATTTAGTAGACAAGTTAGGTCACTCTCCATCTATTGTGTACAGAAGAGGTGCTAACCTTAAAAACCTCTTGGAAACGAAAAATGCCACTATTGGCAGTAGGGTAAAAGGAACGTTCATATGTGGTTCTTGTAACATGTGTAGATATGTCAAGTCAGGTAGTTCATTTATGATTAACAACACAAATTTTTTCAATAAATATAAACTTAATTGTAACTCTAAAAGTATTATATACTTGGCTACTTGTGACTGTTGCTCTGCGTTCTACTTGGGTAAAACTGACCGTAAATTCAAAGACAGAATTTACGAGCACACTTATGCAATTAGAAGGAGCAAGAAAGTTAATGCTTTAGCTAAGCACATAGACGCTAACTCTGGTCATAGTTTCCATTTCCAAGCTATAGATCAACTTCTGTCTGACATTAGAGGTGGTCCTTCTTCTTTGCTATTAGAAGTTCTTGAGTTGGAATGGCAACTTTCTTTAGATGCATTTACTCTACCAGGACTTAATGAGAATTGTAATATAGCCTGTATTTTGAAACTTAAGAGTTTCCTTAGATAGACTTTACAGTTCTGTATCTGGGTACGACAACAGTTGATTGATTATATTTGTAACAAATTTATATTCTTGTTTTTAAAATTTTATATTTTAGTTGTTAATAGTATTGTTTAACAACTTTATTAACTTTTTACAAAAAGGTTTTTTCCACTGTTTAAATATTTTAGGTTATCAGACAAACTTTTATATAGGGTGTTTCGATTTGTGATGCATTTTTTATTAAATAAAAAATTGTTCATACTGTTCATAACAACTTCTGGAAGTATTACACTTCTTAATTAAAATGAACAGTGTATCCACTTGCCAATATTAACTAATTAACTTGGCAACGGAGTAACTATTGACGTAATTGCGTATAGGCTTAAATTTGGTGCCACTTGTTATTTTCTTATTCTCCTCTGAAGAAGTTACTGTATTGTTTGTAACGAAAATGTGTTTGTTTTTAAATAAACTACATACGTTCAGGAATTCTTTCTGTGGCTGCTTTGTGGTGGACATTGCTACCTTTTCGTTTTTGTACATGGTTATGGGTCCTTTTGGGGGTTAGATGGGGGTGAAGTTTGCGCTGAACCTGTCTGCCATGATGTTGGAGATATCAGTCGGTTCAGTGTATTTTGTGCCATTCTGCACTAACTCCGAGCAGATCTGAGCATTGTCACTTAGATTCTTGATATAGCTAAAGAATGCCTTGTGGTTATCTTTGGAGTCCTTGGCAATTTTTCATTCAAAGCTCGCCTTGGATGATTTTATGAGGGATCGTAGTTTCTTGCTGATACTGATCAAGGATGTCTTCTCTTCTTGGGATTTTACTCTTTTTTGTACTAGTTTCCTCCTTCTATTGTACAGCTTGTTAATGGCAGGAGTTCACCAGATTGGTTTCCTTTTCTTGGAGGAGTGAGTCTTGGTTTTGCTTGGGATGGCACAATCCATGCATTGTTGTAGCTGCCCGTAGAATGCATTAGTAAAGGATTTTGCAGCTTGGACAGTGTTATCCTTCAGCATGGGGGCTTTGAAACTTTCCACCTCGGTCTTAAGTAACGTGATGTTTAGTTCTGAAAAGTTTTTCATGGTGGCTTTCTTGTCCGGGGGAGAGGGCAGAATATGGATATCCAAAGTGATTTGTTTATAGTCAGATCTAACCAATGAGAGGTTGACCTCTGGTGTGGAACACCGGTTGCTCATGTTGGTGATGACCAGGTCCAACATGTTGTCACCTCTGGTGGTAGTGTTGACCAGTTGAACCAGTTTTATTGGCCATTTTGGGTCAATTCCAAACTCCTTGATCTCTCTCTCTTAAAACCCTGCTGCCTCATGGTTTTGGCATCTTTCCAGGCTTGATAGTTCTTGCTGAAGCACCTACCAAGGGGAGGAAACACTGAGAGAAGAAAGGAGCCACGTTTGAGATTTTAAGCATTTTCTTCTGATTTTTTGTTTAAAATGTCTGCTTTGCCATCTACTTTTCAGCATTTTCTGGCTTGCTAAAGTTGATATTTGTATTAGAAACAGTATTTAGAACACATCTAGAGCCTGTTTACTGCATTTCCTGTGTTGCACTTAATTTAAAATTGTTTTTTTTCTTAAAATTGCATTTTACCTGACTCTGACCTAGCACTCAAGTGTGGGGTCATTTATTGCACTGTTCTGACTATTCTGCTACTTGTGTATCTCTGCTACCTTTAAACTAAAACAAAAAACAAAAAAATCTTGCTTTTTTCCCACTTTCTGAAATTTAAAAAGTTCAGTTACAGATCTGCTGTTCTGAACTGTTTGTAAGTTTCTTGGAGGCCAGTGCTTGCTTGGGCTAAAGGGAAGTCTCTGTGTTCATCAGTGGCAGTGATTAACACTGAACAGCCTGCCTGCCCCTGTAGGAGTGGTTACTGCCTAGAAACTGTAGTTTTATTGGCCATTTTTGGTCAATTCCAAACTCCTTGATCTCTCTCTCTTAAAACCCTGCTGCCTCGTCGTTTTGGTGTCTTTCCAGGCTTGATAGTTGTTGCTGAAGCACCTACCAAGGGGAGAAAACGCTGAGAGAAGAAAGGAGCCACTTTTGAGATTTTAAGTATTTTCTTCTGATTTTTTGTTTAAAATTTCTGCTTTGCCGCCTACTTTTCGGCATTTTCCGGCTTGCTAAAGTTGATATCTGTATTAGAAACAGTATTTAGAACACATCTAGAGCCTGTTTACTGCATTTCCTGTGTTGCACTTAATTTAAAATCTTTTTTTCTTAAAATTGCATTGTACCTGACTCTGGCCTGCACTCAAGTGTGGGGTCATTTATTGCACTGTTCTGACTATTTTGCTACTTGTGTATCTCTGCTACCTTTAAACTAAAACAAAAAAAAAATCTTGCTTTTTTCCCACTTTCTGAAATTTAAAAAGTTCAGTTACAGATTTGCTGTTCTGAACTGTTTGTAAGTTTCTTGGTGGCCAGTGCTTGCTTGGGCTAAAGGGAAGTCTCTGTGTTCATCAGTGGCAGTGATAAACATTGAGCAGCCTGCTTGCCCCTGTCGGAGTGGTTACTGCCTAGAAATGTTTTTGGGCTAATTCCCAGCTCTTTCAAGTTCCCTGCCTTAAAACCCGCTTTTGCTCGATTTTGAGCCGAGTGCAGCATTGGGCAGCGCCGCTTAAACGGGTTTAAATTATTCCCGGCTCCACAAAGTCTGCTCTTCACTTTTTCCCTTAGAACTGTTCTAAATCTCAAAGTAAGCACTCTATTTTCATTCTAAAGCCCTGCACTAGATCTTATAAGTAATCTTATAAGTAAACACTAATTAAAGCAGTACACCCTCTTATACTCCTTATAAGTACTTGGCTCCCTATTGGTCATTTCTGATCAGTCAAAAAACTGTTCCTTATACTGTTCTGGCATGTCCAATAGTCAGTTTCTGGTTTACTCTCCAGTCCCACTGGTGAATCTGGGTATTTTGAGGCAATGTTACAACTGCCTTATGTACACAGACCACCCTCTCCTCCTCCCATCAAACTCAAATATATGTGAGAGATGCAACTATATAGACAAACTGGAGGCTGAGCTCTCTCAACCCAGCACTGGCACAGTCAGTCAGGAGGAGAAGGTAACCACACACACACCACTATTCCAGTCTCACATAGACCTATCACATCAGCAAACCAAACACATAAACACACTAAAACATACTCGGAGGCTCTAAATAAAAATCTGCCAAAGCAGCAGAGATCTCCAAAGCAGACATCCAAGCAACCGCTACCCCGCAACAATACCCACGTATCACATATTTCACAAAGTCAGTGTGCCACACAACCACAGCCCTTAAGGCAAAACAACACACCTAACACACTTGTAATAGGGGACTCTATTGTCAGACATACTGACGTCCCTCTCACCAGACTGAACAAGGATAAGGTCACTGTAAGCTGCCTGTCGGGTGCCAGGATCCGCCACATAACACAAGCACTCAGGTCACTCCAAAGCAAGTACAAGTATGACTCTGTCATTGTCCATGCTGGTGTGAATGACCTGAGACGTACCTCCCTGGACTACATGAAAAAGAGACATAGAGGAACTCTGATCATGTAGCCCAGACTGGTATGACCTTGACCTTGAGTAGCATCTTGCCCTCACCAAGAATGATGCCACAGTATAAAGACAAAATGATCATTTTTAATGACTGACTAAAGTATTGGTGTCATTCTAAGGGGATTCAGTGTCTGTCAGCCTGGAATGACATGCTTGACAAGCCACGTTGCTTCGCTAGGGACAGCTTGCACCTGTCACCCCTGGGCTTTCGAATACTGTCTAAGGCTCTTGCCACCCCCATAGTGCCTTTTTTAGGCAAGGTTCAAAAGACAAACCCACCTCCATAGACAACACAAGAAAAAAAAAACTAAGGGTAATGCTGCTCAATGCCAGAAGTCTAAACCTCAAGATGCACGCACTTGAGGCTCTCCTCAGTATGGAGAATATCAATATCTGTGCAGTGACAGAGACCTGGTTCAAGGCCCCAGAGAGCACCCCAGAACTACCAGGTTATACCTCATACCATGCTTTACGGCCCCAAAACTCAGACCGAACCACAAAAGGAGGGGGAGTATCCATATTCATCAAAGATACCCATACTTCCAGGTTAGTGGCACTACATGAAGCATCGGAGACCATCCATGTACAGTTAACAGTGGGCAAAACTGCCTTTCAGTTTGTAGCCTGCTACAGACCACCCTCCCAAACTCAGGAACCCCACTCGGCCTTCCTGAGAACACTGGAGAATATGAAGGTCTCTCCAAACACAATAATATTGGGTGACTTCAACTACCCAAACATCGACTGGGAAAATTACTCAAGCTCCAACACCCTTGCCCAATGGTTCCTAGAATTTATAAACTCAAATGCTATGGAACAACTGGTCACCACTCCCACAAGAGGGGATAACATATTGGACCTGGTCATCACCAACATGGGGACTCTATGTTCCACACCAGAGGTATGTCCCTCATTGGTAAGATCAGACCATAAATTAATCTCACTGGACATCCATATCCCATCTCCACCCCCACCCAAGGAAATCACGGTGAAAATTTTCTCAAAAGCAAATTTCACACTTCTCAAAACCAAGATGGAATCCTTCAAAGCCACCGGGCCAGTGGAAAACACTGCCCAAACAGCAGAATCCTTTACAAATGCATTTTATGGACACCTACAGGAATGCATGGATCGTGCTATCCCAAATAAAACCAAGACTCACTCCTCCAAAGGCAGGAGACCAGTCTGGTGGACCCCGGCCATAAATAAGTTATACAACAGAAGGAGGAAGCTACTACATGATAGAGCAAAATCCCAAAAAGGGAAGGCATCTCTGATCAGTACTAGCAAGAAACTACGATCCCTCATAAAATTATCTAAGGCCAGCTTCGAAAGAAAAATTGCACAAGACACTAAAGATAATCACAAGGCCTTCTTTAGTTATGTCAGGAATCTGGGGGGCAACTCCCAGATATGCTCTGAGTTAGTACCAAATGACAAAAAATACACTGATCCCACAGACATTGCCAACATCCTGACAAACAGGTTCAGTGCAAACTCCCCCCCCTTCCCCCCCCAAAAGACCAAATGTCTATCCCAACAGAATGTAGCCTCCCTGACATCACAAATGCACAGGTGAGAGCTGCCCTCTCCAAAGCAAAAAATACAGCATCAATGGGACTAGATGGTGTCCCAGGCTGCATCTTACACGAGCTCCAAGAAGAACTAAACCATCACATAAAGTCACTGTTCAGTTTCAGCCTTGCTACAGGATATGTACCCAAGGAATGGCATACAGCAACAGTGGTCCCGCTCCACAAAGGTGGTGCCACAATGGACCCAGGAAACTATCAGCCTATAAGCCTGACTAGTCTGGTCTGCAAAGCTATGGAGTGTATCATCATGGAACTCATAAACAAGGACATTGGTAACCTCCAGACACTGGATCCCACCCAATTCAGCTTTGTTAAGGGCAGATCTTGCCTCTTGAACCTGGTCGACTTCCTTGAAACAGTTACCAAGGCCATAGATGAAGGGAAGGTAGTTCACACAGCCTACCTGGACCTCGCAAAAGCCTTGACACAATACCCGACTCAGGCATCATAAATAAGCTCACCAGCTTAAATATCAACCCCTATGTCACAAGATGGGTTGCAAACTGGCTCAGGGATAGAACCCACATGGTCAGTGTTGCAGGTCCCATGTCAGACTCCAAACCAGTTACAAGTGGCATCCCACAAGGCTCAGTCCTGGGACTTCTCTTGTTCGGTATATACTTCTCTGAGGTACAGGCTAATACAGGAGGACTATGGCTGACAAGTTTGCAGATGACTGCAAGCTGGGCGCCATAATCAACTCTCCAGCTGACACAAGCATCCTCCAAAAGGGTCTCACAGAGATGGATAACTGCTGCCAGAGCCATAGCCTTAAGCTAAATGCCAAAAAGTGCATAGTCATCCCCTTCGGGAAAAACAAAGTGCCCACAAATTACCACATAGGTGGTAATCCATTAAGTACGGAAGAAGTAATTAGGGATTTGGGGACCCAACTAGATAGAAACCTCTCTTTTGACAATCACATTGCCAGAGTGGTTAGAAAGACCTTCTATATAGCCCACCTTATCACAAAAGGGTTCACATCTAGAACAAGAGAGGTCATTGTGCCCCTCTACTCATCACTCATCAGGCCCATAATTGAATACAATGCCCCATTTGGGATGTACCTTACCCGACACCTGCAGCAAAAGTACCTCACCAAGAGGATCAAGGGACTCAAACAGATGCCCTATGCAGTTCGGCTAAAGAAACTCCAGCTCTACTCAGTTGCTTACCGCCTACTCAGAGGTGATCTATGCCTGATGTATAAAGCCATGTCCAACCCAGAATTTATGGACATGCTCCACCTCAGGAAATCCAAATCCCTTAGAGCTACACGCTCCAGGGACTTAAACCTCAGCACAGAAATAAATAGGACATGCTGGAGGGACAGATTCATATCCCAGAGGCTGCCCTCACTCTGGAACAGAATCCCAGTCCATGTTAGGCAGAGCCCCTCACTGACCCTCTTCAAGAGAAATCTTGATGAGTAGATGGGAGATCATAAGTTCACCCTTGGGATCACTTCTGTGTCCCTGCTAGACAGGGGCACAGTAAACTAACCTTAAAAGGGCTATATTCTGTGACCTAATATACAGAGGCACAGTAAACCGATCTAAAAGGGTGGCGAAAGCCAAACACACTCTGGCTAGGCTTGTAAATGCCCCAGGGCAGATAGCCTAGTACAAACCTATGAACCTATGAACCTATAAATTCTAGAAAAAGTTGGGCAAGGGAGTTAGTACTTGAGTAGTTCTCCCAGTTAATGTTTGGGTAATTGAAATCACCCAATATTAGGGTGTTTGGTAGGACCTTTATGTTTCCCAGTGTTTCCAGAAAAGTGGAATGGGAGTCCTGGGACATGCTGGGTGATCTACAGCAAGCTACAATTTGAATTACAGTTTTGCCCATTGTTAGTTGCACGTGGATGATCTCTGATGCATCGTGCTGTGCCACTAACCTGGAGGTGTGGGTATCCTTGATGAATATGGATACACCCCCGCCTTTTGTATTTTGGTTTGGGTTCTGTGGCCGAAATGTATGGTAAGAGTTGTAACCTAGTGCTGGTATGCTCTCTGGAGCCTTAAACCAGGTTTCTGTTACTGCACATATATCGATTTTATCCGTACTGAGGAGTGCATGCATTTTGAGGTTTAGACTTCTGGCATTGAGTAGCAATACCCTCAGTTTTTTGTTACTTGTGCTATTTATGGTGGTGGGTTTGTCTTTTGAGCCTTGCCTAAAAAAGGCACTATGGGGGTGGCAAGAGCCTTGGCCAGTATTCGAAAAGGGTGACAGGTGCAAGCCATCTCTAGCGAAGCAGCCTGGCTTGTGGGAGCATGTTATCCCAGGCAGACAGACACTGAATCCCTTTTGAACGACACCAGAAACTTAGCCAATTGTTGAAATCGAGAATTTTTTCTTTATACCTTGGTATCATTCTTGGTGAGGGCAGGATGCTGCTCACGGTCAGGGTCATACCAGCCTGGGCTACATGATCAGAGAGCTCTTCCATGTCTCTTTTCATGTAGTCCAGGGAGGTATGGCTCAGGTCATTCACAACAACATGGACAATGACATAGTCATATTTGTACTTGTTCTGGAGTGACCTGAGTGCTTGTGTTATGTGGTGGATCCTGGCACCCGACAGGCAGCTAACAGTAACCTTCTCCTTATTTGGCCTAATGAGTGGGATGTCAGTGTGCCTGACTATAGAGTCACCTATTACTAGTATGTTGGATATGTTATTTTGCCTTAAGGGCTGTGTTGCATGGCACACTGGTTTTGTGAAGTATGTGTTTCATGGTTTATGTTGGGGGGTAGAGGTTGCTTGGATGTTTGTTTTGGAGGTCTCTGTTTGTTTCACAGATTTTTATTTAGAGCCTCCGAGTATGTTTTCGTGTATTTATATGTGTTTTTTGCCGGTGCTGGTTTAATGGGTCTATGTAAGACTTGTGGTGTGATGCAAGTATTTCCCTTCTCCTCTTGACTGTCTGATCCAGTCTTGGGTTGAGAGAGCTTAGCCTCTAGTTTGGCTGTATAACTGCATCTCTCACATGTATTAGTGTTTGGTAGTAGTAGGGGGGTTGTCTGTGTACATGAGGCAGTTGTAACATTGCCTCAAAATGTCCAGATTCACCAGTTGGACTGGAGAGTACACCTGAAACTGCCCTTTGGACATGCCTGGATAGGTACAGTGAACTGTTTTACTGGATGGCTGGTAAGGTCGAATAGAAAGCCTTGTCCTGTACAGTACAGGAGGGTCTAGTGCTAGGGTTTATAAGTGCTTGCTATAAGTTTTGAGCAAGTGCCGGGCTGAGAAATGAAAGGCTTGTATTCATGATTCACTCCATGGCCTTGCAGATAAGGCTAGTCAGGCTAATAGGACTATATTTTCCAGGGTCAGTGGAAGTGAGTATTTGGAGCAACATAAATTGATGTACAAGTTTTGAATACAGCAATATTTTATGTGCAGTATTCCATATTGTCTGCTTTTCAGTGTAGACAGTTATAGCAATTTAACAGAGAACTACAATAAGCGGGGATGTGAATGTCAGAACATCAGTTGGAGTTTATAGCATAATCATAGTCTGTTTTCTTGGGATGGCTCATGTAAGGGGACACTAAGGAGACACAATAAGCAGGGATGTGAATGTGAGAATAGCAGTTGGAGTTTATAGCATAATTATAGCCTGTTTTCTTGGGACGGCTCATGTAAGGGGACAATAAGGAGAATCTACCACCCATCAATGGAAAGGAATACTATCCAAAATATTATTCATAAGGAAACTATTAATTCTCCATCAGGCATTGTTCCACAACCAGTAGTTCGGCCTAAGAACAATAATGTTGTGGGACATAGTCAAAATGCCCATTATGGGCAACAGTATACGACGGGTTTACCACAGTTCTCCCTTCCCCATAGCTATGGAGAAGGGGGTCAGGAGAAATTGATCTATAAGCTGAGGGCAGCAAAAAAGGAAGCTCTCAGAAGAAAGAGTCCCCAACCAAACTTTGAAAAAAATGTGGAATCAGACGAAGATTGCCTGATTTGGAACATTTCACATAGAGATTTGGATAGTGATGAAGTTAATGTACTTAACAAGGGACTTAGCTTTATTGCAACTGTACATAGTCAACTTACAGATGTGTTGACAGATGTCAAAGTTTTTATTAGAAATGTGATGCTTAGATATCAGTATGGGGATAGTAATGATAGTCACCACCAAATTTTCAAGAGACCAAGTGAGTATATACCACAGAACCATCCACTTGTGGAAGCATTTTTTAACTTAGTTGAAGATGACATATATAGGGCTTATAATGGCACTCGTGTTGAGTGAGTTACTAATAAAAAGAAATTTAGGAATAATTTGAAATGGAGTGAGAGAAGAGCATTACAAAGATTACAACAGGGTGACACCCTTGTCTTTAGACCAGCTGATAAGGGAGGACCATTAGCGATAATGGATAAGGAACAATATCATAATGCCGTGATCAATATGCTTAATGATATCAAATACTATGGTATTATATCTAAGAAAAGAGTGGATGAAATTAAATTTAAAATATATAACACTAGAGTTGAGTTAGTCAACAGTTTTACTATTAACACAGAATTGGACAAATTCCTGGAAGTGGATTATCCAACTATACCACATATACAGGGTGTTCCTAAAGTTCACAAAGATGGTGTAAATTCCCCCATGAGACCCATCGTGTCAGGTAGGGGATGGTGCACCAAACCTTTTTCCTTATATGTGGAGAAACATTTGAGACCAGTGATAAACAGGAATCAATATATTTTAAAAGATATATATTTTAAAAGATGCCAAACAATTTTTATTGGATCTATATACATTTTTCAATGAAGCTGAAATGAAGACTAATATGATTTTTGTAACCTTAGATATACAATCTTTACTTACCATCATACCAAATGATTTGGGAGTTATTACCATTAAAAATTATCTGACAAGACATAGTGAATACACTGATAAACAAATAGAGCTCATTTGTTTCTTCCTCAAAATCATCCTAGAGAATTATGTTTTTATTTATGGTCTCAACATATACATTCAGCATGATGGCGTGGCTATGGGCACATCTTGTGCCAATAGCTACACCAACATGTTTTTAGCCATGTGGGAGGAAGAACAATTATTCATAAATCCATGGCATCAGGAAAGGGTCTACTTCTATCGACGTTTCATGGACAATGTCTTCTTGATTTGGGAGGGCAGCCCTGAGGAATTGGTAAAATATATAGCATATATGAATAGCATGACTACACACTTAAAAGTTACATCTAATTTTTCTGAGACAAGAATTGAATATCTAGATGTTTTCGTGGAGAGAGTCATGGATACCCATGTCAATACAGGAGTTTTCAGGAAACAATGCTATAGAAACTCATTTCTCCACCATCATAGTATGCATCCAGCACATATATTTAAAAACATAATTAAAGGACAAAGTATGCGCAGTTCACATTTAAATGCAAGCGATTCAGGATATCAACATGAAATGAATACCTTTAAACAAAGGCTCTATAAACATGGCTATAAAGAAGACGAAATTAAAACGGTGCTAGAGGATATCAGTAAACTCTGGGAAGATAGAGCAGCACCCTACTTTTCTGCACAAGTCAATTTTAACCATCAGCGTACAGACATCACTTCACATATTACAAAAATACCTATGTTCTTCACTAGCGATGTTCAAGAGATTAGAGATTTAATTAGTAGTCATTGGCGTATTCTTACTATGGACAATGACATTTTAAATATAGTAGGTGAGAAACCCCACTTTCTATATAAAAACAAACCTAATCTTAAAAGATTACTTTGCAAAACCTTGGTGAAGTCCAGTTCAGGTCCCTTTACTGGTGCTCACCCTTGCGGTAAGTGTAATTTCTGCATGTATATTGAGGTAGGGGATAGTTTTATACACCCAGACAATGGCCAATTTTATAGGTTTCAGGTTTCAGCCGACTGTAGTACTAGCCATATAGTATATCTGGCAACATGTCAGCAATGCCACTCCTTTTATATTGGCAAAACTAATTGATCATTTCGCACTAGTATACGTGAACACCTTTATGCCATTAGGATTGGACATCTACAAATGCTTTGGCTAAACATGTTATAGCCGCGGGCCAGGATCATACATTCTCGTTTATGGTCATTGATTATATAATTCCTTCAGTGAGAGAAGGTAATATACGCAACCATACAGAGAAAAAAGAGATTAATTGGATAATGAGATTAAGGACAGACAAAGGCAAAGGGTTAAATGAACGAGCATCTATTAAACCCATGCTAAGAGCTAGACGTCTTACAGTCAGGTAATCTTATTTCACCTAAGTAGTGGAATTTTTTAACATATCTTTGCCTGAATTTGTCCTGATCATTTGTTTAATTTATTTTATGATTTTTTGTTGTCTGGCTCTAGATATAAGGAGGTTACATTTATTGCTGCCATGTATTCCTATTTTAGTGATGGTTATTTTTATTTTTATTTTCAATTAGGCTCACACATCATCATGGCCTTATTTAATTTTATTTAGGTTGTTTGTTCGATGTTATCCTGTTATGTTTGATTTTTGCGATGCATTTTTGTCTATCAGTTGAATAGCTAAGCATTTATTTAAGTTTTCATATAATACTTCATGTATACTCACTGATGTGATTATTTTATTATCGTATAATATGAGTGTCATAAAATCCATTTCAGCGCTTTATTATTATATATTTATTATAATCTTTCACATCTTAGTGATATGCTTCTTGATTGCTGCTGAATAATGGAATGAAGCAATCTGAAAGGTTTTAAGTTATCTATGCAGCCAGATTTTATTGTTTTAATTATAAGCAATAGGTACGAAGGGTATTGTATTTACTGATGCTAGTTACACTTGCCTTAGTGGCAGTTTTCTCATTTTTTGCTTAGTTCACATACACTTTTACAATTTTAGTAAGGCATCCTTTTTAAGTAACTTGCTCGATGCCGAGTTGATTGTTGTTATATGGTGTAAACATCCATGCGTACCACACCCTGAACAGCTTAGAATCTGTTAAAGTTAATTGAAAGTTTATTATGTCCATCCTAATTTACGATTAGAGTTTTATTTTTTATAATATAAATTATATACTTTTTTCAGTGTATTACTATTACATTTTTGATAAAATTTTGTGTATATTAGCGTTGAAATGTAATTCTGATCTGAATGCCTGTGAAAATTGGAGAAAGCAGCTTGACAGGACAAATGTTAGTTATGTAGCTAGATTTTCTTGTTGTATTGAATATAAGCATTAGGTAGATATAAAAATTTTTAGTAAACAATTTTTCAGTAATTATTATAAGTTGTCATTTGATTATAATGACATTATATATAATGTGCAGCGCAAAGATGCAAGTTTTATTATTGTTGTGGGTTTGGTGCATATACCTTTATATGCATTGCTCGTGGTTTGTCATACAATAGTATTTGAATGAATAGTGATTTGCGTTTGGTGCATATACCTTTATATGCATTGCTCGTGGTTTGTCATACAATAGTATTTGAATGAATAGTGATTTGGGTTTGGTGCATATACCTTTATATGCATTGCTCGTGGTTTGTCATACAATAGTATTTGAATGAATAGTGATTTGGGTTTGGTACATATACCTTTATATGTATTGCTCGTGGTTTGTCATACAATAGTATTTGAATGAATAGTGATTTGGGTTTGGTGCATATACCTTTATATGCATTGCTCGTGGTTTGTCATACAATAGTATTTGAATGAATAGTGATGATATTTTATTGTTACTATGCTGTTAGGTTCCAAATTTGTTTTATTGGGACATAGTGCTCTATTAGTATGTCTCAAATTGTGCAAACTAAATAGCTTAAATCCATTTTTTTAGGTACAAGGATGTACCTTTAAATGTTTAATTAAGCTAAATGAGTTGGACTAACACGTGACTGTTTTATATAAAAAGTTTTAATTGAATGTATTTTTGAAACTTAACGGTCTGATGAAGCTTATGTGAAAGCACTTACCGGTAGCATGCTCTATTAAACTATTATCTTTTATTTTCAACTGAGTTTCTATGCTTGGATTATTAGACTACTACAGTTTTTGGTGGAGTGACTACACTGGCTTTTGAATTGTTCCATGGTTACCTCTCAGCTAATATAACTAGACTTTGTAAATCCAAATAACAACATGCAAGGATATGCCATTCATTCATATTATTACACAGCACACTCCAGGTTCAACACTTAGCTTGTAAATCCAAATAACAACATGCAAGGATACGCCATTCATTCATATTATTACACAGCATACTCCAGGTTCAACACTTACCTTGTAAATCCAATAACAACATGCAAGGATACGCCATTCATTCATATTATTACACAGCATACTCCAGGTTCAACACTTACCTTGTAAATCCAATAACAACATGCAAGGATATGCCATTCATTCATATTATTACACAGCACACTCCAGGTTCAACACTTAGCTTGCAAAGCCAGCAGTTACACCCATTTTAGTTCAAGGTTGACTCTGTCTGATGCTAGCAATACACAGCCATTGCATGGGAAGGTAAAGGTTCTGAGTATTGCCTGGCATCAATGTTACTGTATGTATGTGCATAGGGGGAAAGTTTTAGCCCCTTAGGTGGTGAGTGAGTGTGATATGTGTTGTCTTATAGCCAATGCAAGGGCATATTGAGCATGCCTACATCTGCCTACATTCACAGCAGCTGCTGGTTCCCCCTCTGACTCCTCTGACTCCTTGCCTGCTTGTGGCTGTGGTGACCTTGCCATTGGTGGTGGGATATGTGCTCCTTCCCCTTGTTAATCCTGTTGAAGCTGTTTTCTTAGGATGATGGTATGTACCATGGCACATACTGTGACTATTTATGTACATATACATGGATTGCATTGCAGGGCTCCCCCAGATGTATTTAGGTACTGGATATTTCTGGCTTGAGCATGTGCCTCATTATGACATTCTTCAGTGGGTGTGTATGCATTTCTGATGGACGTCATTAGCCACAGTTCCAGAGCATAATCTGCATTCCCCAGTAAATGACTCTGTGGGATATTCCTCCTAGTGAACATATGATAAAGTTTGGAGGTGTGCCAGATATGTGACTTGTGCTAACTGCCTGGTTGCCAGCACACGTGTTCAAGATGATTCCCTTGGCATTACACATGACTTGGCAATTAATAGAGTGGAACCCATTCTATTTATGTACACCCTTCCCTGTTCCCAGGGTGGTGCCTTAATTTCTATATGTGTACAATCTATGGCACCCACTACTTCAGGGTAGTGTGCTACAGGGTAGAACTCCTGCATATTTGTGGCCCTGTTCTCAGGGGTAGAGGGAAAATATATGTGGTCACTGGCATGATGGAGTATAGCATTAAGGAATTGATGGAGGATCCTGGATATTGATGCCTGTGAGAACCCCCAACATGTCCCCTGTTGGTCTCTGAAAGCCACTTGTAGCTAAGATTCTAAGTGCTACACATACCTTTGTCTCCACTGGGATGGGTTCCACCCGTTTGCCCTGGTTCTGAGTTGTGGATGACAGAGATTGCAGAGTTCCTGTAGTGTGTAGCTATCCACTTTGTAGCACTCTACAATTTCTACCTCATGCAGATTGTGATAAGTTGAACTGGGTCTAAAAACTCTTTTACTTGGCCATGGTCTGTTAGCAGCAGCAGCATAGATTTCAGCCTGTTGCACACACACATGAATTAAAGCAATTGCAGCCTCTAACATCCATTCTGTGTAGACTCCTTTCTATGGCTGTATGGCTGTATTCCAGTAGGTTTTGGAATCTGCAGGGAAAATCAGCATGGAGTCTCCACAGTTGCTTTATAGCTTGTTGAATAGCTTCTCCATCTTGGATTGGTTGATTAGCATACAATTCAGTGCTTATGCTGTAATTAGCATGCCACAGTGTTTACCTTATTTGCGCAGCTCTACACACCATTTACAGATGCTTACTGAATTGAAAACAGTGTGCTACTGCATGCACTGTGCAGTGTGATGCACACATGGTGTAAACATACCATGTACGGTTTGTTGAATCTGGCCGATTGTCTATCTTATGTATCAAAAAAAAAGATTATCAATTTTTTTTAAATTATGTGAGTCTTAATGGTTAACGTTTAATAGTAATATTGAAGTTATCAAAAAGAGGTTACTACAAAAAAATCATATAATATATATATATATTTTTTTATCTAGTAGTGGAAGAAAATCTAAAACAAAACCTTTTAGTTATATTGATAACTAAACCAATCTCATTCATTTCCTGTTGAGAAATGGCGAGATGTTTGCAGTTTTTATTTTGTTACCTTACAGTTTCAAGTCATAAGGGAGTCTGTTGAGAATTTCACTCATTTCACTAAAACAGAGGAAAGATTAATAGCACTTGTGTAGAAATATAAAATCTGGAGATTTGATCATTTTAAGCATATATGCATTTTCATAGGTTCATAGGTGTTTACTAGGCTAATGACCACAACGGCCTTTTTAAGCCTAGCCATGCATCCTGAATATCTGACAAGTTCTGATACCCTTGATAAGTGTAAGCATGGGCCTGGAAGATAAACCATTTACAGGTTACCTATGTCCGTTAGAAACATAGGTGCCAAACCAGGGATGAATTTTCGGTTTCCCGTCCAATTGTCCAAGTTACACTTGAATTGGGTTAGTGAGGAACTCTACTTCACATGGATGGGGAGCTTGTTCCATAGACGGGGTAGTCTCTGTGATACATACCTATCTCTCCAGCAGGTCCTATTTATATCACAGGCAAGGTTTAAGTCTTTAGAATTGGTAATTCTGGTACTGTTTGTTTTGTGGATATGCAGGAGATCCATCAGAGTGGGGTCTGACAATGCCCTGTACGCCAGGCATAGATTTTCCCCTCAAAAGCCTGTAGGAGACAGAATACAGAGATAGGGCCTTGAGGCAGTCTGCATAGGACATTTTATTTACGCCCTGTATTCTTTTAGTGTGGAACCTCTGTGGACGTTCCAGTTGTTGAATACATCTGGTTAGGTGCATACCAAAGGGGGCACTGTACTCAATGATAGGTCTGATGAATGCCAAATACAGTGGAACAATGACTTCCTTGGACTTCAATGCTTAGATCTCACTCTAGCAACTCTTCACTTTAATTGTAGAGTATTTTATTAAATGCCTTAGCCAGGTCCACTGTTTTCCCCTCATCCATTGTCTTGGTGACCTTCTCGAAGAAGTCTACCAGGTTTAGTAGGCATGACCTTCCCTTGACAAAGCCAAACTGTGTTGGGTCCATTTCTGAAGGTTGCCAATGTCTCTGTAGATCACTTCCATGATAATTAATTCCTTGTCTTTGCATATTAGACTAGTCAGACTAATAGGTCTGTAGTTTATGAGGGTCAGTTGATGATCCACCCTTGTGAAGTGCGATGACCATTGCAGTCCTCCATTCTCACTGTACAAAGCCTGTTTTGAAGCTATAGTTGAAAAGTGACTGAAGTGGTCCTGATACTAATGTTCAAGCTATTTAGTAGGCTTTCCAGAATATTGTCAGGTCCCACTGAGGCTGTGTTTTTGTCCTTAGCAGGTGCCACCAGGACCTGTTCCCTGTTAACAGTTGGGGTGTGGTTATGTTAGTAGGTATTTCATGGGGGGAGGCAGGGACAGAGTGGGGAATGAAGTTTGAGCTATATTTGTCATCCAACAAATTGACTATTCCACTGTGCTCAATGAAGGTGGCACCATTGATCATCAGTTTGAAACACTGATGTGTGCTGCCTTTGTGGTTTCAGACATAGCTGTAGAAGGTCTTGTGGTTGTCTTTAGCCGGTGAGGCTATCTTGATGTCATAAATGGCCTTGTTGGACGTTATTACTCCTCTTAGTTTCCTGTTTAATTTAGAGAGCTTTCCTCATTATGGGAGTTGCTCTTTCTGATGTTAGCCATGACTTTTTTTCTTTTTCTTTTTCTTACATACCTTATTAAGGTTAGGATTCCTGCAGTGTGGTTTGTTTTTAGAGTTTGATGTGGGCTTACTTCTAGTAGGTACAGCAGCCTCTAAACAGCTATTTACATGGCTGTACAGGGTCTCTGTGAATAATTCTGCGGAGATTGCTGTTGTTTGCTTTGGTATAATTCCCATGTGTTACAGGGTTTGCTGGGGTTACTTAATTGATTCATTATTCCGAAGGAGACAGCTTTGCGGTCCAACCTCACCAGTGTGGACATGATACTGGGGGATGCAGCACACACCCATATTGGTAAGCACCAGGCCCAGAACGTTTGAGCCTCTAGTGGTGTGCACACTAATTGGTTAAGGGTATTTGTGTTAATAAAGTCTAGGAATCATGCCTGCACATATGAGGCAGCATACGTTTCCCAGTCTGTAGAGGGGCAGTTAAAGTCTCCCATGAACAGAGTATTGAGTTTAATGGTTAGTGACTCCAGCAGGTCTTGTTATGAGCTACGAGATTCTAGGAATGTAGTGTGTGACCTATAGCTTGCTAGGATATAGTATGGGACTTGGTGTATGGTGATTTGCATGTAGATAAATTCCAGGGTATTTTTCTGTTTAACCAACCTAAAGTTATGCTTATCGGTAATGTAGACTGAGACCCCTCCACCTTTTACCCCTGTCTGCGCAGCTGAAGGTCTAAATATGCAGATGGTACTGAAGCCGTGCACTGCTGGAGTACTTTCTGTGGATTTAAACCATGTCTTGGTAGCAGCACATATTTCTATATTCTCCAGGGTAAGGAGAGCTTGTACGGTGTGGAGTTTCTTGTTTAGGCTCCTAGCATTGAGCAGTTACACCTTTAGCTTTCTTTAGGTTTTATTTGCTGTGTTGGTAGGTTTGTCAATTTGTCATTGCCTAAAAAAGTCTCTAAGGGGATGGATAAAGATTTAGTCAATATTTGGGAGCCCAGGTGAGACAAATACAGGCCATCCTTTGCAAAGCAATGTGATTTGTTAACCATGTCTTCCCATGCTGACAAATATCGAATCCCTCTGGACAGACAGCAGAAATTAAGCCGATTATTGATGTCAGTCATCTTTTGTTCGTACTGTGGCATCATTCTTAGTGATGACAGATTGCTACTCAATGCCAGGCACATACCTGCCTGTGGCACATATTCAGTGAGATCAACAATATCTCTTTTCATATTGTCCAGGGAAGTACATCTCAGGTCATTAACAACCACAAGGATTAAGATAAAATGATGCTGGTACCGGTGTAGTGACTTCAGTGCCTGTGTAATACACCACATGGTCAATGATAGACTCATGCTGGTACCTGTGATGTAGTGACTTGAATGCCTATGTAATACACCACATGGTCTATGATAGACTCATGCTGGTACCTGTGATGTAGTGACTTGAATGCCTATGTAATACACCACATGGTCTATGATAGACTCATGCTGGTACCTATGATGTAGTGACTTGAGTGCCTGTTTAATACACCACATGGTCTATGATAGACTCATAAGAGTACCCGTGATGTAGTGACTTGAGTGCCTGTGTAATACACCACATGGTCAATGATAGACTCATACTGGTACCAGGGATGTAGTTACTTGAGTGCCTGTGTAATACACCAAATGGTCTATGATAGACTCATGCTGGTACCTGCAATGCAGTGACTTGAATGCCTGTGTAATACACCACATGGCCTATGATAGACTCATGCTGATACCTGTGATGTAGTAACTTGAGTGCCTGTGTAATGCACCACAAGGTCTATGATAGACTCATACTGGTACCTGTGATGTAGTGACTTGAGTGCCTGTGTAATACACCACATTGTCTATGATAGACTCATACTGGTACATGTGGTGCAGTGACTTGAGTGCCTGCGTAATACACCAAATGGTCTATGATAGACTCATGCTGGTACCTGCGATGCAGTGACTTGAGTGCCTGTGTAATACACCACATGGTCTATGATAGACTCATACTGGTACCTGTGATGCAGTGACTTGAGTGCCTGTGTAATACACCACATGATCTATGATAGACTCATGCTGGTACCTGCGATGCAGTGACTTGAGTGCGTGTGTAATATACCACATGATCTATGACAGACTCATGCTGGTACCTGCGATGCAGTGACTTGAGTGCGTGTGTAATACACCACATGATCTATGATAGACTCATACTGGTACCTGTGATGTAGTGACTTGAGTGCCTGTGTAATACATGACATGGTTTATGATAGACTCATACTGGTACCTGTAATGTAGTGACTTGAGTGCCTGTGTAATACACCACATGGTTATGATAGACTCATACTGGTACCTGCGATGCAGTGACTTGAGTGCCTGTGTAACACACCACATAGACTATGATAGACTCATGCTGGTACTTGTGATGCAGTGACTTGAGTGCCTGTGTAATACACCACATGGTCTATGATAGACTTATGCTGGTACCTGCAATGTACTAACTTGAATGCCTGTGTAATACACCACACGGTCTATGATAGACTCATACTGGTACCTGTGATGTAGTGACTTGAGTGCCTGTGTAATACACCAAATGGTCTATGATAGACTCATGCTGGTACCTGCAATGCAGTGACTTGAATGCCTGTGTAATACACTACATGGTCTATGATAGACTCATGCTGGTACCTGCAATGCAGTGACTTGGGTGCATGTGTAATACACCACGTGGTCTATGATAGACTCATGCTGGTACTTATGATGCAGTGACTTAAATGCCTGTGTAATACACCACACGTTCTATGATAGACTCATACTGGTACCTGTGATGTAGTGACTTGAGTGCCTGTGTAATACACAACCTGGTCTATGATAGACTCATGCTGGTACTTGCGATGAGGTGACTTCAGTGCCTGTGTAATACACCACATGGTCTATGATAGACTCATACTGGTACCTGTGATGTAGTGACTTGAGTGCCTGTGTAATACACCAAATGGTCTATGATAGACTCATGCTGGTACCTCTGATGCAGTGACTTGAGTGCCTGTGTAATACACCACATGGTCTATGATAGACTCATGCTGGTACCTGTGATGCAGTGACTTGAGTGTCTGTGTAATACACCAAATGGTCTATGATAGACTCACGTGGGTACCTGTGATGTAGTGACTTGAGTGCCTGTGTAATACACCACATGGCCTATGATAGACTCATACTGGTACCTGTGATGTAGTGACTTGAGTGCCTGTGTAATACACCACATCGTCTATGATAGACTCATGCTGGTACCTGTGATGTAGTGACTTGAATGCCTGTGTAATACACCACATGGTCTATGATAGACTCATACTGGTACCTGCAATGCAGTCACTTGAGTGCCTGTGTAATACACCACATAGTCTATGATAGAAGCATGCTGGTACGTGTGATGCAGTGACTTGAGTGCCTGTGTAATACACCACATGGTCTATGATGGACTCATGCTAGTACCTGTGATGTAGCGACGTGAATGCCTGTGTAATACACCACATGGTCTATGATAGGCTCATACTGGTACCTGTGATGTAGTGACTTGAGTGCCTGTGTAATACACCACATGCTCTATGATGGACTCATGCTGGTACCTGCAATGCAATGACTTGAATGCCTGTGTAATACACCACATGTTCTATGATAGACTCATACCCTGTACCTCTGATGTAGTGACTTGAGTGCCTGCGTAATACACCACATGGTCTATGATAGACTCATACTGGTACCTGTGATGTAGTGACTTGAGTGCCTGTGTAATACACCACATGGTCTATGATAGACTCATGCTGGTACCTGTGATGTAGTGACTTGAGTGCCTGTGTAATACACCACATGGTCTATGATAGACTCATACTGGTACCTGTGATGTAGTGACTTGAGTGCCTGTGTAATACACCACATGGTCTATGATAGACTCATACTGGTACCTGTGATGTAGTGACTTGAATGCCTGTGTAATACACCACATGCTCTATGATGGACTCATGCTGGTACCTGTTATGCAGTGACTTGAGTGCCTGTGTAATACACCACATGTTCTATGATAGACTCATGCTGGTACCTGTGATGTAGTGACTTGAATGCCTGTGTAATACACCACATGGTCTATGATAGACTCATATTGGTACCTGTGATGTAGTGACTTGAGTGCCTGTGTAATACACCACATGGTCTATGATAGACTCATACTGGTACCTGTGATGTAGTGACTTGAATGCCTGTGTAATACACCACATGCTCTATGATGGACTCATGCTGGTACCTGTTATGCAGTGACTTGAGTGCCTGTGTAATACACCACATGGTCTATGATAGACTCATACTGGTACCTGTGATGTAGTGCCTTGAATGCCTGTGTAATACACCACATGGTCTATGATAGATTCTTTCTGGTACCTCTGATGTAGTGACTTGAGTGCCTGTGTAATACACCACATGGCCTATGATGGACTCATGCTAGTACCTGTGATGTAGTGACTTGAATGCCTGTGTAATACACCACATGGTCTATGATAGACTCATACTGGTACCTGTGATGTAGTGACTTGAGTGCCTGTGTAATACACCACATGGTTTATGATAGATTCATGCTGGTACCTGCAATGCAGTGACTTGAATGCCTGTGTAATACACCACATGGTCTATGATAGACTCATACTGGTACCTGTGATATAGTGACTTGAGTGCCTGTGTAATACACCACATGGTCTATGATAGACTCATGCTGGTACCTGAGATGCAGTGACTTGAGTGCCTGTGTAATACACCAAATGGTCTATGATAGACTCATGCTGGTACCTGTGATGCAGTGACTTGAGTGCCTGTGTAATACACCACATGGTCTATGATAGACTCATACTGGTACCTGTGATGTAGTGACTTGAGTGCCTGTGTAATACACCACATGTTCTATGATAGACTCATGCTGGTACCTGTGATGCAGTGACTTGAGTGCCTGTGTAATACACCACATGGTCTATGATAGACTCATGCTGGTACCTGTGATGTAGTGACTTGAGTGCCTGTGTAATACACCACATGGTCTATGATAGACTCATACTGGTACCTGTGATGTAGTGACTTGAGTGCCTGTGTAATACACCACATGGTCTATGATAGACTCATGCTGGTACCTGCAATGCAGTGACTTGAGTGCCTGTGTAATACACCACATGGTCTATGATAGACTCATGCTGGTACCTGTGATGCAGTGACTTGAGTGCCTGTGTAATACACCACATGGTCTATGATGGACTCATGCTAGTACCTGTGATGTAGTGACTTGAATGCCTGTGTAATACACCACATGGGCTATGATAGACTCATACTGGTACCTGTGATGTAGTGACTTGAGTGCCTGTGTAATACACCACATGGTCTATGATAGACTCATGCTGGTACCTGCGATGCAGTGACTTGAGTGCCTGTGTAATACACCACATGGTCTATGATAGACTCATACTGGTACCTGTGATGTAGTGACTTGAGTGCCTGTGTAATACACCAAATGGTCTATGATAGACTCATGCTGGTACCTGCAATGCAGTGACTTGAATGCCTGTGTAATACACTACATGGTCTATGATAGACTCATGCTGGTACCTGCGATGCAGTGACTTGAGTGCCTGTGTAATACACCACATGGTCTATGATAGACTCATGCTGGTACCTGTGATGCAGTGACTTGAGTGCCTGTGTAATACACCACATGGTCTATGATAGACTCATACTGGTACCTGTGATGCAGTGACTTGAGTGCCTGTGTAATACACCACATGGTCTATGATAGACTCATACTGGTACCTGTGATGTAGTGACTTGAGTGCCTGTGTAATACACCACATGGTCTATGATAGACTCATGCTGGTACCTGTGATGCAGTGACTTGAGTGCCTGTGTAATACACCACATGGTCTATGATAGACTCATACTGGTACCTGTGATGTAGTGACTTGAGTGCCTGTGTAATACACCACATGGTCTATGATAGACTCATGCTGGTACCTGCAATGCAGTGACTTGAGTGCCTGTGTAATACACCACATGGTCTATGATAGACTCATGCTGGTACCTGTGATGCAGTGACTTGAGTGCCTGTGTAATACACCACATGGTCTATGATAGACTCATGCTGGTACCTGTGATGTAGTGACTTGAGTGCCTGTGTAATACACCACATGGTCTATGATAGACTCATACTGGTACCTGTGATGTAGTGACTTGAGTGCCTGTGTAATACACCACATGGTCTATGATAGACTCATGCTGGTACCTGTGATGCAGTGACTTGAGTGCCTGTGTAATACACCACATGGTCTATGATAGACTCATACTGGTACCTGTGATGTAGTGACTTGAGTGCCTGTGTAATACACCACATGGTCTATGATAGACTCATACTGGTACCTGTGATGTAGTGACTTGAGTGCCTGTGTAATACACCAAATGGTCTATGATAGACTCATGCTGGTACCTGCGATGCAGTGACTTGAGTGCCTGTGTAATACACCACATGGTCTATGATAGACTCATGCTGGTACCTGTGATGCAGTGACTTGAGTGCCTGTGTAATACACCACATGGTCTATGATAGACTCATACTGGTACCTGTGATGCAGTGACTTGAGTGCCTGTGTAATACACCACATGGTCTATGATAGACTCATACTGGTACCTGTGATGCAGTGACTTGAGTGCCTGTGTAATACACCACATGATCTATGATAGACTCTTGCTGGTACCTGTGATGTAGTGACTTGAATGCCTGTGTAATACACCACATGGTCTATGATAGACTCATACTGGTACCTGTGATGTAGTGACTTGAGTGCCTGTGTAATACACCACATGGTCTATGATAGACTCATACTGGTACCTGCAATGCAGTGACTTGAGTGCCTGTGTAATACACCACATGGTCTATGATAGACTCATGCTGGTACCTGTGATGCAGTGACTTGAGTGCCTGTGTAATACACCACATGGTCTATGATGGACTCATGCTAGTACCTGTGATGTAGTGACTTGATTGCCTGTGTAATACACCACATGGTCTATGATAGACTCATACTGGTACCTGTGATGCAGTGACTTGAGTGCCTGTGTAATACACCACATGGTCTATGATAGACTCATACTGGTACCTGTGATGTAGTGACTTGAGTGCCTGTGTAATACACCACATGGTCTATGATAGACTCATACTGGTACCTGTGATGTAGTGACTTGAATGCCTGTGTAATACACCACATGGTCTATGATAGACTCATACTGGTACCTGTGATGTAGTGACTTGAATGCCTTTGTAATACACCACATGGTGTATGATAGACTCATGCTAGTACCTGCGATGCAGTGACATGAGTGCCTGCGTAATAAACCACATGGTCTATGATAGACTCATAATGGTACCTGTGATGTAGTGACTTGAGGGCCTGTGTAATACACCACATGTTCTATGATAGACTCATATTGGTACCAGTGATGTAGTGACTTGAATGCCTGTGTAATACACCACATCGTCTATGATAGATTCATGCTGGTACCTGTGATGTAGTGACTTGAGTGCCTGTGTAATACACCACATGGTCTATGATAGACTCATACTGGTACCTGTGATGTAGTGACTTGAATGCCTGTGTAATACACCACATGGTCTATGATAGATTCATACTGGTACCTGCGATGCAGTGACTTGAGTGCCTGTGTAATACACCACATGGTCTATGATAGATTCATGCTGGTACCTGCAATGCAGTGACTTGAGTGCCTGTGTAATACACCGCAAGGTCTATGATAGACTCATACTGGTACCTGTGATGTAGTGACTTGAGTGCCTGTGTAATACACCACATGGTCTATGATAGACTCATACTGGTACCTGTGATGCAGTGACTTGAGTGCCTGTGTAATACACCACATAATCTATGATAGACTCTTGCTGGTTCCTGTGATGCAGTAACTTCTGTGCCTGTGTAATACACCACATGGTCTATGATAGACTCATACTGGTACCTTTGATGTAGTGACTTGAGTGCTTGTGTAATACACCACATGATCTATGATAGACTCATACTGGTACCTGTGATGTAATGACTTGAGTGCCTGTGTAATACACCAAATCGTCTATGATAGACTCATGCTGGTACCTGTGATTTAGTGACTTGAGTGCCTTTGTAATACACCACATGGTGTATGATGGACTCATGCTGGTACCTGTTATGCAGTGACATGAGTGCCTGAGTAATACACTACATGGTCTATGATAGACACATACTGCTACCTGTGATGTAGTAACTTGAATGCCTGTGTAATACACCACATGGTCTATGATAGATTCATGCTGGTACCTGTGATGTAGTGACTTGAGTGCCTGTGTAATACACCACATGGTCTGTGATAGACTCATACTGGTACCTGCAATGCAGTGACTTGAGTGCCTGTGTAATACACCGCATGGCGTATGATGGACTCATGCTGGTACCTGTGATGTAGTGACTTGAGTGCCTGTGTAATACACCACATGGTCTATGATAGACTCATACTGGTACCTGTGATGCAGTGACTTTAGTGGCTGTGTAATACACCACATGGTCTATGATAGACTCATGCTAGTACCTGTGATGCAGTGAGTTGAGTGCATGTGAAACTTGGCGGTTCCTGGCTTCAAACCGTTGTCTTCTCCTTGTTCAGTCTGGTGGGGTATCAGTGTGTCATACGATGGAGTTCCCTAGGACAAGAGCCTTGGGTAATGTATTTACTTGCTTTTTGGGCGTTGCTACACTGGGTGTAGGCATATGCATGGTGGTTGGTGTTGCTTTTGTTAGTGCTTTACAGATTGCTGAGGAAAGGCATTGCCATTTATAGGTTTAGGAAGTGTTTGAGGTTTGGGAAGATTGCTTTTTAGTATCTAAGCATAAGTTGCTTTTTAGTGTCTAAGCATAAGTTGGTGTGTGTGTGCGTGCGTGTTGTGGACACTTTGTGTGTTGGATCTAGTGTGTGTGTTCTTGACAACTTTGTCTGTGTGTGAGATTTTTGCCTCCAGTGAAATTGTGTATGTGCATCTCTCTCATACTGTGTTTGTTTCTTTAAGGATTAAATGGTTGTTTGCGAACATGAGAAAATTCCTATATTGTCTCAGGATGCCCATATCTACCAAGCTGGCTCTGCAGACATTAGGAAAGTACATATCCATTTTGTCTGAACCTGTATTTGGGCGGGCTACTGCAGGTTGTAGACTAAGTTATACAGAGACAAATTTATATCATACCAGATGGGACTTGAACCCACAATCCCTAGATTAGGAGGACAATGCCTTATTTAATACGCCACTGCGGCTTGACAAAGAGAAGCTGGCAGCTTACTTGGTCAGCGGTGATGAGGATAATATTGTAGGTTCATAGATAAGCACTAAGCTAACTGCTCTTGCAGGCCATTTTAAGCCTAGACAGTTTCCCAAAGGTGAGAATCAAACCCTATACTTTGTGTCCATGAGGTAAACACCTTAACCATAGTGCCACTGCCCAATGCCATGAACACTTCTTTTGTTTCATTCAATGCCACTTTTCATTTCCACCTGACCTTCCTCTTCATAGTCATTATTGGTACATCACATCCTTTCTTTATTTCTCAGTTTTGCCTTTATGTCTGATTTACATTTTCTGTTACACATATCCATTTCTTCAGTTAATTCTTTTAACTCTGTACTAGTGAGTTCACTTGATACAGCACAGCTTTGGATATGCAATGTGATATAGCACTGTTATAAATATTTGATACAACACAACTGTGGATATGTGGTGTGATATAGTTGTATTATAAATGCTAGATACAGCACAGCTGTAGATATGCAGTCTAATTCAGAATTGTTATAAACATTTGACACAGCACAGCTATGCATATGCAATGGGATATAACACTGCTATAAACATTCCATACTGCACAGCTGTAGATATGGGGTGTGATATAACACTGTTGTAAACAAGTGATACAGCACACCTGTGTATGGAGTGCCATATAACATAGGTGTAACCACTACAGCACAGCTGTGAATATGCACTGTCATAACCTAAATCTACAAGGATGGCTTGAACTGCCTAACCTACTTCAGGATAGCCAGCTAATAGTCACACAAAAGATCCTATACCAACCAGATAATACACCCATACTTAAAAACCTCATCACCCCCTGCAGTAACCTTAGCGCACTTCATTCATCTGAAAGACTACTAGTTCAAACTCTCAAATCCAACAACACAGCCGGTAAATCTCTATTTGCTAACTCTGTTGGCAAAACTTAGAATTTTCTTCCTGCTAATCTTACATCTGAACTCTCTCTACCTCAATTCAAGAAAAGTCCGATTCAGTACTTTAAAAAATGATGGCTATGTCCTTGTCCTAATCCAGACTAACTCTAACCATTACTCGTGTGCACATGGAGGACTTCTGCCTACACTTTATTGTTTCTCAACTTATAAATCCTATGATCTCCTTGGATCTACTACCAGGTGAGCCTACTAGGCATTCAATACCCTCTTTGTCTTTCGTCTTTTCCTGGTTAGGGATCGCCACAGTGGAACTCTGGTCCGCTAATGATTGGCAGTGCATGTTTTTACAGTGCCGTGTTATCAAAACGCCCAACCTTCAAAGAAGGCACACCCATTCATGCATGCACCTACCTGCATGTCTTTAAACGTCACTTGACCATGTGGAGGACATGCAGACTCCACACAGAAGGCACTCTAGCCGTGAATCGAACGGGAGAACCTCTTGCTGTGAGGTGACAATGCTGACTGCTGCACCATTCAGTACCCTATCATTCTTAAAAACACTGTCTAGAATTTTCCATCTGAATAAAAAGGTAATAATTTGTTTGTGTATCTGATTTTTGTGTTTGTTTACATCTGTGTAAAAATCCTTTTATTTGTGTTTTATTTTGTGTTTCAAACTGTAAAAATGTAACAGTTTGTTAAATGTCTTTTTGGAGCTTTTCTCCCCAGGCCTCCGCTGAAAATGGACATGTATCCAGTCGGACTATCTCGGTAAACAAATGTAAAATAAAATAATAAATAAAATAATAAATGCAGTATGATACAGATCTGCTGTAAATACCAGATACATACAAACTGTGAATATGCAGTTTGATATGTGGTATGATATAACACTGTTTATAAAAACGTGGTGCAACACAGCCCTGGATAAGCAGTGTGTTATATGACTGCTACAAAGATTTGATAAACAAGATCTGTGGATAACCTATAAATCTGTGTGATAAAGCAGTGTTACAAACATTTTATACAGCACAGCTGTGGGCTTGAAGAGATGTGTGACAAAGCAGTGTTACAAACACTTTATACAGTACAACTGTGGGCTTGGAGAGCTGTGTGACAAAACAGTGTTACAAACACTTTATACAGCACAACTGTGGGCTTGAAGAGCTGTGTGACAAAACAGTGTTACAAACACTTTATACAGCACAACTGTGGGCTTGGAGAGCTGTGTGACAAAGCGGTGTTACAAACACTTTATACAGCACAACTGTGGGCTTGGAGAGCTGTGTGACAAAGCGGTGTTACAAACACTTTATACAGCACAACTGTGGGCTTGGAGAGCTGTGTGACAAAGCAGTGTTACAAACACTTTATACAGCACAAATGTGGGCTTGGAGAGCTGTGTGACAAAACAGTGTTACAAACACTTTATACAGCACAACTGTGGGCTTGGAGAGCTGTGTGACAAAGCAGTGTTACAAACACTTTATACAGCACAACTGTGGGCTTGGAGAGCTGTGTGACAAAGTGGTGTTACAAACACTTTATACAGCACAACTGTGGGCTTGGAGAGCTGTGTGACAAAGCAGTGTTACAAACACTTTATACAGCACAACTGTGGGCTTGGAGAGCTGTGTGACAAAGCAGTGTTACAAACACTTTATACAGCACAACTGTGGGTTTGGAGAGCTGTGTGACAAAGCAGTGTTATAAACACTTTATACAGCACAACTGTGGGCTTGGAGAGCTGTGTGACAAAACAGTGTTACAAACACTTTATACAGCACAACTGTGGGCTTGGAGAGCTGTGTGACAAAGCAGTGTTACAAACACTTTATACAGCACAACTGTGGGTTTGGAGAGGTGTGTGACAAAGCAGCGTTACAAACACTTTATACAGCACAACTGTAGGTTTGTAGAGCTGTGTGACAAAGCAGTGTTACAAACACTACACAGTATAACTGTGGGCTTGGAGAGCTGCGTGAAAAAGCAGTGTTATAAACACTTTATACAGCACAACTGTGGGCTTGGAGAGCTGTGTGACAAAGCAGTGTTACAAACACTTTATACAGCTCAACCATAGATAAATAGCTGTATGATTGAGCACTGTTATGGACAGTCATCTGCACAATTACATGTGCAGCTGCCCTCAGTATTCCTCACTTGTTAGCTGTAACCATGACCTATTTTGCTCCAACAGCCCTCCTGCATACCACATCACATGTATGGCAAAGGCTAGGCCATACATCTTGCAGGTGATGAACTAGTGCATGGTCAGAAAAGACTACTGGCAAGGTAATGCTGCCAACAACAGAAAATGATGGTGTAGAGTATCCAGAGATGTAATCTGTCATCTTAGTCTGAAGAGAATAGAAAAGTAGGGTGATTTAGAATATTTGACACGTGAACTGGGGACAGCTACTCTAGTCTGAAATTACTTAATTTGTGATAAAAAAGAAGACGAAAACATAAGCAGACACACAAGATTCAGCTTTTAAAAGGTATTTGTTGTAAAAGCTACCAGATGTAGTATTGACATTATGGGACATTGTCTAACAAGCAGAATTCCTAGGTTCATAGGTTCATAGGTAGGTACTGGGCTATCTGCCCGAAGGCATATATTAGCCCAGCCATGTTGTGTGGTATTCACTGCCCCTTTGGTTAGTTCCCTAGGCCCTTGATCTAGCAGCTAGTACCCTTGGCCCCTATCAAGTAGAGCTGTTGGTATGATCCCTGGTGTGAACTTTCTGTTACCCATCCGCTCGTCAAGGTTCCTCTTGAAGAATGATAGTGAGGGGCTCTGTCTTATGTAGATCGGGACCTTGTTCCATAGCAAGGGAAGTCTCTGCGAAGGGAATCTATCCCTCCAGCATGTTCTATTCATTGTTGTGCTGAGGTTTATATCCCTAGAGCATGTAGCTCAAGTAGATTTTGTTTTGCTAAGATGGAGCATGTTCAACAGTTCTGGGTTGGACATGGCTCTGTATGTTAGACAGAGATCGCCTCTGAGAAGACGGTATGCAACAGTGAAAAGCCTTAGTTTTTTCAATCGTGCTGCATAGGGCAACTGTTTGAGGCCAGTAATCCTCTTAGTGAGGTACCTCTGTGGTCTCTCCAGCTGCTGGAGATGCCTAGCCAGGTACATTCCAATTGGTGCATTGTACTCAATAATGGGTCTGATGAGGGAAGAGTAGAGCGGCACCACTACATCCTTAGATCTTGATGCGAACCCTTTTGTGATCAGATGGGTCACATAGAAGGATTTTCTAACCACCTTGGCAACATGGTCATCAAAGGAAAGCTGACTATCTACTTGGGTCCCTAGATCCCTTATTACTTTTTCAGATTTCAGGGGGTTACCTCCTATGTGGTAGTTCGCCGGTACTCTGTTTTTTTCCAAAGGGTATTACTACGCATTTTTTAGCATTTAGCTTGAGACCATGGCTTTGACACCATGCATCAGTCTCATTAAGGCTCTTCTGGAGGATATCCATGTCGGCCGGAGACTCTATTATAGCACCCAGTTTGCAGTCGTCTGCAAACTTGGTCAGCCACAGCCCTTCAGTGCTTGCCTGTACTTCTGACAAGTATATGCCAAACAGGAGGGGCCCCAGGACAGAGCCCTGAGGCACACCACTCATTACTGATCTGGATTCGGACATAGATCCCACTACTCTTACTTTGTGGGATCTGTCTGAGAGCCAGTTTGTGATCCATCTTGTGACGTAAGGGTTTATGCCCAGGTTGGTGAGTTTATCAATAATACCCGAATGGGGAATGGTGTCAAATGCTTTAGCAAGGTCAAGGTAAGCTGTGTGTACCTCCTTTCCCTTATCTATAGCCTGAGTAACTGTCTCAAAGAAGTCCACCAGGCTGAGGAGGCATGATCTGCCCTTGACGAAGCCGAACTGTGTGGGGTCAAGTGTTTGGAGGTTCCCAATCTCTCCATTTATGAGTTCCATAATGATTCGCTCCATTGCCTTACAGATCAGACTGGTCAGGCTTATTGGTCGGTAGTTCACAGGGTCAATTGTGGGCCCACCCTTGTGCAGCAGAACCACCGTTGCTGTGCGCTATTCTATGGGCACATATCCTGTTGAGAGGCTGAGACTGAACAGGGTATTCAGATGCGGGGTTAATTCATTTTGGAGCTAGCATATGACACAGCCCGGGACACTATCTGGTCCCATGGAGGCAGTGTTTTTAGCTTTAGATAGAGCCTTATTAACCAACGTATCAGTAATAATTGGAGTTACACAATCCCCTGGAATAGTAATAGGCCCTGTAGGTGGTGAGGAGGGGGGGGGATTTGCACTGAACCTATCAGCCAAGATGTTGGCAATGTCAGTGGGGTCAGTGTAGTTTGTTCCATTTTGTACTAGCGCAGAACAGACCTGAGCATTGCCATTTAGGTTTTTGATGTAACCATAGAAGGCATTATGGTTATCCTTGGCATCCTTGGCAACCTTCTTTTCGAAATTGGCTTTAGTTGACTTGATGAGGGCCCTCAATTTACTAATGCTGATCAGGGATGATTTTCCTACTTGAGATTTTGCCTTTTTTTGTATAAGTCTCCTCCTTTTATTGTATAGTTTGCTTATGGCCGGGGTCCAAGACTGGTTTCTTCTTGCTTGAGGAAGGAGTCTTGGTTTTATTTGGGATAGCATGGTCCATGCAGTCCTGAAGATGTATATAAAGTGCCTTGGTGTAGGATTCTGCATCCTGGATATCATTATCCTTCTGCAAGGGAATAGTGAAGCTTTCCACTTCGGATGCAGGTAGTTTGAAGTTTGCTTTGGAAAGGTTTTTTTACAATGGTTTCTTTGACTGGGGGAGGTGAAGGGGTGAGGATGTCCAGGGTTATCAGTTTATGGTCTGATCTGACCAGAGAGGGGTAATAATGGGTGTGGTACAATGGGCACCCATATTTGTGATGACTAAATCCAATATGTTGTCCCCTCTAGTGGGAGAACATACCAGTTGTTCAAGGGCATTTGAATTTATAAATTCTATGAACCGCTGGGCATAGGAGTTAGAACTTTGGTAGTTCACCCAGTCTATACCAGGGTAGCTAAAATCACCCCAAATTATGGTGTTAGGTAGGACCTTTATATTTTCCAATGCCTCAAGGAATGCTGAGTGAGCATCTTGGAACATGGTGGGCAATCTATAACAGGCTACGACTTGAAATGTGGTTTTTCTTGCTAATAGTTGTGCATGGATGATCTCTGGGGCATCATGCTGTGCCACTAACCTGGCAATGTGGATATCCTTGATGAATATGGATACACCTTCGCCCTTTGTACTGCGATCCAGTAACTGAGGCTGGAAGGTATGATATTAATTGTAGCCTGGTAGTGCTGGGGTGCTCTCTGGAGCCTTGAACCAGGTTTCCATCACTGCACAAACATCGATTTTCTCCATACTGAAGAGTGCCTCGAGTGCGTGCATTTTGAGGTTGAGACTTCTGGCGTTGAGTAGCATTACCCTTAGTTTTTTGTTACCTGTGCTGGTTACGGTGGTTGCTTTGTCCTTTGAGCCTTGCCTAAAAAAGGCACTATGGGGACGGCAAGAGCCTTGGCCAGTATTCGAAAGTCTATGGGTGACAGGTGCAAACCATCTCTGGCGAAACAGCGAGGCTTGTCTATCATGTCATCCCAGGCAGACAGACACTGGATCCCCTTAGAATGACACCAGAAGCTTAGCCAATTGTTGAAATTGATCATTTTGTCTTTTTGTATTGTGGTATCATTCTAGGTGAAGGTAGTATGCTACTCAAGCTCAGGGTCATACCAGCTTGGGCTACATGATCAGAGAGCTCCTCAATGTCTCTTTTCATGTAGTCCAGGGAGGTATGTCTTAGATCATTCACACCAACATGTACAATGACAGCATCATACTTGTACTTGTTTTGGAGTGACCTAAGTGCCTGTGTTATGTGGCAGATCCTAGCACCCGACAGGCAGCTGACAGTAACCTTCTCCTTGTTCAGCCTGGTGAGTGGAACATCTGTGTACCTTACTATAGAGTCTCTTATTACTAGTGTGTTGGGTATGGTGTTTTGCCTTATGGGCTGTCGTGATGCACACTGCTGAGGTGAATTATGTGTTTTCTAGCTTGTGTTTGGAGGTGCAGGTTGCTTGGTTGTCTGCTTTGGAGGGCACTGTTTCTTTTTCCGATTGGTACCTAGTGCCTCCAAATATGTTTTTGTGTATTTATGTGTATGTTTTGCCGGTGCTTGTTTTGTAGATCCTGGTGGTGTGATGCTAGTGTGTCTCTTTTGCATCTCTCACAAGTGTTTGTGTCTAGAGGTAAGAGGAGAGGGTTGTCTGTATACATGAAGCAGTTGTGACATTGCCTCAGGATGCCCAATTCCACCAGATGAACTGGAGAGTACACCTAAAGCTGACCTCTGGACATGCTTGGAAGAGTGAGTTTCACTTGTCTTGTGGGCAGTCGAGGGTCTTATGCTGTATTATAATAGTGCTGTCTAGAAGATTTGGAAAATAATAGTGCTGTCTAGGAGATTAGGACAAGTGCTGATTTCTGTTTAGCAAGTGCTGCAATAAAATCAGCTGATCTGAAGCACTTGAGCTGAGGCTTGCCTAGTTCTAAGGGAAAATTTGCAGCGCAGCCAGGAATAGTATACCCCAGCTAACCGGTGATGTCACTAAGAATGGTGGGTGGGATCAGTGATGCTGCAATGAATGCTGGATGGGATCAGTGATTTACAAACACTGGAGGGTGGGATCAGTGATGTAACAAGGAATGGTGGGTGGGATCAGTGATGTTACTAAGAATGGTGGGTGGAATCAGTCATGTTACAAGGAATGGTGGGTGGAATCAGTGATGTTACAAGGAATGGTGGGTGGGATCAGTGATGTTACAAGAAATGGTGGGTGGGATGTGTCATGCTACAATAAATGGTGGGTGGGATCAGTGGTGTTACAAGGAATGGTGGGTGGGATCAGTGATGTTACAAAGACTAGTGGGTGGGATCAGTGATGTTACTAAGAATGGTGGGTTGGATCAGTGATGTTACAAGGAATGGTGGGTGGGATCAGTGATGTTGCAATGAATAGTGGGTGGGATCAGTGATGTTACTAAGAATGGTGGGTGGGATCAGTGATGTTACAAAGAAGGGTGGGTGGGATTAGTGATGTTACAAGGAATGGTGGGTGGGATCAGTGATGTTACTAAGAGTGGTGGGTGGGATCAGTGATGTCACAAGGAATGCTGAGTGGAATCAGTAATGTTACAAAGAATGGTGGGTGAGATCAGTCATATTACAATGAATGGGTGATGGGATCAGTAATGTTACAATGGATGTATTAATGTAATCGCCCTGATGATTGCTTAGTTTGGTAGAATTGTGTACTATGATTTTGTATTAATGTAATCGGCCTGATGATTGTATAGTTTTGTGGCACTGTGTACGAGTGATTATGTATTAATGTAATTGCCCTGATGATTGCTCACTGTATATGAGTGATTATGTATTAATGTAATTGCCATGATGATTGCTTAGTTTTGTAGAACTGTGTACTGTGATTATGTATTAATGTAATTGCCCTGATGATTGCTTAGTTTTGTAGTATTGTGTACTGTGATTATGTATTAATGTAATCGAGGATTGCTTAGTTTTGTAGCACTGTGTATAACTGATTATGCATTAATGTAGTTGCCGTGATGATTGCTTAGTTTTACAGCACTGAATATGAGTGATTATGTATTAATGTAATCACCCTGAAGATTGCTTAGTTTTGTAGCACTGTGTATGAGTGATTTTACATTAATGTAATTGCTCTAATGATTGCTTAGTTTTGTAGCATGTGTATTAGTGACTATACATTAATGTAATCGCCCTGATGATTGCTTAGTTTTGTAGCATGTGTATTAGTGACTATACATTAATGTAATCGCCCTGATGATTGCTTAGTTTTGTAGCATGTGTATGAGTGACTATATTTTAATGTAATTGCCCTAATGATTGCATAGTTTTGTAGCATGTGTATGAGTGACTATATTTGAATGTAATTGCCCTGATGATTGCTTAATTTTGTAACACTGTGTACGAGTGATTATGTATTAATGTGATCATCCTGATGATTGCTTAGTTTTGTAGCATGTGTACAAGTGATTATGTATTAATGTAATTACCCTAATGATTGCTTAATTTTGCACCACTGAGTACAAGTGATTATGTATTAATGTAATTACCCTGATGACTGCTTAGTTTTGTAGCACTGAGTACAAGTGATTATGTATTCATGTAATCGCCTTGAGGATTGCTTAGTTTTGTAGCACTGTTACTGATTATACATTAATGTAGTCACCCTGATGATTCCTTAGTTTTACAGCACTGAATATGAGTGATTATGTATTAATGTAATCACCCTGCAGATTGCTTAGTTTTGTAGCACTGTGTATGAGTGATTATACATTCATGTAATTATACATTAATGTAATTGCCCTAATGATTGCTTAGTTTTGTAGCTCTGTGTATGAATGACTATGCATTAATGTAATTGCCCTAATGATTGCATAGTTTTGTAGCATGTGTATGAGTGACTATATTTTAATGTAATTGCCCTGATGATTGCTTAATTTTGTAACACTGTGTATGAGTGATTATGTATTAATGTAATCACCCTGATGATTGCTTAGTTTTGTAGCATGTGTATGAGTGACTATACATTAATGTAATCACCCTGATGATTGCTTAGTTTTATAGCACTGCGTACAAATGATTATGTATTCTCTCTTTTTAATTTCTCCAAGTGTTTTGAGTTTCTAATACCATGATGGGAATGGAGCCCATTCCTAAGTCAAAGTATGAATTAAGTTCATTAAAATAGTATTGTTTCAATCTTTGATGTTAGCACATTCATTTGCTGCCTGATTTTTTATGTACTACTGGTTTGTAAGTTCATAGGTGGTGTGATGTCCCTCCTCTGGGCCAGTAATCAAAGTGCCTCAGTCCTCACCACTGACACCAGTGAAAGACATTCACTGGGAACAAAAATTGATACACACAGTATTTTCAGATGCAGCTCTCTGCATCAAGCACAAGTTCCCTTAAGAGCACAAAGGGAATGCACACTCCAGCCTGAGATTGGACACTTTCTCTCTCTCTCTCTCTCTCTCTCTCCTTCTCCAGGCCCCAAATAAGACTCCATACTGACAAGAGATGTTGAGTTGAGTCCTCCACCTAGTGTTCCAATCCAAGTCCTCCTCCACCCTCTCTGGGAAACCAGTGCTATGTGTCCCTGCTCCAAATAGCTGACACACACACACTCTTTGAGATTTGATTTTTACACATACACACACGCACACACACACACGCACACACACGCACACACACACGCACACACACACACACACACACACACACACACACACACACACACACACACACACACACACACACACACACACACACACACACACACACACACATGCGCGCGCACACACACGCACACACATACACCTGGGAAAGGCTGGCACAGACTTACCAGCTATGCTGCCTCACCCCAGACTATAATGTAGATACTGCCACCAAAACACTCCAAAGCCAGCTACTATAAGACTCTTACCAGGGTATCCAATTATACTTAGTAAAATTAACACTTATACAAATGGTAGTATTTTGACCAAACACAAGGCTTTCATGAGTGGCCACAGTGTCACCAATAAATATAAGTACTCTCAAAGGTTAAAATGTTCTCTAAAAGACCAGTCACTATGGAAAGTTTAAATGCATTTAATAATAAATAATGAAAGATCATAAATATACTAAATATCTGTTTACAATAAACACCAGAGTTTCAATCACAAGAAATATTAAAATAACACAGATGGGAAGGTTCACACAGATACAGAAAAACAATACTTAACTAATCTCACTATATTTTCCTGACTGAGCTAAAGAATTACTGTCCCTTAGTTCACTTACTAGAGCAAGGCAAGATGATCTGGGTGAGTGGTCCTTCTTTGTCAGGCTTCATAAACAGATTGTTCTGAGACTTCTGTCTCATCTAGTATTAAAACAACATTTCAGTACTGGATTACAGAATGACATCACATCCATCTGGTCACCTGACTTCTGGTTTCCACACTACCTCTTTTACTAGAAACTGAGTCAGAATCGTGCACATATGTGTCACCATACACACACATAGAGCTTTGCTCAGATGTGTTATAGCATCTGGAAGCTATTAAACCATTTTAAAAACTTCCACCCTTCTGGGGTTAAAATTAGTTCACCCCTCAGAAGAATACAGTAAGATTCCTAGTCCTGATTTTCACAGACATTTTGTCTCTGGCTGCAATCAGAGCTGTGAGATACAATCTTTATGGTTTCAACCAGGTAATTTAATTTCAGACTATTTTTCAAAGTTAGCAGGACTGAGATGAATCTCTTCTCTTCCAGTATCTTCTGTTACAATATATTCATTTCAATAATTTCTTTTCCATCCAGCAGGACCCACTGTTGGTACATTTTTAACACACACACCTTTACAAATACATTTTCAACACAAGCAGCTGTACAAATCAGTTTGATATACAAATGACATATAATTATTTACAAAACTCCAGCTACCTATGCTGGCATATGGTACACATCCACTGCCTTACTTCTCCTGGCATAGCTATCAATACCTCACGTCATCACAGGTGGTTACTGGGCTATTGACCCAAATGTCTTTATAAGACTTGCTGTGTGTGCCCAATATAATACTAGAGAAACCCAATATAAAGGATCTTACCTAAACTCAAAATCTTAGTTAGCAATGACTGCCCATATCTAGGAGGGTCATAGGTGAAATCCATGGCAGGAATTTAAAGTTTCCCATCCAGTCATCTAGGTTATACTTAAACAGGGTCATAGAGGGGCTTTGCTTGATTTGAACTGGTGGCCTACTCCAGAGGAGTGGCAACCTTTGAGAGACATATCTGTCTCTCCAGTGGGTCCTATTTATGTCATGGATCAGGTTAAGGTCCCTGGAATGGGTGACTCATGTCCCATTTGACTTACAGATGTGCAGCATTTCCATTAGGTTTCTATACAGGATTACTTTGTATGCCAGGTACAAGTCTTCTCTAAGTAGTCTGTACACTACTGAGTGCACTGACAGTAACTTCAGTCTGTCAATGTATTGCATGTGCTGGAGTCCCTGAATTTTTTTGGTTAGAAATCTCTGTGATGTATCTCAAATTGCTGCAGGTGCCTGGTAAGGTACATACCAAAGGGAGCATTGTATTCAATTATTGTCCTGATGAGGGGTGAGTACAGGGGTGTTATGACCTCTTTCACTTTTCAGGTAATGCCTTTGCTAATGAGCTGTATGATGTAGAATGCCTCCCTTACCACAGTAGACACATGGTGGTCAAAGTTTAGGCCACAATCAGCTTGCATTCCCAAGTCTCTCACTACTGAGTTGTTGCTTAGGGTATTATTATTTATATGATAGTTTGCAGGGATATCATTTTTACTGAAGGGGGTGTCAATGCATTTTTTTGCATTGAGTTTGAGTACATGGCTTTGGCACCAATCATTGGTTTGTGTATGTCCATCTTGAAGTACATTGACATTGTTTTGGGATTCAGTGATTGCACCTAATTTGCAGTCATCAGCAAACTGTCAGCCACAGCCTCTCTGTTTTGTTCTGAACTTCTGAAAAGTATATTCCAAGCAATATGGGGCTCAGTGTTGACCTCTGTGGAACTCCACTGGTGACTAGTCTGCTGGTTGAGGTAAAATCTCCAACTCTGAGTGTGATCTGTTGGCGAACTAATTAGCAATCCACCTGACAACATAAGGGTTGATATTCAGTTGGGAGAGATTATCAAAAATGCCTGACTGTGGGATTTTGTCAAAGGCCTTGGCTAAGTCAAGGTAGGCTGTATCACAGATTTGCCTATATCTATGGCTCTGGTGACATTTTCAAAGAATTCCACCAAGTTTAACAGGCATGACCTGCCATTGACAAAACCAAACTGTGTCGGCTCAAGGGTTTGGAGATCATCTGTATCCTTATTTATAAAGTCCACAATGATTCATTCTATGGCCTTACAGTTAAGGTCCATGGCCTTACAGATAAGGCTGGTTAAGTTTATGGGTCTGCAGTTCCCAGGGTCTGTTTCAATACTCTGTTTATGAAGGGGAGTGATGGTTGCTGCTTTCCATTCAGCAGGGACAAAACCAGTACTCAGGCTGTGGTTGAAGAGACTATCTATTGGAGTTGTTAACTCATGTTTTAGGCCATTTACAACACAACCTGGGATACCATCTGGTCCCATAGAGGCTGTGTTTTTGGCCTTGGAGAGAGCATTAATGACTTGCTCTTTGGAGATACAAGGTAGGGGAGATGTAGAGGGAATGCTTTGTGGAATGTTTGGAGATGACAGGGGGTGGAATTTTTGCCAAACCTGTCAGCTAATAGGTTAGCTATTTTTGCAGGATCAGTGTGTGTGATGACATCTACACCTAGATCAGCAGACATCTGGGTCCTACCTTCTTGGTTACAGATATAGCTGAAGAATGCCTTATGATTATCCTTAGCTATGGTTGCTAATTGCTTTGTGAAGTTGCCCTTAGATGAATTTACAAGTTGTCTTGTTTATTTGTTCAAACAGAGGAGGGTGTTCTTCTAGTATGGGGACCTCTCTTGTTTATTCTTACACTTCTTCCTCTTGTTATATAACCTATTAATGCTAGCTTGGAAATTAGTTATGCCATCTCTTAGGAGGGTAAAATTATCTTTGGTGAAATTTTAGCTTGATTTCACCTAAGAGGGGTTCAAGTGTTATAGATACTTTAAATGTGACTGATTTGTGATCAGATTTAACCAGTGAGGGTCCTATACTTGTGGTGGTGTAGCATCACCCATGTTGGTGAGGACCAGGTTGAGAATATTTGAGCCCCTTATGGGGTTGCATACTATTAGTTCCAGGGCATTAGTGTTAACAAAGTTCAGAACCTTTGTGCGCACATGTTCATATGTGTATACATCAATGGAGGGATAGTTAAAATCGCCCATGACTGGAGTGTTTGGCTGTAATTTGATTGACTCAAGTAAGTCCAAATAAGCAATGTGGGTATCTTGGGTCATTGAAGGGGGCCTATTGCTAATGATGACTTGGGGGGGGGTCTTACCCACAGTTAGTTGAACTTGAAGTAACTCCATGGACTTTTCCTGTCTAACCAGTCTGGAGGTGTATTTATCTGTGATGCGGACAGATACTCCTCCTGCTTTGTTTCTCACATGTTCATTTTGTGGTCTGGAAGTGTGGAAGGCATTATAGCCTTGCAAGGCTGGGGTACTCTCTGTGGCCCTGAACCAAGTTTCTGTGACTGCACAGACGTCAACATCCTCCAGAGAAAGGAGTACTTCCAGAGAGTGTGATTTCTGATTTAAACTCCTAGCATTTAGCAGCATAACCTTTAATTTATTTGTGAGTGATATTTTTACATCAGAAATTTTGTTCTTAAGACCTTGCCTAAAAAAGGCACTATGGGGAGGTAAGTTACTTACCCAGTACCTGAAAGCCTAGATGTGACAGGTGAAGACCATCTCTGGCAAAGTAGCATGGTCTAAACTTTTTCATATGATGTAAGAATGTCATTTGGTCTTGATAAATGTGCAAAAGCAAACTTTAAAGTAGGAAAACTGCAGCACCAAGAAAACATCAGTTTGTGACAAGAATGTGATATAAAAGAACTTGCTAAACTAAGCAGGGACGTCATTTAAGACTTATTCTCCTCATGTTTCAAAACTTTCACTATGTTTGGGTCTTGTGATGTCAGCAGATATGTATGCAGTCCCACAATTACAGACCTATACATGTAATCAATTTCAAGGAGGCCATACGTCCTTCTGAATGGGGAATATATAGTTTTGGTATGCATTGATTGTTATAACTCATTTGATAAGCATGAAGCATTCTTCTTGTTTTCTTTCCAACCTATCCAACACCTTTTGGGGACAGTCAATCACCCTAAAACTTTAGTTAGGACAGGAAGAGCAAATTGATTTATAGCTTGGACTTTGTTCCTAGATGTCAGCTCTGTTTTCAGTATTAATTGTAGTCTTCTAAAATATTGCTTAGTAAGTTTTGTTCGCATTTGTTCATGTTTTATTGCTGATCCTTCATCAATTCCCAAATATTTATATACTCCCTCTTGCTCAAGTTCTTTTATATCACATTCTTGTCCCAAAGTAATGTTTTCTTGGTACTGCAGCTTTCCTGCTTTAAAGGTTGCTTTTACACATTTATCAAGACCAAATGATATTCTTATATCGTCTGAAAAAGTTTTAACCACTTGCAGTTGTGCTTTCAGTTCCTCATCTGATGATCTATACAGTTTTAATTCATCTACAAAAACAAGATGAGAAGTCTTTACACTTTGTTGTTTTCTGGGAGCCAAAGTGTAGCCATGGCCTAAGCTGTTAAGTAGACAGCTTAATGGGTTAGGGTAAAGGCAGAATAGCAGTGGTGACAGAGGGTCAGCCTGGAATATTCCCCTTAGAATTTTATCCCTGCAATAAGAATTTGTCCTTTATCATGGCTTAACTGCAAAGTGGTCTGCCACTGTTCCATGGTCACTGTGATGTAGTTTATTAGTGTAGGGTGTATCTTATGCATTTTTAAGCACTATTTTATCCATGAATGCGGGATACTGTCAAATGCTTTTTTGTAGTCTAGCCATGCCATACTTAGATTCCTCCCCTTTTTACGGTTCTCCATTATAATTTTATTTAACAACAGATGATCCTTTGTTCCATATGACTTTATTTTATTACCCTTTTGTACCATTGCCATGATTGAAGTTGCTTCTAAATGACTATGAACTTTGTCAGCATTAATTCCTGCGTATAGTTGAACATCATTGGAAAGCAAGTTATTGGTCTATACATTTTATGATAGCTTGCAGTGTCATTCTTAAGTGGGAATATTGTTTTTCCTGTTAACCAGGCTGGTGTCTGTTTGGGGTGTGCTTATAAATAATTCTTTCACATGGCTAAATCTTCATGTAAAGATGTTAATACTTTTAGCCAGAAGTTAGGTACAGCATCTTGGCCTGGGCTTTTCCAATTAGAGGCTTTTCTTAACTTTGTTTCAATCCCTCTGGTCGCTGCTTCATCCCATTTCATAACCTGTACATTTGAACTTCTTATTCTTTCTTTTACTTCTTCTATCCATTTAGCATCTTTGTTATGTTCCACAGGCTCTTCACAGATATTTCTCTAAAATGTATCTATTTCTTCTTTTTTGGTGGTGTTTCAATTCCTTTTGCCTTGTTTCCCAGTTCCCTATAAAACTTTTTGTGTCATCAATAAATTGCTTATTTTGTCCTTTTCCTTTATATTTATCTTTTGTCTGTGCTGATATTTTTAATTTTTTATTTGCAATAGTGCATGATAGCTCTTGATCTCTTCTGATATTGAGCATTGCTTTTATCACATCTATCTTTCAGTAATTTTGTTGATCTGTTCCCTCTTCTATAATCTAACAGTGACGCTTCTTGTCTAAATTGCTTTATAGTTTTCTCTGTTCGATACTTCCATGATGGCATTTGATTTCTCCCCTTCCTTTCCCTGACTGCCCTGTGCTTTTGTAGTAAGATTTTTATCTGTTATTAATTTAGCTACACAGTAATATATTCTATATACTTCTGTTATATCACATGGATCTCTATGAACAGTCCTAATTGCTGTGTTCATTTGTTTTATCAAACTTCTAATTTTCTGGGTTCTATTGACTTTTTGTAATCTGTTTCTTTCATTGATCTTAATATGTTTGTCCATCTCTATTAAATCAAGCAACTCTTCTCTGATTTGCAGCAGTTTCCCATTTCTTCCCTTGCTTTGCAACTCCAACTGAACTTTTGTACTGGTTTCCTATGGAAGGCTCCAAAGTATCTTCACATGGCAACTGATCAGATGTTTTCTGCTGTACTGGTTTCTCCTTAATTTGGGGATCCATTGCTCTATCCTGCTGAGATGTTATTAAGGTTCGATTGTCTACACTAAATCCTTCACTTTGCAGGTAATCCATAACTTCAGCTTCTATTTCTTGAACTTCTCCATCACTAATCCTCTTTTCTACTATTCTTCTTTGTTTTATTATTTTTTGTATTGTAATATTTTCCATATCCAGATGCCTTTGCCTATATTTTTCTTCAAATATCTTTGGTTCATTGGTGTTTACTAGGCTAACAACCACAAGAGTCTTTTTAAGCCTAGCCATGCATCCCAAAACTCTGACAAGTTCTGATACCCTTGATAAGTGCAAGCATGGGCCTGGGAGATGAACCATTTACAGGTTACCTCTGTCCATTAGAGATATAGGTGCCAAACCAGGGATGAATTTCTGGTTTCCCATCCAATTGTCCAAGTTACACATGAATTGGGTTAGGGAGGAACTCTGCTTCATGTTGATGGGGAGCCTGTTCCATAGATAGGGTAGTCTCTGGGATACATACCTATCTCTCCAGCAGTTCCTATTTATATCACAGGCAAGGTTTAAGTCTTTAGAATGGGTAATTCTGGTGCTGTTTGTTATGTGAATATGCAGAAGGTCCATCAGAGTGGGGTCTAACAATGCCCTGTATGCCAGGCATAGATCTCCCCTCAAAAGCCTGTAGGAGACAGAAAACAGAGATAGGGCCTTGAGGCAGCCTGCATAGAAGATTTTACATACATCCTGTATTCTTTTAGTGAGGGACCTCTGTGGATGTTCCAGTTGTTGGATATGCCTGGTTAGGTACATACCAAAGGGGGCATTGTACTAAATGATAGGTCTGATGACTGCCGAATATAATGGAACAATGAATGATTTCCTTACCACTGTAGACATGTGATGATCAAAGGCTAGGCTACTATCTATGTGTGTCCTTAAGTCCATGACTACAGGGGCATGTTGTCAATATGATAGCTACCAGGGATGGGTGACTTCCCAAAGGATACTATTATGCATTTATTGGCATTCAGTTTTAGTCCATGGCTCTGACACCAGTTGTTTGTCTGTGTCAGCCCATTGTGGAGAACATTTGTGTCAGTGTGAGATTCAATGACAGCTCCTAATTTGCAATCATCTGCAAATTTAGTCAGCAAGAGACCACTGACAATGGTGGTGCTGGTTTTGTATTGATTGGCTTTGTTTTTTCCTTTGCATACATCATCATCATTCTCTTTCGGCTTTTCCCGTTAGGGGTCGCCACAGCGGATCATCTCTTTCCATTTCTTCCTGTCCTCTGCATCTTGCTCTGTCACACCAACCGCCTGCATGTCCTCTCTCACCACGTCCATAAACCTTATCTTAGGCCTTCCTCTATTCCTCTTACCTGGCAGCTCCATCCTTAGCATCTTTTTCCCAATATACCCATCATCCCTCCTCAGCACATGTCCAAACCAACGCAATCTCGTCTCTCTTGCTTTGTCTCTAAACTGTCCAACATGAGCTGACCCTCTTATATACTGATTCCTAATCCTATCCATCCTAGTCAAACCAATTGCAAATCTTAACATCTTTAACTCTGCCACATCCAGCTCTGACTCCTGCCTTTTTGTCAATGCCACTGTCTCCAACCTATATAACATAGCTGGTCTCACTACACTCTTGTAGACCTTCCCTTTCACTCTTACTGATACCCGTCTGTCACAAATTACTCCTGACACTCTTCTCCACCCATTCCACCCTGCCTGTACTCTCTTCTTCACCTCTCTTCCACATTCACCATTACTCTGAACTGTTGATCCCAAGTACTTAAACTCGTCCACCTTTACCAACTCTACTCCCTGCATCCTCACCATTCCTCTACCCTCCCTCTCATTTACACACATATATTCTGTCTTAGCCCTGCTGACCCTCATTCCTCTGCTCTCTAGAGCATATCTCCACCTCTCCAGAGTCTCCTCAACCTGATTCCTACTCTCACTACATATCACAATGTCATCTGCAAACATCATAGTCCACGGGGCCTCCTGTCTGATCTCATCTGTCAACCTGTCCATCACCACTGCAAATAAGAAAGGACTCAGAGCTGATCCTTGATGTAATCCCACCTCCACCTTAAACGGATCTGTCACTCCCACTGCAGTCCTCACCACTGTCACACTACCCTCTTACATATCCTGTACCACTCTTACGTACTTCTCTGCCACTCCCGACTTCCTCATACAATACCACAACTCTTCTCTAGGCACCCTGTCATATGCTTTCTCCAAGTCTACAAAGACACAATGCAACTCCTTCTGACCTTCTCTGTATTTCTCCAACACTACTCTCAGAGCAAACATTGCATCTGTAGTGCTCTTTCCTGGCATGAAACCATACTGCTGATCACTAATCATCACCTCCCTTCTTAACCTTGCTTCCACTACTCTTTCCCATAACTTCAAGCTGTGACTAATTAGTTTTATCCCTCTGTAGTTACTGCAGCTCTGCACATCACCCTTATTCTTAAAGATAGGTACCAAACCACTTTTTCTCCACTCCTCAGGCATCCTCTGACTTTCCAAAATTTCATTGAACAATCTAGTTAGAAATTCCACTGCCATTTCCATGTCCATATTTCTTCTTCAGATGTCTCCTGATATTCCTGTTTCTCCTTACTTGGGGACTCATTGTTCCATCCTCCTGTTACACAATCTGAGATAGACATTCTACTGTAAATCCTTCACTTCGCAGGCACTCCATAACTTCTATTTTTAACTTCTAGTTTACTAATCTTCTGATCGACATTCCCTCTTAGCGATCTTAGTTTTTGCATTGTGAAATTTTCTACATCTAGATACTTTTTCCTATATTACTCTTTGAATATCTTTGGGACTGCTTTTTTGTATTGATTAATTTGGCTTTTTGTTTGCATAAATATTGCACCATATCAAATCTCTCTTACTTTCCCATGTCGATATTTCTTTTTTATACCTTTCAGAAATCTCTAGATTTAGTTCTTTACATTTTCACACTTCCTCAGGCACTTCGTTTTTCAACTTCCCAAGGTTTCTTGGTCTATGTAATATTTTTCATAAATCTGTTGTATTAATGAATATATTTTTTTATTTGAAGCGTCTGATAGTTTCTATTGTGAAAGTATTTTTCTTTCCTCTAATTTCCTCTTAATCTTTTTATATATCTTCTGTCTGGAGGTTCTGGGCTTCTTGTGTAATACTAACAATACAGCATTCCCTTCTTATTCTCAACAGTCCATTGCATCATCTTTATGGCTCTTTTTTGGCCTATCAGTATTTGGATTATTTTGAGGTGACCTGCTATGTCTGTAGTAATATAATTACCATGATGATTTCCTAGTTTTGTAGCACTGAGTACAAGTGATTATGTATTAATGAAATTACCCTGATGAGTGCATAGTTTTAGCACTGAGTACAAGTGATTATGTATTAATGTAATTACCCTGATGATTGTGTAGTTTTGTAGCACTGAGTGCAAGTGATTATGTATTAATATAATTACCCTGATTGCTTAGTTTTGTAGCACTGAGTGCAAGCGATTATGTATTAATGTATTTACCCTGAAGATTGCGTAGTTTTGTAGCACTGAGTGCAAGTGATTATGTATTAATGTAATTACCCAGATTGCTTAGTTTTATAATACTGAGTACAAGTGATTATGTATTAATGAAATTACCCTGATTGCGTAGTTTTGTAGCACTGAGTGCAAGTGATTATGTATTAATATAATTACCCTGATGATTTCGTAGTTTTGTACCACTGAGTACAAGTGATTATGTATTAATGAAATTACCCTGATTGCGTAGTTTTGTAGCACTGAGTGCAAGTGATTATGTATTAATGTAATTACCCTGATTGCTTAGTTTTGTCGCACTGAGTACAAGTGATTATGTATTAATATAATTACCCTGATGATTGCATAGTTTTGTAGCACTGTGTACAAGTGAGTATGTATTAATGCAATTACCCTGATGATTGTGTAGCTTTGTACCACTGAGTACACATGATTATGTATTAATATAATTACCCTGATGATTGCATAGTTTTGTAGCACTGTGTACAAGTGAGTATGTATTAATGCAATTACCCTGATGATTGTGTAGCTTTGTACCACTGAGTACACATGATTATGTATTAATGTAATTACCCTGATGATATAATTACCCTGATGATTGCATAGTTTTGTCGCACTGAGTACAAGTGATTATGTATTAATGTAATTACCCTGATGATTGCATAGTTTTAGCACTGAGTACAAGTGATTATGTATTAATATAATTGTCCTGATGATTGCATAGTTTTGTAGCACTGAGTACAAGTGCTTATGTATTAATGTATTTACCCTGATGATTTGATTATGTATTAATGTAATTACCCTGATGATTGTATTAATGTAATTACCCTGATGATTGCGTAGTTTTGTAGCACTGAGTACAAGTGATTATGTATTAATGTATTTACCCTGATGATGTAATTACCCTGATGATTGCGTAGTTTTGTAGCACTGAGTACAAGTGATTATGTATTAATGTAATTACCCTGATGATATAATTACCCTGATGATTGCGTAGTTTTGTAGCACTGAGTACAAGTGATTATGTATTAATGTAATTACCCTGATTGCGTAACTTTGTAGCACTGAGTAAAAGTGATTATGTATTAATGTAATTACCCTGATGATTGCGTAGCTTTGTAGCACTGAGTAAAAGTGATTATGTATTAATGTAATTACCCTGATTGCGTAGTTTTGTAGCACTGAGTAAAAGTGATTATGTATTAATGTAATTACCCTGAAGATTGCGTAGTTTTGTTGCACTGAGTACAAGTGATTATGTATTAATGTAATTGCCCTGATGATTGCGTAGCTTTGTAGCACTGTGTACAGGTGATTATGTATTAATGTATTTACCCTGATGATGTAATTACCCTGATGATTGCGTAGTTTTGTCGCACTGAGTACAAGTGATTATGTATTAATGTAATTACCCTGATGATTGCGTAGTTTTGTCGCACTGAGTACAAGTGCTTATGTATTAATGTATTTACCCTGATGATGTAATTACCCTGATGATTTCGTAGCTTTGTCGCACTGTGTACAAGTGATTATGTATTAATGTAATTACCCTGATTATATAATTACCCTGATGATTGCGTAGTTTTGTCACACTGTGTACAAGTGATTATGTATTAATGTAATTACCCTGATGATTGCTTAGTTTTGTCGCACTGAGTACAAGTGATTATGTATTAATGTAATTACCCTGATGATATAATTGCCCTGATGATTGCGTAGTTTTGTCGCACTGTGTACAAGTGATTATGTATTAATGTAATGACCCTGATGATTGCTTAGTTTTGTCACACTGAGTACAAGTGATTATGTATTAATGTAATTACCCTGATGATATAGTTACCCTGATGATTGCGTAGTTTTGTCGCACTGAGTACAAGTGATTATGTATTAATGTAATTACCCTGATGATATAATTACCCTGACGATTGCATAGTTTTGTCACACTGTGTACCTTAATGATATGAATGCTCTCCTTGTTTAAGGGAATTAGCCTATTGAACCATGGCAAGCTGAGGAAAATTCGATGGACTTCTTTTCAGGAGTTGATGAAGAGGAAGAAGAACAGAATGAGCTGATGACACTTGAAGACAGCACCCTTGAGTAGCGGTGTGTGTGCGCTATGAATACTGACCAAGAGTTAGAACACTGGTATTGAGCTGTATACAGGATAGTGAGATGAGGCACCCCAAAATGTGATTCGTGTGGTTTTGGCAGTTACATCTGGAGCAAATACCAGGAAGATATAATGTGGCTTGAAGTACCTTGTTACTGAAACTTGGAAGTGCTGGAGGGCTGATGCAACAATGTATACATATATGAAATTATTTTAAAGTTCATTTTCTACCTAGAAATAAATTGGTATGGAACACAAGCATTAATCAGACTTCATTAAATGTGAACACATTTATATAAAAAGAAAATAAACATCATCACTTATTCATCACAGGACTATGTTTATTTTATCATTTATTGTCAGTGTTGGAGTTTGTACAATTTTATTGTCTTAATCAGCACATTTGCATTCTTATAACGTATAGTTGCTACACTTTTTGTGCCAAATTGTCTGCCCTTCCAGGTCCGCACTTTTGGATGTTTCAGTCCAAACATTCTCCCTGTTACTTATACTGCCAGACCTCTTAGTTGGAGTGATGGACAGCACATGTTCTGGTCCAATTCTCAGGCTATAACTAAAGGGCTTGTCCACATTCCTTTTATCCAGCCTATAACCCTTTTCAAAAATGTAATTATTTTACTGCCCCTCTGCCCCTTAGTGGCGATGGGGAATTCTTTGAAGATAGGTAGTCTGTTTCAATGCTCTCTTACCTGGCCTTGTTTTCCTTTTCCAGCTGTCACATGATGCAGAGAAATTACAGTGCCCCCCCCACCCAGAAAAAGACAGTACTCCATCACCTGCAATGGGCTGACCCCTTGCAGACACCAGTCTGAGTCCCAAACCCAGGATTCAGGCAGTAATTTAGATGTAACAACAAGCTGGGTACAGTACCCTTGAATAGTTATTCTGGGGCATCCTTCAAGGAGTCCCATAATGTACTGAATGGCAGAAAAACATAAGAAAAGAAGGAGCACTTAGTTACAAAAACATCAGCTAACATGTTTATAATGGCAGTTCTTCTCAAGGTTCCAGGGACGTCAGTAAGATTGCCTATATTCTTAACATCAGCTGCAGCAGTGAAACTTTGAAGAATTAAGGGGAACTCCCCCCCATACAAAATAAGCTGTTAACCACTCAGATAAAAAAGGTAATTTCTATTATTTGGATGGAATGGTAGCAAATCACATTGCAATGAAAACTGTAAAGTGCTCAGGTAAGAAAACAAGAGAGGAAAAAGTACACTGAGTGTTTATTTTAAAAGATGCTAGATATAATGGAGGGGCAACTCCTGGTTTGTTGATAATGGATCTACAGCAGTGTGCTCCCTTTTGTGCCAAATAAAGGTATGTGTTATAGGTTAGTTACACAGCTGTATTGAGATGCAAGATTTGTTCTGGAACTGCAAAGCTCAAGTTTTTTTCTCTTTATCAGATTTGTGATATTTATATAAAGGTATCACACAATAATCTAATATGTGTGCTTTTGTATGCGCATGTATGTGTGTGCGACATGTATGCCATCTATGTGTCTGTATATGCATGTGTTACATACACAGACTGAGAGGAACAGGCAGACAGACTTTGTAAGGAATCATCAGGCTTGGATTTATTGATTTATTGATCCAGACACCCATCTACAGCCCCTTTTTCCTATTTTTGCAGATGGGGTTGGGGTGTCACATCAACAGTGACAATAATCTGGAACCAAGGTTTACCCCACTGGGTGGCTAGCCCTGCCAAAGTAGTTCTTTTACACCACACTCGCATGTACACTTACATGTATGGCCAATTTAGTGTGTCAAGTTCGCCTACTGCATGTCCTTGGAATATGGGAGGAAACTGGAGCACCTGTGGGAAGCACATGCGAACACAAGCAGGACATACAGACCTCGCAAAGAAGGTAACCCAGATGGGAATTGAACTGGGAAACCTCTTGGTGTGAGGTGACAATGCTATCCACTGTGCCACTATGCTGCCTATTGACTCAATGATTGAGTCTTATGCAGTGAAACCTGACTGAGCAAAAGTCCAAAACACAGGGATAGACCCTAACATAGGTACTGCAGGGGTCAAATTCTGATCTTCCTGTACATGATGTTCACAGAACCAGGCTTCAATGGATCAAGTCCAACAATCCAGGACTCATTGAAACCCTGCCTGAGGATGCACCCTGCGCCCATACATACACACACATACATATACAGATATACACACACACATATATATATATATATATATATATATATATATATATATATATGTGTGTGTGTGTGTGTGTGTGTGTGTGTGTGTGTGTGTCTGTGTGTGTGTGTGTGTGTGTGTGTGTGTGTGTGTGTGTGTGTGTGTGTGTGTGTGTGTATGTGTGTATGTATATGTGTGTCTGTTTGTGTGTATGTATATGTATGTGTGTGTGTGTGTGTGTGTGTGTGTGTGTGTGTGTGTGTGTGTGTGTGTGTGTGTGTGTGTGTGTGTTTATGTGTGTGTCTGTGTGTGTGTGTATGTATATGTATGTGTGTGTGTGTGTGTGTGTGTGTGTGTGTGTGTGTGTGTGTGTGTGTGTGTGTGTGTGTGTGTGTGTGTGTGTATGTATATATATGTGTGTGTGATTTAATAGGTATATTGCACTTGGAAGCACAATACCTATATATGGCCGCAGGAAGTTTCTTTTTAATTGATGTAGAATCTTTATAGGTTATTTTAAGTTGATGTTTTAATTGATTTGATTGATGATATGGAGAATATATATGTTTGGTGTTTTAGTTTGTTTTTGAGGTCTGATGAAGCACGTATTTCCGTGTGAAAGAGCTTACCGACATTGCAATAAATTGTTTTCAATTTTATTATTCCTTGCCTTGGCATGATGTATCTACTTTTAGAATGCAAACTATGTTATATTAAATATTAGTTTACAAATACTTTAACACTACTGTTAAATATCTCAGTTAATAAAGTCAAAACATAAAATTCAAGCATCTGTTAAAAATCAAATGTACAAGCTACCTCTTGCTTTGTTTAATTAAACCAGGTAATTGAGACACATGGAAAGATCATCCCCGAGTACACCTACAAGCTATACTACATGGCCTAAGTTTCCCAATGTGGTATTTTCACATTTTTCAAGCAGCGTAGTGAATTTAGGCCAAACTCTGTAATTTATAATATTACAGACAGAAGCTTGGCTTATCGTACTGATTTTTTATGACTAGCTAAAGAAACTGCTGTGACAGTATCTGAAACGGAGGAGAGAGTCACTTCTTCCAGCTTCTAATAACTTACAGTCTTGCTACAGTGAGAACGTAATGCAATAAGACAGTCTAATAAGTTTAATGAAGAATGGAGTTGTAACACCAAATAAGACTAGTTTTGTCAAGCTGAAATTGTCAGTCTAAATTGTTGATAGACTGGAGATACATTCATAAAATATGTGTACCTCATCCACCTTTAATTCTCTGTTACATGCTCATTTATTATTGTTATGTTTATAAAATGTTTTATTTAGCTACATGGCGTGAAAACATACTGAGAAGAAACGTTCACATGATAATTTTGTAACAAAGAACAGGAGATTGTCATAGCAGGTGACCTCAAAATAATACATTTCTCTTTATCATATAAAGTAGGATAACAGGTGTTATTCATATAACTCATATGAGCCTTGAATGATTGCTTTAAATAACAAAATCTTATAAATGTTTATAAAAGTTTGAGTTCTATAATTTACATTTATTATTTCGAATCATACTAAGATTGTCATTAATTCCATTTGTTAATTAATACAGCAATTAAATATTTAGTTATTTAATTTTATTATTAATTTGTTTGTCAATTAGATTAAGAATATTTTCTACAAGTTAGAATTATCTTTTAATTTAGCAATAATTTATGACACAGTCTGGGTAATGCAGGATTTACCCATGGTTGAAGTGGTTTGACCATGACAGCAAAGCACGAGTGATTAAACAAAGCCAACCATGAGTAAATCCTGAATTACTCACACACAGGAGTGGATTATTGCTTTTATACAATTGTATTACTTGAGGAAAAAAGTCTTACCTTTAATAAATAGCACCCATTATATAAAAGGACATTAGTGCCCCTCTACTGGGTGCTGGTGGTCTGGGGCAACTAATGTCTGTACTGGATTGTCTCATTATTAAGAGAATGCTCAAAAGAGCACATCTGAAAGGAGCATTATTTTTGTATTGAATCTAAAAAAAGTAAAAAAAAAATGTTTTGCAGGGGGTCAAACCCCGAGTACCCTGCAAATCCCATGGTAATTACATATACCAACTCCAAGATCACACAATAGCAGGGAAAGGGCAAATTTCTAGATCCCACTTTAATGAAATCTTGCACAGAAAACAGCTGGCAGGTTGAAAAAGCAGTCCACAAGTGTTTTTTTTTAATACGTCTGTTGCAGAATCTTCTGTAGAGAGTTTACGTGGTTTGTGTAGCTGTGGTATCTTCTGTGGAGAGTTTACATAGTTTGTGTAGCTGTGGTATCTTCTGTGGAGAGTTTATGTGGTTTGTATAGATTTTCACAGATTTTTTCAGATGCTTGCCCCACATTTTTGGCATGTTCTTTATAGAATCTGTCATTTGCTGGCAAATGACTAATGAAAGAAGTCAACAAATAACAGACATCTCTGTTTTGGGAGGTAGGAGGTTATGATGTATACCATGGAACTGCTTGTAGGAGAAGTTCTTGGCATTGAAATTCATGATTCTTTCTTTAAATAACTTGCATTATTTTATTCCACTGAGCAGTTTACTGCTAATTTTTTTTCCACATTTTATATTCTCTGCTTAGTGACACAGAGAAAATAAACTAATGGAACATCTTCCTGTGGGAGAAAGGTTGATTTACAATGAGCATATTGTCTGGTTTGGTCGATCAGTACATTTGTGAATATGAAATTACTTCTATTGCATAATTTTTGTTATATAATATTTCTTGTATTCTGGACATCCAACAAATCCCAATTCTTTGCATTACTTTTATGCAGTATTATTGTTAATGATATCTTAATATTATCTGGCTATTGGAAAATGTACAAAACCATTGATTGAACCAATGAATGCCAATTTTTTGTTTCTTGGACAGGTAGTAAAAATGCCATAGTTCAGAGGATGTGGTTAGTATATGCTATCAAGGTATCTTTAAACGTGTAGATTCCATGGCAACATATGGTGAATATTGAAGATAATTATCTAATATTATAATTATTTTCTGTTTTAACTGAGGCATTGCAGTTGTGATGTTGTTTGTATATAATCAAGTATGTATGTCTTTAAATATATCATGGTATGACTTATGACTCATCTATAGAGTTTTGAATATTAAAACCAATGTATAGATTTCAGTGCCATGAAAACGAATGCTTCCCATTTCCCAAACTCGGATTAGCATTTTTTTAATAAAATCCTTGTCCTTTTTCTTTCTTGTCTTCATTTGACTTGGGAGAAATGTAATAAGCTCTAGTTCTACAGTTCAGGACTCAAGGGCTGATGGGAAAAATTAGGGGGTTATAGACTGCATAAATAAAATGTTACATAACAGTAGTTGGAAAATGGGTTTGTACTCAAATCACTGGGTGAAATCAATCCAAATTTACGAAGTTAGAAATGAATATGGCGAGGATATGCTGGTAGAGGAGACTTCTCGGCACTTAATTCTTTCCTGTTCCCAACACACAACTGCATGTTAATGGTTTTCTCAAGTGTATTTTAAGCTGCTGATGTATCAGAGTCGGATACCACTTCTTGTTGAGCAGTTGGCTATGTCACTTAAGTACAAGCATTTCTACATCCAACCCTCTCAAGTATTACATAATCTTCCAACCAGCTCTAGTTTTTTTCTGGTTCAGAATCTTTACCCCAGGGGGTGAGTCCAGAATTTACCGGACCATGTGACAAGGCACAATGAAGTGAGACTGTCACTTCTACACACTGTCCTTTTGGCTAATAGTATAGGGTAAAGTTGAGTTGCATTGCTTACCAGTGTAAAACCCCCTCCACCAGTACAGTTAGAATGTCTGTTGTTCATAGATACATAAGATGTCTGTGTAACTTGGGGGGACAATGATGAGGTACCTTTTAAATAAGATTCACTTATAGAAAGCCATGTTTTAATCTCATTTTCATTTATTATTAATGACGCAGATGTTTGTGTAGGTGGCAGATGCTTACTGTAATTCACTCGTGTGGTCAGTTGTATAAGACCTGGATTTACTTGAATGTCACTACAAATTATTATTGTTAATTTATTTATTATTATTATTATTAATTAATAATAATAATAATAATAATAATAATAATAATAATAATAATAATAATACAATTGTTGTTGTTGTTGTTACTAATAGGTATGTTGTTCATTTTTATTTATTTATTTATTTTTTTAATTTATCCGCTGATGATTGGGTTAGTTTCAATAGGGTAGTAGCCTCTTTGTAGGGGAGACCTGAGGTGATATTTATACTACTAGGGTAAATTTGGCAAGGGCATTGGGAAACTTCCCCTACACGCTTCAATAGGCGCAGTGGGATCTTTTACATCCACCTGATCTACCACTAACTCAAACAGATGGGGCTACGGTTTACCATCTCATCCGCAGGCTGGCACACTCAGGAGTGCAGCACCCCCTCCCCCATGCTATACTGCAGTGTCAGCTACCTATCTGCCTGATGTGGGAATAGAACCCATAGCCTTTTACACCAAAATGTTGGGTGTGTTATCTGTTGTAAGGCAAGTGCGTATCTGTAGGGATTAAAGGCAGCTGGTTTCTTCTAGGAGCAATAAATTTTGCATGCACTGTGAAGAGATTTTAATTGGTGAACAGTCCAGCTGAGGTGAGTAAAGCTATAGACAGTAATGAAAGAGATGATAACTGTGGGGGGTAATATTAATATTATTATTAATATTGTTTGCTTGCAATTTTAAGGAGAGTGTGTGTGTTCAATACACATATTGTGATTAATCAAAACAATACATATGTGGGACTAGTAGTAAGCATGCTGAAGTAGTTTTAAGTTTTACTTAATTAAGTGGGTTTATGGCCATTGTATGTGGCTTTTTATAAGCATGAAAAGGATGGCTGAAGAGATATATTTAGAATAGATCAATTATCTTGTAAATGTTAAATAGCAGCAAAACAGAGTTAGTATGTCTTAATCAGGTGAAGTATAAGGTATACTTTAACGTAAAGTCTTATGAGATGGAGAGATGGTCAGAGGTGAAATGATATCCTATTTCTAAATGAAAAATACTAGCAGTGTAATTCTCTGTGTTAAATAGACACTGACACCAGTGTAGTTATAAGTGAAAGTTGATAAAATAAGAAGTTAGTATTGTTAATGGCATAGTCACTACAGTAAGCCAAAAATTATAGTAAAAAGGAAAGGTTGTGAAGGTAAATAATACTAGGTACATGGAATTAGGATGTTGGATCGAGAAAAATGTAGTTAGTTAATGTAATTGTCAGAGAGGACATTATTGTTGATCTAGAAATTTAAAACGTTTATAAAACTTTTTCGATATACACAGTGCTGTTTCACTCTAGTAGTGGTATTTTAAGTAGCAATAACTGCTGCTTACCTGTTGTTTTATTGTTGCCAGCAACAATTTTGTAAGATGCAGAAGTATTATTTATTTTATTTATTTTACATTTGTTAACCGGGATGGTCCGACTGGATACATGTCCTTTTTCAGCGAAGGCCCGGGGAGAAAAGCTCCAAAAGAGTTACATTGATAATTAGGTACAGTAAATGAGCTGAAAGAACTTAACAAAAACATAGGCTATTTACATACAAGTACAAGACTGCCATTACTATTTCTGAGATTACTACAAATGTAACATTAATAACATATTAGCAAGGACGGTAGGCAGTATAATGACATAGAGTTAGACAGGATACATATTTCTTTATCACAGTATACAAAGTACTTATCATCTTAGCTAGTTGTTTATGTTTTAGTTAATGGCACAGAGCTAGTCTGGGTTTGAGCAAGGACATAGCCAGTGTGACTTGAAGTGGAGTTTTAGACTATTTTTGAATTGACTTAGAGAAGTTGCAAGCGTGATGTTATTTGGGAGAGAGTTCCATATTTTACCAGTGGTGTTGGCAAATAGCGCGTTACCACCTAGGTTGAGAGATTTAGTTGTTTGGACAAGGAGTCTGTTTGCTGAGTGAAGGCAGCTTAGATTGGAGTAGGGAGTCATTAAGTTTTTTAGTGCTGGGGTATTCTCAGGTTGTTTAAGGATTTTGAAGAACTCTATGAGTTGGGACTGGTGAAGAAGGTGTGGGAATTCTATCCATCCAAGCTTTTTCAGGTTAGTACAGTGGTGCGTTCTGTAGGGTAGGCCTGTAATGAACCTGGCAATGTGATTATAGCAGGATGAGAGCTTGGCCAGATCAGATTTGTTAAGGTGAGTGAGGACAGGAGAGGCATATAGTAGGGTAGAGAGGAGGTGTGAACGGGCTGTGGCTGCCCTGGCATTCGGGGTAAGGAAGGCTTTAATTCTATATAGGGTCCCAAGTTTCTTGTTGACTGACTTAATGGCTTGGTTGATATGTATATCAAATCTGAGTTTATTGTCAATGTTTACTCCTAATAGCTTTGTATAGGTGTCTGGGGAGATGATGGTCCCATTATTGGATTTTATAGTGAAGTTTTCAGTCGGAGATCTATTGGTTGGGTAGAAGAGAAGTAACTTGGTTTTGTTTGGATTTAAGATCAGGAGATGGTTGGCAAGCCAGTTTTCGACTTTGGTGAAGCTATGTTGGGTGGTAGTTAGTAGATTTACAAGAGAGGCATTGGAACATATTATAGTCGAGTCATCTGCATATTGAATGCAGGTGGCTTCAGGGATGACTGTATGGATGTCGTTTATGAAGACTGAAAAGAGGAGAGGTCCTAATATGGAACCTTGAGGAACTCCTATGGTATTTGGTAGTAGGCAGGAGAGCTTGTTTTGCCACATTACTGCTTGTTGTCTCCCAGTGAGGTAAGCTTGAAACCAGTCAAGGGCTGGAGTATCTAGATACAGGGTTTTAAAAGTATATAGAAGTAACTGATGGTTTACCATATCAAGGCTGTCGATAGGTCCAGGAAGAGAGTGGAGGATATTTTTTTATTATTCCGGTTAAGATTAATGTTTTCAGTAAAAGAGAGGAGGGCAGTGGTTGTAATATGATGGGGTCTGAATCCATGTTGAGAGTCTGTGAGTAGTTTATTTTGGGTTAGATAGAGCATTAGTTGGTTGTGCATGCACTTTTCCATAATTTTGGCAAGTGGTGATAGTATGGCTATAGGTCTATAGTTGGATAGTTCTGTGGATGAACCTCCTTTGTGGAGTGGAATAACATAGGATATTTTCCAAATTGAGGGGATTGAGGCCTCGGTTATGGTTCTGTTAATTAGGATTGAGATAGGGTAGGCTACGACATCTGCAGCAATTTGCATGTATTCAGCCGGCAGAAGATTGGCTGAAAGGGTGGTTGGCTTCAGTTTTTTCAAAAGGGATCTGATAAAGGATGTGGACACTGGCTGGAAGTTAAAAGAGAGTGGTGAGTTGGGTATAGTGTTTATAGAAGTGTGGGGAGGAGAAAGTTGGTTAGCTAATGACTGGATGGTTTCTGTGAAGAAAGTATTGAATGAATTGGCTATATCTTCTTGGCTCTTGTCAGATAATGTTCCTGGGGTCGGAGTAGTGGATTTGCCTGGTTGGAGAAGTTTATTTATGCCTGCCCAGTACTTTTGAGGATTATTCTGATGTTTATGTTGCAGATTGTAGAAGTAATTTTTCTTATCTAGTATGATGGCATTTTAGTCTCATTTCTAAGTTGTTGGAATTTGATACGATCTAGGGGTAGTTTGGTAGTGCGTCATTTATCCCACGCTTTGTCTCTAGTTGTTATTTTGGTTTTGGTGTCTGTTGTTAGCCAGGGTGCTAGTTGAGTTTTAATTCTTATTGAGCATTTAGGGGCATGCGAGTCAAGTATAGTAAGGAATGAATTGTTAAATGATGACACTGCCTCATCAAGGGGAAGGAACTTTAGTTTTGTCCAGTTACATGATTTGAGTTCAAGTTGAAATTTAGTTGGGTCAAAGTTTTTCTTGGATCTGATAGACCTATAAATAGGTAAGCTTGTACAATTAATTTTGTTTTTCATGATGTATGTGAGCAGGTGATCACTAAGATCATTAGGGAGAGTTCCAGACATATAGTTCTGGGGATGACTGTTGGTGAGTATCCAGTCTAGTATACTCTGTTTTTGGTTATTGTTATCTGTACGTGTGGTAGATGATATTATCTGAGAGAATCCATGTAGGTTAACAGGGATGGGGTTGGACTGTGCTGTGCATTGGTTCCAGTCAATATTAACATCGCTCAGGACAATGGTTTCTTGAGGGTAGTTGTTGGCTATCCAATGAAGAATGACCTCTAGTGTTTCTACATTGTTCCCAGGGGGAATATAGGTGACAATTAGGTTAATGCCCTTATGATTATTTAGTAGAATTTTTAGAGCTAGTATTTCAGCGTTAGAGACCTGGGGTGGTTGTATATGGTTAGTTATGATGTTAAGTGTGCTATTATATAAGACGGCTATTCCACCTCCTCTTTTCTTTACTCTATCTGCCCTAAGTATATTGTAACTAGGAGGCAGGATCTCATTGTCTTTGGTTGATGGCCGGAGCCATGTTTCAGATAGACACATTATGTTGGGGAGGTATGTGGCTAGTACAGCATGCAGGCTATGTATCTTATTGTTTAGGCTTCTAATGTTTAAGTGGCATATTAGGAGGGAGTTGACCAGTCGGTGGGAGAGTGGTGGGCTGGTAGGATTTTGAGTTAAGGTTGGGCCTGGATTAGGATGGATGTCCTCATCCTTGGTTATGTTTTTTCTTAGATACGCTAGTAGTCTAATAACTTTGAATAGTAGTTTTAGTTCATATTTGGATTTTGGTGTTGATTGGAGTGGTTTGTTTAGAAGCAAGTGGTTGGAATTTATAATTTTTGAGGTAGTGTAGTAGTGGGCAAGTTCCGCAGTCAGTGGAGGTAGGGGGGTCTTGGTTTGGCATTTTGGATAAGAGAAACCTACGAATGTGAGATTTTCATAGCTAGTAAGAAAGTATGGCAGAATTAAGAGTGGTAAGATAAGAGGAAGGAGTTTATAATTATTTATAGACATGTTATATGTCATCAATGGGTGGGGTCAATGTGCTTCAGAGGAATAGTAGTGGTTAAACAGTAAAGTGGTGGGGGGGAGGAAATTGGAGAGGAAGTTGTGTAGGTTGGAGAGGAAGTAGGGGTGTGGCCTAGTGGCTATAAATGTAGACACAGTGGGGGCGGGTGGGATAAGGGGCAGGGAGGGAGGCGAGCTCGAGCGAGCGAGGCTGAGCGGGGCTAACCCAGTCCCAGTTTTTGGTCCTATGAGTGGGGTAAATAGTCTGATAGTGTAAGTAAGCAGATTGGAGTACAGGCTTGAAATTCAACATAAACATATACAGTTGTAAAATGTCTAATACAATTCAACATAAATAGGCATTTACAGTTGTAAAACACTTACTGGAGAGACACTGAGCCTTCATGGGGCCTGTAGCAGAGTGGATTGTAGTTTTACAAATGGTGCCTGCCACAGGTAATATTTATTAACTCTGGGATTGTCTTAAGGTAATAAACAGGGAAGGGGAGGGGAGAACAAGGAAAGGTGTCTTATTGATATATGCTAGTTAATGTGTAAATAAAAGCTATTTGTTTTCAAGTTGAAGGGTTTTAGACAGACAGAGTGGGAGTGGTTAGACCACTGTATAACTGGTAAGGGGTGGGACAGCTGGGAATGAGGGTGGGAAAAAGTGAAGTGGGATACGTCTCCTACTCAGTAGTAGCAAATCAGAGTGTGTATGTGCAGTTTCAATGCATGGTAGTGCAGCAAACCAAAACATAAGCTGTGTACTTTACTGAATAAACCAGTGAAACCGAAAATAAAGAATAAAAAAGTATTTTGGCTTTTCCCGGTTAGGGGTTGCCACAGTGGAACTCTGGTTTGCTAATGACTGGCAGTGGATTTTTACGGTGCCGAGTTGCCAGCCTGATGCCCAACCTTCAAAAAAGGCACACCCATTCACGCATGCACCTACCTGCATGTCTTTAATGTTACTGGACCACAGGGAGGACATGCAGACTCCACACAAAAGGCGCTCCAGCCGAGAATCAAACAGGAGAAACTCTTCCTGTGAGGCGACAATGATAACCACTGCACCACCACGGCCTAACTGTTAAACTTGCACCACTAATACAACTGTACAGTAACCATACAGCTCAACCACTTAGTGCAAGAAATCTGAACAAAGCATAAAATAATAGGACGACAAAGGCCCAAAAATAGGGGCACATTTTAAATATTCCTCTTATAAACTAGGAAAGTTGCTATATTAACAGGATTTGTCTTAGCATACATTTTCTGAAGAATATGAAGTCTAAAACTGAAATGTATGTTATTATTTATTGACTTCAGCTTTCAATGGTTTGACAGAACACTACAATTTTTTTGAGGAACAGAGCAAAAATATGAGGCAAAAATCTGGACAGTTGAGAAGTATGACAGTAACACAAATAAGTCAGCAATCTTGTACATGAACAATGCAGCTGAAGCCAAGTGACAGTGACTGGAGAAACACGTGCGAGTTTAATACCAAGAGAAGGTTATCTCAGCTATTGACTTAAGCAATGTCCTCTCCAAATATGACTTTTTTAGGCAATGCCAAACTGACAAACCTTCCAACATGCCAAAACCAACCCTAGAAATCTTAAAGGTGTTACTGCTCAATGCCAGGAGTCTAAACAAGAAACTCTATTCCATCCAAGTTCTCCTCACATTGGGGAATGCAGACATTTGTGCAGTCACTAACACATGGTTTAAAGCTGTGGCTAGCACTCTGGCAATGGTGGGTTACAGTGCCTTCTGTACATTTAAACCAGCTACTGCACAGGCAGAGAATAAAGGTAGAGGTGTTTTGGTTTACATCAGAAACAAACATATCTCAAGGTTGGTCAAACAGGATGATGCACTTGATGTTCTCCCCATTGAAATTACCATAGTCAAAGTCCTTGCAAGTTATATGTCCCCCTCTATGACCCAGGAAAGCCATAACACAGACTTAAATCTACTGCGGACACTCATATACATGGATTACTTTCACTACCCCATTAAAATCTGGGAATCAAACCCAATCCCAAACTTACAGGCCCATAGATTCCTGGACTTTCTTAACACAAACACCCTGGACTGGATAGTCCATATGCTTACTGGGGCCAGGGACAAACTGCATGTGGTCTTCAATAACATGAGAGAATGCTAGCTCCTATGTAAGGTTCAATCATAAAACCATCTTCTTTGAAATAAAAATAAAACCTGGAACCCCCTACTAACCTTGCAACATTTACAAAGTATTTTAAGCCAGAAAATCTCATATGGTCATGCACCAGATATCTGTAGAGCCCTCATGGTTATGCATTAGATGTCAGTGGAGCTTCCATGGTTATGTTCCCGATATCTGTAGATCCCCCATGGTTATGTAACAGGTATCTATAAAGCTCCTATGGTTATGTACCAGATATCTGTTGAGCTCTCATGGTTATGGGCCAGAAATCTGTAGAGCTCTCATGGTTATGTGCCAGATATCTGTAGAGCTCCTATGGTTATGTGCCAGATATCTGTAGAGGTCCCATGGTTATGTACCAGAGTATCTGTAGAGCTCCTATGGTTATGTGCCAGATATCTGTGAGCTCCCATGGTTATGTACCAGAGTATCTGTAGAGCTCCCATGGTTATGTGCCAGATATCTGTAGAGCTCCCATGGTTATGTACTAGATATCTGTAGAGCTCCCATGGTTATGTGCCAGATATCTGTAGAGCTCCCATGGTTATGTGCCAGATAGCTGTAGAGCTCCCATGGTTATGTGCCAGAAATCTCTAGAGCTCCCATGGTTATGTGCCAGAGTATCTGTAGTACTCTCATGGTTATGTACCAGATATCTGTAGAGTTCCCATGGTTATGTGCCAAATATCTGTAGATCCCCCATGGTTATGTACCAGATATCTGTAGAGGTCACATGGTTATGTGCCAGACATCTGTACAGCTCCCATGGCTATGTACCAGGTATCTCTAGAGCTCCCATGGTTATGTGCCAGATATCTGTAGAGCTCCCATGGTTATGTGCCAGATAGCTAAAGAGCTCCTATGGTTATGTACCAGATAGCTGTAGAGCCACCATGGTTATGTACCAGATAGCTGTAGAGCTCCCATGGTTATGTGCCAGAAATCTGTAGAGCTCTCATGGTTATGTGTCAGAGTATCTGTAGTGCTTTCATGGCTATGTGCCAGATATCTGTAGAGCTCCTATGGTTATGTGCCAGATATCAGTAGAGGTCCCATGGTTATGTACCAGAGTATCTGTAGAGCTCCTATGGTTATGTGCCAGATATCTGTGTAGCTTCCATGGTTATGTACCAGATAGCTGTAGAGCCACCATGGTTATGTACCAGACAGCTGTAGAGCTCCCATGGTTATGTGCCAGAAATCTGTAGTGCTCCCTTGGTTATGTACCAGATATCTGTAGAGTTCCCATGGTTATGTGCCAAATATCTGTATAGCTTCCATGGTTATGTACCAGAGTATCTGTAGAGCTCCCATGGTTATATGCCAGATATCCGTAGAGCTGACATAGTTATGTACCAGATATCTGTAGAGCTCCCATGGTTATGTATCAAATATCTGTAGAACTCCCATGATTTTTATTTGTTGTATTACTTTATTGCCTTTTTCTGTTTTGAATACTGTGATTTGTTTTATTTACCTTGTGTTTTACTTGTATTCTGCCTTTAGCTGCATATTAAAACTTGAAAGGAGACCACACTTCTGTCTCTTGTGAGTCAGGCAGAATTTTTTTTCCCCACTCTCCCACTCAGTTACTGTAGTGTTCTTAACACCACTGTCATTCTAGATGCCTGCCCCTTATGTTAATTTGACCATATATCTAATTTCCTCTCCGTTTTACCGGCTTGTGTGAATAAGTGCAAAATTATCATTTTGTAAAATAACTCCCCTTCAACTATTTAAATTTATTGGCCATCCTACTGTATTCCATACTACCAGAATACAAAAGTGACCACCCACTTTCAATCTATCTTGCTGCTTTAAAAATAGTGACTGTCCACTAAAACTTAACTTTTTAGACAGGTAAAACTGAAGTTACCTACTTTCACATCTAACTCCTCTAGTGCACACTACAGTGTTTAGGATAAACTATTTTTTTTCATCTTACCTTTAAGCATCCCTGTGACTAGCACTTCCTTTAAAACCTGCTGGAAAGCACTAGGAAATCTTAAACTGATACAAGCACTCATCTCACCTTGTTAATAAGGAGAAATTAATCGTAGGCACTAAACAGCCTGTAATTGCAAAGTACCTTGCTAAGGTAAGGGAAAACAGCTCTTGTACTTTACAAAAAAAAAGCACCAAACCAGGCATGTCCAAGGGTCAGCTTCCGGTGATTTCTCCTGTCCACCTGGTGAATCTGGGCATACTGGGGCAATGCAGCAATTACCTCATGTACACAGACAACCCTCTCCTCCTACCACCCAACACTACAACCTGCAAGAGATGCACTTACATAGCCAAACTGGAAGCAAAGCTCTCTACACCCAAGATTGTGCTAGACAGTCAAGAGGAGAAGTTTAACACCCGCACTACACCTCAAGTAGCACATAGCCCTTCTAAACCCACACCACCAACACCGACACCTAGCAACACTAAACCCACATATGTGAAGGTCCTTAACATTAACCTGCCCAAGCAAAAGGACCTCCGAAGCTGAAACGCAAACATCAATCACAACCAAAGTGTCACATAGCTCACAACAATCGTGCACCACCCAACAACAGCCCCTAAGGCAAGACAACATACCCAACAGTTTAGTTATAGGTGACTCTATAATCAGGCACACTGGTGTCCCATTCACCAAGCTGAACAAGGAGAAAATTACAGTCAGCTGCCTGTTGGGTGCCAGGATCTGCCACATAACGCATGCACTCAAGTCACTCCACAAGTACAAATATGACTCTGTTATTGTCCATGTTGGAGTGAATGACTTGAGACAAACATCCCTGGACTACATGAAAAGAGACATGGAAGAGCTCACAGATCATGTAGCCCAGGCAGGTATGACCCTAGCCCTGAGTAGCATCCTGCCTTCACCCAGAATGAGTATAAGGACAGAATGATTGACTTCAGCAACTGGTTAAGCTTCTGGTGTCATCCAAAGAGGATCCAGTATCTGTCTCCCTGGGATGACATAATCGACAGACCATGATGCTTTGCCAGAGATGGTCTGCACCTGTCGCCCCTGGGATTCAGGTTTCTAGCTAAGGCTCCTGCCACCCCTATAGTGCCTTTTTTAGGCAAAGTTCAAAGGACAAAACCACCACTGTAACAGGTACAAGCATGCAAAATCTGAAGGTAATGCTACTCAATGCTAGAAGTCTAAACCTCACAATGCACTCTCTCGAGGCACTCCTCAAAATGGAGAAAATTGATATCTGTGCAGTAACTGAGACCTGGTTCAAGGCTCCATAGAGCACCCCTGCAATACCCGGCTACAACTTTACCACACTTTTTGGCCACCAAACCAGGACCGAAACACTAAAGGTGGAGGAGTGTCCATATTCACCAAGGATATTCACAACACCAGGATAGTTGTCCAACACAATGCGTCTGAAATTCTCCAGGTGGAACTAACACTAGGTAAGACTGCAACCCAAATTGCAGCTTGCTACAGATCCCCCACCATGCCCCAAGATTCTCACTAGACCTTTCTAAACATACTGGAAAATATTAAAATACAACCAAACACTCTAATACTGGGTGATTTCAACTACTCTGCCATTAACTGGGAAAACTACTTGTGTACCAACACCTTTGTCTAACGGTTCATGGAATTCATAAATTCCAATGCCCTGGATCAACTAATCCTTAGTCCCACCAGAGACTCCAATATCCTAGACCTGGTCATTACCAACATGGGAAATCGATGCTCCACACCTATGGTCACCACCTCGTTAGTCAGGTCTGACCAGAAGCTAATCACCCTTGACATCCACATCCTTCCTTCACCCCCCCCCCAGTAAGGAAACCTCCGTAAAAAACTTCTCCAAAGCCATCTTCATGCTACTCAAGTCAGAAGTGACAAACTTCATGACACCCAAGCAGACAGGAACTGAAAGCTCGACTGCTGAATCCTACACTAAGGCACTGTATGAGCACATACACTCATGCATGAATCTTGCCATCCCCAATAGAACACATTCAAACAGGCAAAAAAGAAACACCAAATGAAAATTGCAGCCAACTGGAAAATCGGCCTTCGCCTTCATTGGAATAAATTAATCATAATGAAACCAGTTTTAAATACACCAGTTAATTCAATTAAGCAATTAAATAAAAAAAATAAGAATCATGGAATCTTTTTTGCCTATTTGAATGTGTTTTTTGTGAATATGACTATGAACGAAGCAGCGACTACACCAGGGGCTATAAGAAGAACTCCTGCTAGTATGGATTTTTCTTCAGTTTGGAGGGACAGGGAATCGAGGTTTGCCTCCACTGATCCATGGCTACATAATTCGAATGAAGCTTCTTTATGTTTTGATAAGTTGGAAAAATTACTGATAAAAGAAGCTACAACCTTTTATGACATCAGACTGTTAGAGAAATATGTGAGTACAAATATCACTCCAAGGGGGTTAAGGGTTGATCGCTTGCCCGCGTATGAGTTTTCTGAGGAAGACTCTGATTTCTTCGATGAATGGAAAGATATTTCACTAAAATGTACCCTGGGTTGGTTAAAAGTGCTGATTAAGCGTAATGAGAGAAGTTTAAAAAACGTTTGTGATAAAATTGTCAGTATGCAGGAAAAGTTATTTTCTGGCCATTCGGAGTTGAAATTTGAACTTAATATCATGAACATTAAAGGTCGGGTGTCTAAAATTGAACAGCAAGCTATCCAACGAAAAAAGAAAAAGTATGTGCGGGATAGTAATGATTACAGTACAGGCAAGATCTTTTCCTGGCAATACAACTTTAAAAGTGGGTGGGGCAAGGCTTCTTTGAAAAGTAAAAGATACAGATCTCGCGATTCAAGAGACACTTCCATTTCTTCAGTGGAGACCAGCTCTGTGGGAAGAAAAAGTGTTTCGTTTGAGGAATTAAATATGGAGGAAGCTTCTGGTTCCAATGGGGTGCTGGAAACAGGTGCATCATCGAATGGCAGAGTGAATCAAAGAAAGGGTCGGAATCGACGTTTTCAATCCAGGGGTGAGAGAAAATAAATATGTATCGTATACCTTTGATGCCGGTAAAGAAAGACTTAACAATAACTTTTCAGCTGATGAATATGTTCTATCTGATGCTCATATGCCTAATATCAATGCTTGTTCCAATTCCAGGTTGAATATTATAAATTTGTCTGACTGTGTTATTACAAATGATATACGAAGTGTTTTATGTAAAGGGACTAAGTTTGTACCTACGCATATTCCAAGTCTAGCTGAGATTTTGAATGAAATCAAGGAATTTTGCAGAAAATTACACTTAAAAGTATTCTTTTGTAACAACGAAGTTCATATGGATAAATCTTTTGATCATGATTCTGTTTTTGATAGTTCTTTAATGGATATTTCTCTGCATGAGAATGAAATAATAGATATTTATCAAAATGCAGGGGATTCCTTTTGTATGAATTTTGAATATAATACTGGTTATGGCAAATTTAATATTCCGCAGGTCCCACATATTAGCAATTTTATGCCTTCTAAAATTAATCAAAATATTAATACTTTTGAAAGAGTTGTAAGCAAACAAGTTATTAAGGAATATGGTTTGTTTAAAAGGAAGGCAATGTGATACAATTTGACGAAGGGAGAATGGCAGGCACTCTGCCAAATAAGAAAGCTCAGTGATTCTTATGTTTTTGTAGAGTCAGATAAGGGAGGCAATTGGGTTGTATTTAATAAAGAAAAATATAACTCTATACTTCTCTTTTGAATAATCCTAAAGTGGAATTTAATAATGCTCTGCATGATTTATTGGATAGAGGTGAGAGACTGGGTTTCTTTTCTTCAGGGGATGTGAAAAAATTATATATTAAAAATCCTAATGATGCAAAGTTTTTTATTTTACCTAAAATACATAAGGATTTGAATAATCCCCCAGAACGTCCAATTGTTAGTGGAAAAGGGGCTTTCCTACAAAATGTGGGTATTTTCTTAGATTCTGTTCTAAAAGAATATATTACAAGAATTCCCTCACATGTTAAAAATACGAAAGAGGTCTGTGATAGTTTCAAGGGAATAGTGTGGCAGGATAATTTTTATTGGGCAAGTGTTAATGTAAAATCTTTGTATACCTCTATCTCCAATAAATAGGTTCATAGGTTCATAGGTTTATACTAGGCTATCTGCCCTAAGGCATTTATAAGCCTAGCCCAAATTTTTGTGGCTTACGCCACCCCTTATATGAAAAAATACTCTGCCCATTAGTTTGTTGTGCCTCTGTCCAGCAGTGACACAGAGATGATTCCCGGGATAAATCTACGATCTCCCATCCACAGGTCAAGATTTCTCTTGAACAGAGCCAGCGAGGTGCTCTGCTTCACATGGATCGGGATTTTATTCCACAGCATAGGGAGTCTCTGAGTGATAAATCTATCCCTCCAGCACATCCTATTTATATCCGTGCTAAGGTTTAAGTCACTTGCTCTAGTGGTTTTGGTGGATTTGGATTTTTTGAGGTGGAGCATGTCCATTAATTCCGGGTTGGACATGGCCTTGTATGTCAGGCACATGTCACCTCTGAGCAGACGGTATGCAACTGAATAGAGCTGGAGTTTCTTCAATCTGGCAGCATATGACAGATTTTGGAGTCCCTTTATCCTTTTGGTGAGGAACTTTTGGGGTCTCTCCAATTGCTGCAGATGTCGGGTGAGATACATCCCGAATGGGGCATTGTACTCGATCATTGGTCTGATAAGTGAAGAGTACAGGGGAACAATGACCTCACTAGATCTGGATGTGAATCCCTTCATGATCAGGTGGGCAATGTAGAAGGTCTTTCTAACCACTTTAGCAACGTGAGTGTCAAAAGAAAGGCCACTGTCAACCTGGGTCCCCAGGTCCCTGATAACCTCTTCTGTGCTTAGTGGATTGCCACCTATATGGTAGCTTGGGGTTACCTTGTTTTTCCCGAAGGGTATGACTATACATTTTTTGGCATTTAACTTCAGGCCATGGCTCTGGCACCAGCTATCTGTTTCTGTGAGTCCCTTCTGAAGGATATCCGTGTCCGATGCACTTTCCACTATGGCCCAGTTTGCAGTCGTCTGCAAACTTTGTCAGCCAAAGTCCTCCCATGTTGGCCTGTACTTCTGAGAAGTAGATGCCGAACAATAGGGGCCAAGGACCGAGCCCTGTGGGACACCGCTTGTGACCTGCTTGGAGTCTGACATAGCGCCAGCAACTCTAACCCTGTGGGTTCTGTCCTTAAGCCAGTTTGCAACCCATCTTGTGACATATGGGTTTACATTTAAGCTGGTAAGTTTTTCTACAATACCCGAGTGGGGTATTGTGTCGAAGGCCTTTGCAAGGTCAAGGTTGGCTGTATGGACTGCCTTTCCCTCATCAATGGCCTTGGTGACTGTTTCGAAGAAGTCGACCAAGTTCAAAAGGCATGATCTGCCCTTGACGAAGCCAAACTGGGTCGGGTCCAATGTCTGCAAGTCCCCTATATCTTTGTTTATGAGCTCCATTATGATCCTCTCCATAGCTTTGCAGACTAGACTTGTTAAGCTTATGGGGCGGTAATTACCAGGGTCCGTAGAGGCACCACCTTTGTGGAGTGGGACCACAGTTGCCGTACGCCACTCCTTGGGCACATATCCTGTGGTAAGGCTGTGATTAAACAGCTGCCTTATGTGCGGGTTTAATTCCTCATTTAGCTTGTGTAGCACACAGCCGGGGACACCATCCGGTCCCATTGATGCTGTGTTTTTAGCTTTAGAGAGAGCAGCTTTCACCTGCGCATTTGAGATGTCTGGGAGGCTACACTCTGCTGGGATAGTTATCTCTCCTTTAGGGGAGAGGGGGGTGAAGTTTGCACTGAACCTGTCTGCCAGTATGTTGGCAATGTCTGTGGGTTCAGTGATGTTTGTATCATTTTGGACTAATTCTGAGCATATCTGGGAGTTTCCACCCAGGTTCCTAACATAGCTGAAAAGGCCTTATGATTGTCCTTTGAATCCATGGCAATTTTTCTCTCAAAATTGGCCTTAGTTGATTTTATGAGTGCTCGTATTTTTTTACTAATAATGATCAGGGGTGACTTCCCTTTTATGGATTTTGTTCTAACATGTAATAGCTTTCTCCTCTTATTGTAAAGTTTGTTAATGGCTGGGGTCCACCAGACTGGACGTTTGCCCTTTGTGGAAAGAGTCTTGGTTTTATTTGGGATTGCCTGATTCATGCAGTCCTGGAGGTGTTCATAGAAGGCGATTGTAAGGGCTTCTGCAGCTTGGATTGTGGTTTCCACTGGCTCAGGGGCCTTGAAGGATACCACACCAGTCTTGAGTAGTGTGAAGTTTGCTTTAGAGAAGTTCTTCACTGTGGTCTTTTTTGTTTGGGGTGGGGGCGGGATGTGGATTTCCATTGAGATTAGTTTATGATCAGATCTCACCAATGAGGGATATACTTCCGGTATGGAGCATTTTGTCCCCATGTTTGTGATAATGAGATCTAGTATATTTTCTCCTCTCATGGGAACAGTGACTAGCTGGGGGATGCAGTACACCAGCTTTTGGGTGATGGACCTAGAACATCATTTATTATTTCCCTTCTGGAATTTTGTCTTACTCACAATTTTTTTGAATTTGATAAAAAATATTTTTTGCAAAAGGAAGGTACAGCAATGGGTGCTAGTTTTGCTCCCTCTTATGCCATAATTTTTATGGGTTTTTTTGAAAATTTATTTTTGTATACTACAACTTTTTTTTCAAAGAAATGTGATTGTTTATAAGAGGTACATAGATGATTTGTTGTTTCTGTGCAAGGGTGATCCTATGGAGTTTAATGATTTTGTATCAATTTTGAAACTAAACTCCTGTGGTTTGGACTTTACTTTTAATGTGGAGGTAAGGTCCATCCAGTTTTTGGATGTAAAGTTTTATGTTGGTTGTGATGGGAATATACAACATAAACCCTTCCACAAAGCTACGGCAGTAAACAATTTTTTGCATGCTACTAGTATGCACAGTATTCATCTGATCAACTCTTTACCTTTGGGAGAGTTTAAAAGAATTGCTGAAAATTCTTCAGAGGTTAGGAATATAAAGAGGGAATTTGATGTAATTTGTGAAAAATTAAATAATAGAGGATATCAATGGGATAATATTATGTTACATAGAAAAAAAGTGGAAAGAGAATTACATTTGAATCTGAATGATTATCAATACTTAGGTACAAATATTAGTGGTAAAAAAAGTGGGGAAACTAGAGTTAATAGAGGATTTTTGGAAATAGCCTTTAATGATGGCAATAATGTAGAAGTTGGAGATAAAATATTTTTTGTTAATAGGTTTTCCCTTTTTTCACCTATTCTTAAAAGAACGATATTAAATATGTGGCCTATAGTTATTGATGATGATTTTCTAAAAACAATTATCCCTAATAATATTGTTTTTTCCTATAGTAGGTGTAGTAATTTAAAAGAGGTGGTTAGATATAAAGGCAGAAGGGACAGAGCTAATAATGCAGGAGCGTTTGCTTGTGGACGTTGTAAAGTTTGTAGAAAAATTGTGAATTTGGATGGTAGTAAAATAAATGGCATTAAATATAATGCCACTGATTACTTTAATTGTAATTCCTTTGGGGTAATCTATATAATAGGTTGTAACTGTGAGATAAAAAGATGGTATATAGGACAGACAAAACGGAAGGTAAAATTAAGAAGCATGGAACATTTGGGAGACATCAGGAATGGAAGGTTGGATAGTCCAGTAGCTAATCATTTTCATCAGTTTCATGGTGGTGGATGTGCGGATTTTATATTTAGTGTTTTGGCCAAACCTGATGGGAGTGGGGGGGCAAACATTAGTTTTCAGAAAAAACTATTGAGAATGGAATCAAATTTTATAGCAAATTATAAAACCCTGTTTCCAAATGGAATGAATTTAGAAATTTAAGAATGTAAATTAATATTGAAAGTAATAACATTTATATTAAATGAATTGTTATACTGTTTTGTGATAAGTGTAAAAGTTTTTCAATTATAATTATTTAATTGATGAATTTATTTAATTGTTTAATTGAATTAACTGGTGTATTTAAAAACTGGTTTCATTATGATTAATTTATTCCAATGAAGGCGAAGGCCGAAGTACCAGAATCTGTTTAAGAAGTAAAAGATTTTCCAGTTGGCTGCAATTTTCGTTTGGTGTTTCTTTTTTTCATCCCCAATAGAACCAAGATGCTCTCCTCCAAAAAAAAGGAAGCCAATCTGGTGGTCCCTTGCCATAAACAAACTTTACAACAAAAGGAACAAACTGTTGCAGAAAAGAGGAAAATCCCAGGATGCAAAAAACTCCCTTACCAGCCTCAGTAAGAAGCTGAGATCCCTCATAAAATCTTCCTAAGCTAGTTACGAAAAGAAAATTGTCAAAGATTCCAAAGACAACCACAAGGCATTCTATGGCTATGTCAAGAATCTAAATGGCAATGCTCAGATCTGCTCTGATCTACAACAGAATGGCATTAAATATACTGATCCCAAGGATATTGCCAATATCCTGGCAGATCAATTCAGTGCAAACTTCACCCCCCTCTCACCTCCTAAAGGGCACATCTCAATACCGAAAGATTGCCAAATTCTGGTAATAACGGCCACACAGGTAAAAAACACACTCTCCAAAGCTAAGAATACAGCATCCATGGGACCAGACAACATCCCAGGCTGTGTACTACATGAACTACAAAATGAAGTGGCACCTCACCTAAGTGTCATGTTTAATCATACCTCACCTCAGGCTTCGTGCCCACAGAGTGGTGCACAGCTACAGTTATCCCACTCCACAAGGGGGGATCCACCTTGGATCCGGGAACTACTGCCCCATCAGTCTGGCGAGCTTGATCTGTAAGGCCATGGAACGTATTACCATAGAACTTATAAAAAAAAGACATTGGCAACCTTCAAACACTGGACCTCCTGCAGTTTGGGTTCGTGAAGGGCTGATCGTGTCTCCTGAACCCGACTGACTTCTTCGAATCAGTCTCCAGAGCCATGGATAAAGGTAAGGTGGTCCACACAGCCTATATGGACCTTGTCAAGGCCTTCGACACCATCTCCCACCCTGAAATCATAGATAAACTTACTAAGCTGGGCATTAATCCCTACGTCACTCGATGAGTTTACTATTATAACTCTGAAGTGCATTCTGTCGAAAGCCGGTATCTCTGATTCCTAAGGCAAAAGTGACAATGTTGAATTCCGACATTGCTGAAAGTACATCTCGAATTCGACCTCCAAATGGGCTTTAACATTGGTCGAGATAGGGGAGAGATTTCTACTTTGACAATGTCGGGTTCTACATTGTCACTATTCAACCCTTGCTGTTCGCTGTAGTGGTGTCGACAGCATAAGTGTCGGAATTATGATAGTAAACCCACTTGATGGGTTGCCAAATGGCTTACTGACAGAACCCACACTATAAAAGTAGACGACTCCAAATCCAGCTCCAGACAAATGACAAGTGGAGTACCTCAGAATTCAGTCCTGGGACCACTTTTGTTTGGCATCTACTTCTCTGACGTACAGGCCAACACTAAGGGACTCTGGCTAACAAAGTTTGCAGATGACTGCAAACTGGGAGCATTATTGAATCCCCAAATGATGTGGATATTCTACAAAAGGGCCTTAGAGAAACAGATGCTTGGTGCCAGAGCCATGGGCTCAAGCTCAATGCCAAGAAATGTATAGTTATCCCCTTTGGGAAAAAACATGTACCCATGAATTACCACATAGGTAGCAGTACATTAAACACTGAAAGTGTGATAAGAGACTTAGGGTCACAGGTGGACAGTGGTCTCACCTTCAATAACCACATCACCACAACAGTAAGGAAATCATTTTATGTGGCACACCTCATCACTAAGGGCTTTTCATCCAGAAAAAAGGATGTCATTGTCCCACAGTACTCATCCCTCATTAGACATATTATAGAATACAACGCCCCATTTGGTATGTACCTCTCAAGACATCTGCAACAACTGGAAAGGCTGCAGAAATACCTCACTAAAAGAATCACAGGCTTAAAGCGGATGCCTTATGCTGATCATCTAAAAAAACTCTACCTATACTTTGTCGCATATCGTCTACTCGGAGGCAATCTCTGCTTAACATGCAAGGCCATGTCAAACCCAGAGCTGTCAGACATGCTACACTTAAATAAATCCCACTCCCTCAGAGACACATGCTCCAGCGATCTAAACCTTATCATCACAATGAACAAAACATGCTGGACGGATAGGTTCCTGACCCAGAGACTCCCCAGACTCTGGAATAGACTGCCCGTACATGTCAAGCAGAGCGCCTCTTTGGCCCTCTTCAAAAGGAACCTTGATGATTGGATGGGAGATAGGAAATTGACCCAGGGGATCATGTCAGTCACCCTGCTAGACAGGGGTCCAGGGAAGTAAATACTGTGGGAATAAATATCCATGGAATTGTTATGGCTAGGCTTGTATAGGTCCTAGAACCGATAGCTTAGTACCAACCTATGAACCTATGGTTATATGCCAGATATCTGTAGAGCTCCCATGGCTATGTACCAGATAGTTGTAAAGCTCCCATGGTTATGCGCCAGAAATCTGTAGAGCTCCCATGGTTATGTACCAGATATCTCCAGAGCTCCCATGGTTATGTACCAGATATGTGTGGAGCTCCCTTGGTTATGTATCACATATCTGTAGAGTGCCCACGGTTATGTACCAGACATCTGTAGAGCTCCCATGGTTATGTAGCAGATATCTGTAGAGCTGCCATGGTTATGTACCAGAGTGTCTATAGCACTCCCATGGTTATGTACCAGATATCTGTAGAGCTCCCATGGTTATGTACCAGATATCTGTGCAGCTCCCATGGTTATGTACCAGAGTATCTGTAGAGCCCCATGGTTATGTGCCAGATATCTGTAGAGCTCCCAAGTTTATGTAACAGATATCTGCAGAGCTCCCATGGTTGTGTACCAGAGTATCAGCAGAGCTCCCATGGTTATGTGGCAGATATCTGTAGAGCACTCATGGTTATGTGCCAGCTATCTGTAGAGATCCCATGGTTATGTACCAGATATCTGCAGAGCTCTCATGGTTATGTGCCATAAATCTGTAGAGCTCCCATGGTTATGTACCAGATATCTGTAGCACTCCCATGGTTATGTACCAGATAACTGTAGAGCTCCTATGGTTATGTGCCAGATATCTATAAATCTCCCATGGTTATGTGCCAGATATCTGTAGAGCTCCAATGGTTATGTGCCAGACATCTGTAGAGCTCACATGGTTATGTGCCAGATATCTGTAGAGCTCACATGGTTATGTGCCAGATATCTGTAGAGCTCCCATGGTTATGTACCAGATATCTGTAGAGCTCCCATGGTTATGTATCAGATATCTGTAGAGCTCCCATGGTTATATGCCAGATATCTGTAGAGCTTCAATGGTTATGTGCCAGACATCTGTAGAGCTCACATGGTTATGTGCCAGATATCTGTAGAGCTCCCATTGCTATGTATCAGATATCTGTACAACTTCCATGGTTATGTGCCAAATATCTGTAGAGCTCCCATGTTTATGTACCAGAGTATCTGTAGAGCTCCCAATGTTATGTGCCAGATATCTGTAGAACTCCCATGGTTATGTAACAGAGTATCTGTAGAGCTCCCATGGTTATGTGCCAGACATGTGTAGAGCTCCCATGATTATGTACCAGATATCTGTAGAGCTTCCATGGTTATGTACCAGAGTATCTGTAGAGCTCCCATGGTTATGTATCAGATATCTGTAGAGGTCCCATGGTTATGTGCTGGATATCTGTAGAGCTCCCATGGTTATGTATCAGATAGCTGTAGAGGTCCCATGGTTATGTATCAGATATCTGTAGAGGTCCCATGGTTATGTGCCAGATATCTGTAGAGCTCCCATGGTTATGTATCAGATAGCTGTAGAGGTCCCATGGTTATGTGTCAGAAATCTGTAGAGCTCCCATGGTTATGTGCCAGATATCTGTAGAGCTCCCATGGTTATGTACCAGATATCTGTAGAGCTCTCATGGTAATGTACCAGAGTATCTGTAGAGCTCACATGGTTATGTACCAGATATTTCTAGAGCTCCCATGATTATGTATCAGATATCTGTAGACCTCCCATGGTTATGTGCCAGATATCTGTAGAGCTCCCATGGTTATGTATCAGAGTATATGTAGAGATCCCATGGTTATGTACCAGATATCTGTGAGCTCCCTTGTTTATGTACCAGTGTATCTGTAGAGTTCCCATGGTTATGTACCAGATATCTGTAGAGCACCCACGGTTATGTATCAGATATCTGTAGAGCTCCCATGGTTATGTGCCAGATATCTGCAGAGCTCCCATGGTTATGTACCAGATAGCTGTAGAGCTCCCATGGTTATGTACCAGATATCTGTAGAGCTCCCACGGTTATGTACCAGAGTATCTGTAGAGCTCCCATGGTTATGTGCCAGATATTTGTAGAGCTCCCATGGTTATGTACCAGAGTATCTTTAGAGCTCCCATGGTTATGTACCAGATATCTGTAGATCTCTCATGGTTATGTATCAGATATCTGTAGAGCTCCCACCGTTATGTATCAGATATCTGGAGAGCTCCCATGGCTATGTACCAGAGAGCTGTAGAGCTCCCATTGTTATGTACCAGATAGCTGTAGAGCTCCCATGGCTATGTACCAGACAGCTGTAGAGCTATAGCCGTAGAGCTCCCATGGTTATGTACCACATAGCTGTAGAGCTCCCACATTTATGTACCAGATAGCTGTAGAGCTCCCATGGCTATGTACATTATATCTGTAGAGCTCCCATGGTTATGTACCAGATTATCTGTAGAGCTCCCATGACTATGTGCCAGATATCTGTAGAGCTCCCATGGTTATGTACCGGAGTATCTGTAGAGCTTCCATGGTTATGTACCATATATCTCTAGAGCTCCCATGGTTATGTATCAAATATCTGTAGAGCTCCCATGTTTATGTGCCAGATATCTGTAGAGCTCCCATGGTTATGTACAAGAGTATCTGTAGTGCCCCCATAGTTATGTGCAAGAGTATCTTTAGAGCTCCCATGGTTATGTACCAGAGTATCTGTAGAGCTCCCATGGTTATGTACCAGATATCTGTGAGCTTGCATGGTTATGTACCAGAGTATCTGTAGAGCTCCCATGGTTATGTACCAGATATGTGTAGAGCTCCCATGGTTATGTATCAGATATCTGTAGAGCTTCCATGGTTATGTGCCAGATATCTGTCGAGCTCCCATGGTTATGTACTGGAGTATCTGCAGAGCTCACATGGTTATGTGCCAAATATTTGTAGAGCTCCCATGGTTATGTATCGGAGTATCTTTAGAGCTCCCATGGTTATGTACCAGATTTCTGTTGAGCTCCCATGGTTATGTATCAGATATCTCTAGAGCTCCCATGATTATGTATCATATTTCTGTAGAGCTCCCATGGATTTGTACCAGATAGCTGTAGAACTCCCATGGTTATTTTCCAGATAGCTGTAGAGCTCCCATGGTTATGTACCAGATAGCTGTAGAGCTTTAGCTCTAGAGCTCTCATGGTTATGTACCAGATACCTGTGGCGGTCTCATGGTTATGTGCCAGAAATCTGTATAGCCCCCATGTTTATGTGCCAGATATCTGCAGAACTCCCATAGTTATATGCCAGATATCTGTAGAGCTCCCACAGTTATGTTCCAGAGTATCTGTAGAGCTCCCATGGTTATTTACCAGATATCTGTAGATCTCCCATGGTTATGTATCAGAGATCTGTAGAGCTCCCATGGTTATGTGCCAGATATTTGTAGAGCTCTCAAGGTTATGCACCAGAGTATCTGTAGATCTCCCATGGTTATGAACCAGATATCTGTGAGCTCCCATGGTTATGTACCAGAATATCTGTAGAGTTCCCATGGTTATGTACCAGATATCTGTAGAACTCCTAGGGTTATGTATCAGATATCTGTAGAGCTCCCATGGTTATGTGCCAGATATCTGAAGAGCTACCATGGTTATGTACCAGATAGCTGTAGAGCTACCATGGTTATGTACCAGATATCTGTAGAGCTCCCATGGTTATGCACCAGAGTATCTGTAGAGCTCCCATGTTTATGTGCCAGGTATTTGTAGAGCTCCCATGGTTATGTATTGGAGTATCTGTAGAGCGTCCATGGTTATGTACCAGATATCTGTAGATCTCCCATAGTTATGTATCAGATATAGGTTCATAGGTTCATAGGTTCATATTAGGCTATCTGCCCTAGGGCAATTATAAACCTAGCCAGAGTGTGTTTGGCTTTCGCCACCCATTTTAAATTAATTTTGCTATGCCCTTTTTCGAGGTTAGTATACTGTGCCTCTGTCTAACAGTGATACAGAAGTGATACCCGGGGTAAACCTACGATCTCCCATCCACTCATCAAGATTCTTCTTGAAGAGAGTCAATGAGGGACTCTGCCTAACCTGGACTGGTATTTTATTCCAGAGTGAAGGGAGCCTCTGGGTTATGAATCTGTCCCTCCAGCATGTCCTATTTATTTCAGTGCTGAGGTTCAAGTTTCTTGAGCATGTAGCTCAATGGGATTTTCTGAGGTGCATCATGTCCATTAATTCCAGGTTGGACATGGCTTTATACATCAGGCACAGATCGCCTCTGAGCAGGAGGTATGCCACTGAGTAGAGCTGGAGTTTCTTTAACCAGGCAGCATATGGCATCTGTTTGAGCCCTTTGAACCTCTTGGTGTGGTACTTTTGGGGTCTTTCCAGTTGCTGCAAGTGTCTGGTAAGGTACACCCCAAAAGGGGCATTGTACTCAATTATGGGCCTGATGATGGATGAGTAAAGAGGCACAATGACCTCCCCTGATCTAGATGTGAATCCCTTTATGATTAGGTGGGCTATATAAAATGTTTTTCTAACCACTTTGGCCATGTGGTTGTCAAATGAGAGATTGCTATCAACTTGGGTCCCCAGGTCCCTAATTACTTCTTCTGTTTTTAATGGATTACCACCTATGTGGTAATTTGTGGGTACTTTGTTTTTACCAAAGGGGATGACTATACACTTTTTGGCGTTTAGCTTGAGGCCATGGCTCTGGCACCAGTTGATTGTTTCTATGAGGCCCTTTTGGAGGATGCTTGTGTCGGCTGGAGAGTAGATTATGGCACCCAGTTTGCAGTCATCTGTGAACTTGGTCAGCCGCAGTCCTTCCGTGTTGGCCTGTACCTCCGAGAAATATATACCAAACAAGAGAGGTCCCATGACTGAGCCTTGTGGGATGCCACTTGTAACTGGTTTGGAGTCTGACATGGCTCCAGCAATTCTAACCATGTGGGTTCTGTCCTTGAGCCAGCTTGCAACCCATCTAGTGACATGGGGGTTTATATTTAAGCTGGTGAGCTTATCTATAATGCCCGAGTGGGGTATTGTATCAAAGGCTTTTGTGAGGTCCAGGTAGGCTGTGTGGACCACCTTCCCCTCGTCAATAGCCTTGATGACTGTTTCAAAGAAATCAACCAGGTTTAAGAGGCAGGATCTGCCCTTAACAAAGCCAAACTGGGTAGGATCAGGTGTCTGTAGGTCCCCAATATCTTTATTTATGAGGTCCATGATTATCCTTTCCATAGCTTTGCAGACCAAGCTAGTCAGGCTTATGGGGCGATAGTTTCCAGGATCCGTTGAGGTGCCACCTTTGTGGAGAGGGACCACTGTTGCTGTACGCCACTCTTTGGGTACATATCCTGTGGTAAGGCTGAGACTGAACAGTAGTTTTATGTTTGGGTTTAGCTCTTCTTGGAGTTCATGTAGGACACAGCCCGGGACACCGTCTGGTCCCATTGATGCTGTGTTTTTTGCTTTGGAGAGGGCGGCTCTTACCTGAGCATCTGAGATGTCAGGGGGGCAGCACTCTGCTGGGATAGATATTTGCCCTTTTGGTGGGGAGGGGGGAGAAGTTTGCGCTGAACCTGTCAGCTAGGATGTTGGCAATGTCTGTGGGTTCAGTGTATTTTTTGTCATTTTGGACTAATTCTGAGCATATCTGGGAATTCCCACCCAGGTTCCTAACATAACTAAAGAAAGCCTTGTGATTATCCTTAGTGTCCTGTGCAATTTTTCTCTCGAAGCTGGCCTTAGACAATTTTATGAGTGCCCATAGTTTTTGCTAATACTGATCAGAGATGCCTTCCCTCTTTGAGATTTTGCTCTATCATGTAGTAGCTTCCTCCTTCTATTGTATAGTTTGTTTATGGCTGGGGTCCACCAAACTGGATGTCTGCCTTTGGAGGATTGGGTCTTGGTTTTATTTGGGATTGCATGATCCATTTATTCCTGAAGGTGTTCATAGAATGCGTTTATAAAGGATTCTGCGGTCTGGGCCATATTTTCCACAGGCCCAGGGGCTTTGAGGGATTCCACCTCGGTTTTGAGGAGTGTGACATTTGCTTTAGAGGAGTGTGAAATTTGCTTTAGAGAAGTTTTGCACTGTGGTTTTCTGGGCAGGGGGTGGGGACGGGATGTGAATATCCAGTGAGATTAGTTTATGGTCTGATCTTACCAGTGAGGGATACACTTCTGATCTGGAGCATAGAGTCCCCATGTTGGTGATGATCAGGTCCAGTATGTTTTCCCCTCCTGTGGGAGTGGTAACAAGTTGTTTCATAGCATATGAGTTTATAAATTCTAGGAACCTTTGGGCTAGGGTGTTGGAGCTAGAGTAATGCTCCCAGTCTATGTTTGGGTAGTTGAAGTCACCCAGTATAATGGTGTTTGGAGAGACCTTCATATTTTCTAGTGTTCTCCGGCAGGCTGAGTGGGGTTCCTGGGTTTGGGAGGGTGGTCTGTAGCAGGCTATAAACTGGAAGGCAGTTTTACCCACTGTTAGTTGCACATGGATAGTCTCTGATGCTTCGTGCTGTGCCACCAACCTGGAGGTGTGGGTATCTTTGACGAATATTGATACTCCCCCTCCTTTTGTGGTTTGGTCCAAGTTTTGGGGCCGAAAAGCATGGTATGAGGTATAACCTGGTAGTGCTGGAGTGCTCCAGGGAGCCTTGAACTAGGTTTCTGTTACTGCACAGATATCGATGTTCTCCATGCTAAGGAGAGTTTCGAGTGCGTGCATCTTGAGGTTTAGAATTCTGGCGTTGAGTAGCATTACTCTTAGTTTCTTATCCCTTGTGATACCTATGGAGGTGGGTTTGTCTTTTGAGCCTTGACTAAAACAGGCACTATGGGGGTAGCAAGAGCCTTTGCCAATATCCGAAGTCCAAGGGTGACAGGTGCAACCCGTTCCTAGCGAAGCATCGTGGCTTGTCGAGCATGTCATCCCAGGCAGACAGGATTGGATCCCCTTTGAATGACACCAGTACTTAAGCCAATTGCTGAAATTGATCATCTTGTCTTCATATTGTGGCACCATTCTTGGTGAGGGTAAGATGCTACTCAAGGTCAGGGTCATACTGGCCTGGGCTACATGCTCAGAGAGCTCCTCTATGTCTCTTTTCATGTAGTCCGGGGAGGTACATCTCAGGTCATTCACACCAGCATGGACAATGACTGAGTCATATTTGTACTTGCCTTGGAGTGACCTGAGTGCTTGTGTTATGTGGCGGATCCTAGCGCCTGACAGGCAGCTCACCGTGACCTTCTCCTTGTTCAGCCTGGTGAGTGGGACGTCAGTGTGCCTGACGACAGAGTCAACTATTACAAGCGTATCAGGTGTGTTGTTTAGCCTTAAGGGCTCTGACTGTTCGGCACACTGGCTTTGTGAGCTATGTGTTGCATGTGTTTTGTTTTGGGGTAGCAGTTGCTTGGGTGTCTGCTTTGAAGGTCTCTGCTGCTTAGGCAGATTTTTATTTAGAGCCTCCAAGTATGTTTTTGTGTGTTTATGTGTTTGGTTTGCTGTCGTGGTAGGTCTATGTGAGACTGGAATTGTAGTGAGTGTGGTTTCCTTCTCCTCCTGACTGGTTACGCCAGTACTGAGCTGAGAGAGCTTAGCCTCCAGTTTGGCTATATGGTTGCATCTCTCACATGTGTTGGAATTTGTTGGGAGGAGGAGAGGGTTGTCTGTGTACATGAGGCAGTTGTAACATTGCCTCAAGATTCCTAGATTCACCAGCTGGACTGGAGAGGAGATTGACAACTGACCTTTGGACATGCTAGAATAGTACTGGGAATTCCTTTATAATTGAAAAAAAGGGCCAATGGGGAACAAGGTACTCAAGGGGAGTTTGTGAGGGTGTAGTGCTTTTCATTTTTTAGTGCTGACTTATATAATTGCCTTAGTGAGCAAGTGCCAGGTAACTTAAATGCAATGTGTTACAGGTAACTAAAATGCAAAAATGACAAACAGTAACTTTCTTTCAAGTGAAACAAGGAAATAAGTACAGTAAGCAATGCAGATATCACTAGGGATCCACAGAAGCACTGAAAAGCCGCATTTTAGATGGAATTGGCGTTTCATGGAAATAACAAGCAAACAAACAACAAGCATACAAAGAAAGCTAGATTCAGCAGGCCTGGATCTAGTCTATGCTACAGCAAACAAGGTATACCAATTTCAGTAAGAAACAGTTCAAATATGCCAGCACTATAAGCCTTTAACCAGAAATTCCCAGCTCAGAAGGGCAGAGTCCAGCCTCTCCTCCCACAAGAGTGCAGACCACGAACCTTCTTAATATAAAATAACTGGCCTGAAGCCCAAGTGCTTAAACCAGAACTAATGCACTTTTAGAATAACAGACACTGAGCCCTCAATCAGCAGTTCCCAACTTAGAAGGATGTAAGCTACCTGTCCTGCCACCACAGTGCAGGCCACAAACCTTCCTAATGTAAAACAACTGGTCTGAAGCCCAAGTGCTTAATCCAAAAGACTTAGAATAATAGCTACACTTTAATCAAGTTACTACCAAGCAGTAATAATTGAATACTTTAAAGAATGCCTGGATTAGTGCTCAAGTTATACAAACAAAGCTAGATTCAGCAGGCCTGGATCTAGTCTATGCTACAGCAAACAAGTGTACCACTTTCAGTAAGAAGCAGTTCAAATATGCAGGCACTATAAGCCTTTAACCAGAAATTCCCAGCTCAGAAGGGCAGAGTCCAGCCTCTCCTCCCACAAGAGTGCAGACCATGAACCCTCTTAATGTAAAATAACTGGCCTGAAGCCCAAGTGCTTAAACCAGAATTAATACACTTTTAGAATAACAGACACTGAGCCCTCAATCAGCAGTTCCCAACTTAGAAAGATGTAAGCTACCTGTTCTGCAACTACAGTGCAGACCACAAACCTTCTTAATGTAAAACAACTTGTCTGAAGCCCAAGTGCTTAAACTAAAAGGCTTAGAATGAGTTACACCAAGCAGTAATAAATACAACTGAGTACTTTTAAGATGACGCAAAAGCAAAATAAAGTAGGAAGAAACACAAATACAGTAAAAGCAGATTTTTTTTTCACAACTGAACTTCTTAGGTAACAGAAGGTTGAAACCTGAGACAGCTTTTAAGAAGGAAATCTCAAAAGAACCAATGAGGTGCTTAGTCTAAGCTGTACTCCAGGTGACCTCAGTCAGCCAATGACCTCAAACAATTCTCTCTCACTGAAATGCCTGATGGCTTTGGCTAAACCAAGATGTCCCTGAATATGTGCTCAGACACACAGCCTCCACAAACACTAGGCCCATATACAAGCCTGAATATGGAAATGCTACAAATATCCCCACTACTTAGAACAAACTGCAGAAATGTTTCTCACAGCTGAAAAGCAGCAGTGAGCCTTTAAATGAAAGTTTTAAACAGCTAAAGGAGCCTCAAAAGAGTTTAACTGCAATAAGTTATCAGAAACAAACAACCCAACAGATGCTTAATAAAAGTGGACAATTTCCAGTTAATACCTCACACACAGTGAAACTAGCTAGAAAAATGCACAGTGCACAAAGTGCTATAAATAACAAAGAAATAAAGAACAAAATAAACAAAAAACAGGATACTTAATGTTATATATTATAGCTCTGAGTTTCCTCAGTGTCCTTCCTTCTATTAGCTCAGTGTGAAATATCTGTAGAGCTGCTATGGTTATGTACCAGATAGCTGTAGAGCTCCCATGGCTATGTACCAGATAGCTGTAGAGCTATAACTGTAGATCTCCCATGGTTATGTGCCAGATATCTGTTGAGCTCCCATGGTTATGTATCAGATATCTGTAGATCACCCATGGTTATGTGCCAGATATCTGTAGAGCTCCCATAGTTATGTACCAGAGTATCTGTAGAGCTTCCATGGTTATGTACTAGATATCTCTAGAGCTCCCATGATTATGTATCAGATATCTGTAGAGCTCCCATGGTTATGTGCCAGATATCTGTAGAGCTCCCACGGTTATGTACAAGAGTATCTGTAGAGCTCCAATGGTTATGTGCCAGATATGTGTAGAGCTCCCATGGTTATGCATCAGATATCTGTAGCGCTCCCATGGTTATGTGCCAGATATCTGTAGAGCTCCCATGGTTATGTATAAGAGTATCTGTAGAGCTCCAATGGTTATGTGCCAGATAGTTGTATAGCTCCCATGGTTATGTACTGGAGTATCTGTAGAGTTTCCATGGTTATGTACCAGAGACCTGTTGAACTCCAATGGTTACGTATCAGATATCTATAGAGCTCCCATTGTTATGCATCAGATAGCTGCAGTGGTCTCATGGCTATGTGCCAGAAATCTGTAGAGCCCCCATGGTTATGTGCCAGATATCTGTGGAGCTCCCATGTTTATGTACCAGATATCTGTAGAATTCCCATGGCTATGTAGAAGATATCTGTAGCACTCCCATGGTTATGTGCCAGATATCTGCAGAGCTCCCATGGTTGTGTACCAGAGTATCAGCAGAGTTCCCATGGTTATGTGGCAGATATCTGTAGAGCACTCATGGTTATGTGCCAGATATCTGTAGAGATCCCATGGGTATGTACCAGATATCTGCAGAGCTCTCATGGTTATGTGCCATAAATCTGTAGAGCTCCCATGGTTATGTACCAGATATCTGTAGAGCTCCCATGGTTATGTACCAGATAACTGTAGAGCTCCTATGGTTATGTGCCAGATATCTATAAAGCTCCCATGGTTATGTGCCAGATATCTGTAGAGCTCCAATGGCTATGTGCCAGACATCTGCAGAGCTCACATGGTTATGTGCCAGATATCTGTAGAGCTCCCATGGTTATGTACCAGACATCTGTAGAGCTACCATGGTTATATGCCAGATATCTGTAGAGCTCCCATGGTTATGTGCCAGACATCTGTAGAGCTCACATGGTTATGCGCCAGGTATCTGTAGAGCTCCCATGGCTATGTATCGGATATCTGTACAACTTCCATGGTTATGTGCCAAATATCTGTAGAGCTCCCATGTTTATGTACCAGAGTATCTGTAGAGCTCCCAAGGTTATGTGCCAGATATCTGTAGAACTCCCATGGTTATGTAACAGAGAATCTGTAGAGCTCCCATGGTTATGTGCCAGATATGTGTAGAGTGCCCATGATTATGTACCAGATATCTGTAGAGCTCCCATGGTTATGTATCAGATATCTGTAGAGCTCCCATGGTTATGTATCAGATAGCTGTAGAGGTCCCATGGTTATGTATCAGATATCTGTAGAGGTCCCATGATTATGTACCAGATATCTGTAGAGCTCTCATGGTAATGTACCAGAGTATCTTTAGAGCTCCCATGGTTATGTACCAGATATCTGTAGAGCTCTCATGGTAATGTACCAGAGTATCTGTAGAGCTCACATGGTTATGTACCAGATAGCTGTGGAGGTCCCATGGTTATGTGCCAGAAATCTGTAGAGCCCCCATTTTTATGTGCCAGATATCTGTAGAGCTCCCATGGTTATGTACCAGATATCTGTAGATCTCTCATGGTTATGTATCAGATATCTGTAGAGCTCCCATGGCTATGTATCAGATATCTGTAGATCTCTCATGGTTATGTATCAGATATCTGTAGAGCTCCCATGGCTATGTATCAGATATCTGTAGATCTCTCATGGTTATGTATCAGATATCTGTAGAGCTCCCATGGTTATATGCCAGATATCTGTAGAGCTCCCATGGTTATGTACCAGATATCTGTAGAGCTCTCATGGTAATGTACCAGAGTATCTGTAGAGCTCACATGGTTATGTACCAGATATTTGTAGAGCTCTCATGGTTATGTACCAGAGTATCTTTAGAGCTCCCATGGTTATGTACCAGATATCTGTAGATCTCTCATGGTTATGTATCAGATATCTGTAGAGCTCCCACCATTATGTATCAGATATCTGGAGAGCTCCCATGGTTATGTACCAGGGAGCTGGAGAGCTCCCATGGTTATGTACCAGATATCTGTAGAGCTCCCAGGGTTATGTACCAGATAGCTGTAGAGCTCCCATGGTTATGTACCAGATATCTGTAGAGCTCCCATGGTTATGTACCAGAGTATCTGTAGAGCTCCCATGGTTATGTGCCAGATATTTGTAGAGCTCTCATGGTTATGTACCAGAGTATCTTTAGAGCTCCCATGGTTATGTACCAGATATCTGTAGATCTCTCATGGTTATGTATCAGATATCTGTAGAGCTCCCACCATTATGTATCAGATATCTGGAGAGCTCCCATGGTTATGTACCAGGGAGCTGGAGAGCTCCCATGGTTATGTACCAGATAGCTGTAGAGCTCCCATGGCTATGTACCATATAGCTGTAGAGCTCCCACATTTATGTACCAGATAGCTGTAGAGCTCCCATGGTTATGTACAATATATCTGTAGAGCTCCCATGGTTATGTACCAGATTATCTGTAGAGCTCCCATGGCTATGTGCCAGATATCTGTAGAGCTCCCATGGTTATGTACCGGAGTATCTATAGAGCTTCCATGGTTATGTACCATATATCTCTACAGCTCCCATGGTTATGTATTAAATATCTGTAGAGCTCCCATGTTTATGTGCCAGATATCTGTAGAGCTCCCATGGCTATGCACAAGAGTATCTGTAGTGCCCCCATGGTTATGTGGAAGAGTATCTTTCGAGCTGCCATGGTTAAGTACTTGATATTTGTGAGCTCCCATGGTTATGTACCAGAGTATCTGTAGAGCTCCCACGGTTATGTACCAGATATATGTAGAGCTCCTATGGTTATGTATCAGATATCTGTAGAGCTCCCATGGTTATGTGCCAGATATCTGCAGAGCTTCCATGGTTATGTACCAGATATCTGTCGAGCTCCCATGGTTATGTATTGGAGTATCTGTACAGCTCCCATGGTTATGTGCCAAATATTTGTAGAGCTCCCATGGTTATGTATCGGAGTATCTTTAGAGCTCCCATGGTTATGTACCAGATATCTGTTGAGCTCCCATGGTTATGTATCAGATATCTCTAGAGCTCCCATGGTTATGTATCAGATTTCTGTAGAGCTCCCGTGGTTTTGTACCAGATAGCTGTAAAACTCCCATGGTTATTTACCAGATAGCTGTAGAGCTCCCATGGCTATGTACCAGATAGATGTAGAGCTATAGCCGTAGAGCTCCCATGGTTATGTACCATATAGCTGTAGAGCTCCCGCATTTATGTACCAGATAGCTGTAGAGCTCCCATGGTTATGTAGAATATATCTGTAGAGCTCCCATGGTTATGTACAATATATCTGTATAGCTCCCATGGTTATGTACCAGATTATCTGTAGAGCTCCCATGGCTATGTGCCAGATATCTGTAGAGCTCCCATGGTTATGTACCAGAGTATCTGTAGAGCTTCCATGGTTATGTATCAAATATCTGTAGAGCTCCCATGTTTATGTGCCAGATATCTGTAGAGCTCCCATGGTTATGTACAAGAATATCTGTAGTGCCCCCATGGTTATGTGCAAGAGTATCTTTAGACCTGCCATGGTTATGTACCAGATATTTCTGAGCTCGCATGGTTATGTACCAGAGTATCTGTAGAGCTCCCACGGTTATGTACCAGATATTTGTGAGCTCGCATAGTTATGTACCAAAGTATCTGTAGAGCTCCCATGGTTATATACCAGATATGTGTAGAGCTCTCATGATTATGTATCAGATATTTGTAGAGCTCCCATGGTTATGTATCAGATATCTGTAGAGCTCCCATGGTTATGTGCCAGATATCTGTAGAGCTCCCATGGTTATGTACCAGAGTATCTGTAAAGCTCCCATGGTTATGTACTAGATATCTGTAGAGCTCCCATGGTTATGTATAAGATATCTGTAGAGCTCCAATGGCTATGTGCCAGATATCTGTTGAGCTCCCATGGTTATGTACCAGAGTATCTTTAGAGATCCTGTGGTTATGTACTAGATATCTGTGAGCCATGGTTATGTACCAGTGTATCTGTAGAGTTCCCATGGTTATGTACCAGATATCTGTAGATCTCCCACGGTTATGTATCAGATATCTGTAGAGCTCCCGTGGATATGTGCCAGATATCTGCAGAGCTCCCATGGTCATGTACCAGATATCTGTAGAGCTCCCATGGTTATGTACCAGATATCTGCAGAGCTCCCATGGTTATGTACCAGAGTATCTGTAGAGCTCCCATGGTTATGTGCCAGATATTTGTAGAGCTCCCACGGTTATGTACCAGAGTATCTTTAGAGCTCCCATGGTTATGTTTCAGATATCTGTAGATCTCTCCTGGTTATGTATCAGATATCTGTAGAGCTCCCACCGTTATGTGTCAGATATCTGGAGTGCTCCGATGGTTATGTACCAGGGAGCTGTAGAGATCCCATGGTTATGTACCAGATAATTGTAGATCTCCCATGGCTATGAACCAGATAGCTGTAGAGCTATAGCTGTAGAGCTCCCATGGTGATGTATCAGATAGCTGTAGAGCTCCCACATTTATGTACCAGATAGCTGTAGAGCTCCCATGGTTATGTACAATATATCTGTAGAGCTCCCATGGTTATGTACCAGATTATCTGTAGAGCTCCCATGGCTATGTGCCAGATATCTGTAGAGCTCCCATGTTTATGTGCCAGATATCTGTAGAGCTCCCATGGTTATGTACCAGAGTATCTGTAGAGCTCCCATGGTTATGTACCAGATATGTGTAGAGCTCCCATGGTTATGTATCAGATATCTGTAGAGCTCCCATGGTTATGTGCCAGATATCTGCAGAGCTTCCATGGTTATGTACCAGATATCTGTAGAGCTCCCATGGTTATGTACTGGAGTATCTGTAGAGCTCCCATGGTTATGTGCCAGATATTTGTAGAGTTCCCATGGTTATGTATCGGAGTATCTTTAGAGCTCCCATGATTATGTACCAGATATCTGTTGAGCTCCCATGGTTATGTATCAGATATCTCTAGAGCTCCCATGGTTATGTATCAGATTTCTGTAGAGCTCCCATAGTTTTGTACCAGATAGCTGTAGAACTCCCATGATTATTTGCTGTAGAGCTATAGCTCTAGAGCTCCCATGGTTATGTACCAGATAGCTGTGGAGGTCCCATGGTTATGTGCCAGAAATCTGTAGAGCCCCCATTTTTATGTGCCAGATATCTGTAGAGCTCCCATGGTTATGTACCAGATATCTGTAGATCTCTCATGGTTATGTATCAGATATCTGTAGAGCTCCCATGGCTATGTATCAGATATCTGTAGATCTCTCATGGTTATGTATCAGATATCTGTAGAGCTCTCATGGTTATGTGCCAGATATCTGTAGAGCTCTCAAGGTTATGTACCAGAGTATCTGTAGAGTTCCCATGGTTCTGTACCAGATATCTGTAGAGCTCCCATGGTTTTGTATCCGATATCTGTAGAGCTCCCATGGTTATGTGCCTGATATCTTTAGAGCTCCCATGGTTATGTATCAAAGTATCTGTAGAGCTCCCGTGGTTATCTACTAGATATCTGTGAGCTCCCATGGTTATGTAGCAGAGTATCTGTAGAGTTCTCATGGTTATGTACAATATATCTGTAGAGCTTCCATGGTTATGTGCCAGATATCTGAAGAGCTCCCCTGGTTATGTACCAGATAGCTGTAGAGCTACCATGGTTATGTATCAGATATGTGTAGAGCTCCCATGGTTATGTACCGGACTATCTGTAGAGCTCCCGTGTTTATGTGCCAGATATTTGTAGAGCTCCCATGGTTATGTACCGGAGTATCTGTAGAGCTCCCATGGTAATGTACCAGATATCGGTAGAACTCTCCTGGTTATGTATCAGATATCATTAGAGCTCCCATCATTATGTATCAGATATCTGTAGAGGTCCCATGGTTATGTACCAGATAGCTGTAGAGCTGCCATGGTTGTGTACCAGATAGCTGTAGAGCTCCCATGGCTATGTACCAGATAGCTGTAGAGCTATAGCTGTAGAGCTCCCACATTTATGTACCAGATAGCTGTAGATCTCCCATGGTTATGTACCATATATCTGTAGAGCTCCCATAGTTATGTACCACAGTATATTTAGAGCTCCCATGGTTATGTGCCAGATATCTGTAGAGCTCTCACATTTATGTAGCAGATACAGTGCAATGAAAAAATATTTGCCCCCTTCCTGATTTCTTATTTTTTATCATGTTTGTCATACGTAAATGTTTTAGATCATCAAACAAATGTAAATATTAGACAAAGATAACCCAAGTAAACACAAAATGCAGTTTTTAAGTGAGGATTCTATTTATTAAGGAAAAAAAAACCTATCCAAACCTACATGGCCCTATGTGAAAAAGTAATTCCCCCCTAAACCTAATAACTGGTTGTGCCACCCTTAGCAGCAAGAACTGCAATTATGTGTTTGGGATAACTGGCAATGAGTCTTTCACATCGTTGTTGAGGAATTTTGGCCCTCTCTTCCTTGCAGAATTGTTTAAATTCAACCATATTGGAGGGTTTCCCAGCATGAACCGCCTTTTTAAGGTCATGCCACAGCATCTCAGTTGGATTCAAGTCTGAACTTTGACTAGGCCACTCCAAAATCTTCATTTTGTTTTTTTAAGCCATTCAAAGGTGGACTTGCTGATGTATTTTGGATCATTGTCCTGCTGCAGTACCCAAGTGCACTTCAGCTTGAGATTACAAACTGGTGGCCTGACATTCTCCTTCAGGTTTTTTGGTAGAGAGCAGAATTTATGGTTCCATCAATCACAACAAGTTGTCCAAGTCCAGAAGCAGCAAAGCAGCCCCAGACCATCACACTACCACCACCATGTTTGACTGTTGACATGATGTTCTTTTTCTGAAATATGTTACTTTTACGCCAGATGTAACGGGATGCACACTTCTCAAAAAGTTCAACTTTTGTTTCATCAGTCCACAGAATATTTTCCCAAAAGTCTTGGGGATCATCAAGATGTTTTTTGGCAAAAGTGAGACCAGTCTTTATGTTCTTTTTGGCCAGCAGTGGTTTTTGCCTTGGAACTCTGCCATGCATGCCATTTTTGCCCAGTCTCTTTCTTATGGTGGAGTCATGAACACTAACCTTAACTGAGGCAAGTGATGCCTACAGTTCTTTAGATGTTGTTCTGGGTTCTCTTGTGACCTTTTGGCTGAGTCGTTGCTACGCTCTTGGGGTAATTTGTATAGGCTGATCACTCCTGGGAAGGTTCACCACTGTTCCATGTTTTCTCCATTTGTGGATAATGGCTCTAACCATAGTTCCCTGGAGTCCCAAAGCTTTAGAAATGGCTTTGTAGCCTTTTTGTGACCTGTAGATGTCAATCACTTTGTTTCTCATCTGTTCCAGAATTTCTTTAGATCGCTGCATGGTGTCTTCCTTTTTGGGATCTTTTGGCCTACTTCACTTTGTCTTACAGGTTCTGTTTAAGTGATCTCTTGATTCAACAGGTCTGGCAGCAATCAGGCCTGGGTGTGGTTAGTGAAATTGAACTCAGCTTTCCCAAAAAAGTGATTAACCACAGTTACTTCATGATTTAACAAGGGGGGGGGGCAATTACTTTTTCACATAGGGCCATGTAGGTTTGGATAGTTTTTTTCCTTAATAAATAAAATCATCACTTAAAAACTGCATTTTGTGTTTACTTGGGTTATCTTTGTCTAATATTTGTCTAATATTTAAATTTACTGTTGTTACTTCACACACAATCCTTTGGGTGGCAACTGTGGTGCAGCGGTTAGCGTTGTTGCCTCACAGCAAGAGGTTCTCCGGTTCGATCCTTGGCTGGGGTGCCTTCTGTGCAGAGTCTGCATGTCCTCCCTGTAGTTGTGTGGGTTTTCCCTGGGTGCTCCAGTTTCCTCCCACATCCCAAAGACATGCTGTAGGTGGATTGGACACTCTAAAATTGGCCCTAGGTGTGAGTGTGTGTGTGTGTGTGCCTTCTGTGGAAGGTTGGGCACCGGGCTGGCTACTCGACACTGTAAAACACCACTGCCATCATGAGCAGACAAGGTGATCCGCTGTGGCGACCCCTAATCGGGAAAAGAAGAAGAAGACTTCACACACAATCCTTTAATGTTAATGCTTTCATTGAGGCCAATACCCCAACTTCTTCAGACAACTCAACAATGCAAAACAGACTTTATATATACCATGTCCAATTAAGCAATTAATTCAAACAATTCTCATTTAAAGGTACCTTGATGAAAAAAAACACATATGATTAAGGTTTTCTTCTAAAATCACTCCTCATTTTATAATATAAAAATATATAAATATATATATATATATATATATATATATATATATATATATATATATATATATATATATAAATAATATACCTATACTCTTAATGTAGAAAATAAATAAATAAACAAATAAATAAATAAATAATAGTGCTTCATTGCGATTGCCTCCTTTTCAGATGTCCAAAGTGGGATGTTTTAACAGAAATGGGAAATTCTGCATGTTTCACTTTATTACTAAAAATAAAATCTCCCTGAGGTAAAATTTTAGGAGATTCTGTTGCTTTCTATCACCTCCAGATTGGGTTTTGTAGACAAACACCTCATACTAACTAACATAACACCTCAAACTAAGAGTAATGTTACTCAACACCAGAAGTCTAAACCTCAAGATGCACGCACTCGAAACTCTCCTTAGCATGGAAAACATTGATATCTGGGCAGTAACAGAAACCTGGTTCAGGGCTCATGAGAGCACCCCAGCACTATCAGGTTATACCTCATACCATGCTTTTCGGCCCCAAAACTTGGACCGAACCACAAAAGGAGGGGGAGTATCGATATTCATCAAAGATACCCACACCTCCAGGTTGGTGGCAAAGCACGAAGCATCAGAGACTATCCATGTGCAACTAACAGTGGGTAAAACTGCCTTCCAGTTTATAGCCTGCTACAGACCACCCTCCCAAACCCAGGAACCCCACTCGGCCTTTCTGAGAACACTGGAAAATATGAAGGTCTCTCCAAACACCATTATATTGGGCGACTTCAACTACCCAAACATAGACTGGGAGCATTACTCTAGCTCCAACACCCTAGCCCAAAGGTTCCTAGAATTTATAAACTCAAATGCTATGGAACAACTTGTTACCACTCCCACAAGAGGGGAAAACATACTGGACCTGATCATCACCAACATGGGGACTCTATGCTCCAGACCAGAAGTGTATCCCTCACTGGTAAGATCAGACCATAAACTAATCTCACTGGATATTCACATCCCGACCCCACCCCCTGCCCAGAAAACCACAGTGAAAAACTTCTCTAAAGCAAATTTCACACTCCTCAAAACTGAGGTGGAATCCTTCAAAGCCCCCGGGCCTGTGGAAAATACGGCCCAGACCGCAGAATCCTTTATAAACGCATTCTATGAACACCTTCAGGAATGCATGGATCATGCGATCCCAAATAAAACCAAGACCCAGTCCTCCAAAGGCAGACGTCCTGTCTGGTGGACCCCAGCCATAAACAAACTATACAATAGAAGGAGGAAGCTACTAAATGATAGAGCAAAATCCCAAAAAGGGAAGGCATCACTGATCAGTATTAGCAAAAACTACGGGCACTCATAAAATTGTCTAAGGCCAGCTTTGAGAGAAAAATTGCACAGGACACTAAGGATAATCACAAGGCTTTCTTTAGTTATGTTAGGAACCTGGGTGGTAATTCCCAGATATGCTCAGAATTAGCCCAAAATGACAAAAAATACACTGAACCCACAGACATTGCCAACATCCTAGCTGACAGGTTCAGCGCAAACATCTCCCCCCCTCCCCACCAAAAGGGCAAATATCTATTCCAGCAGAGTGCTGCCCTCCTGACATCTCAGATGCTCAGGTAAGAGCTGCCCTCTCCAAAGCAAAAAACACAGCATCAATGGGACCAGACGGTGTCCCGGGCTGCGTCCTACATGAACTCCAAGAAGAGCTAAACCCAAACATAAAACTACTGTTCAATCTCAGCCTTACTACAGGATATGTGCCCAAAGAGTGGTGTACAGCCACAGTGGTCCCTCTCCATAAAGGTGGTGCCTCAACGCATCCTGGAAACTATTGCCCCATAAGCCTGACTAGCTTGGTCTGCAAAGCTATGGAAAGGATCATCATGGACCTCATAAATAAAGATATTGGGGACCTACAGACACTGGATCCTACCCAGTTCGGCTTTGTTAAGGGCAGATCCTGCCTCTTAAACCTGGTTGATTTCTTTGAAACAGTCACCAAGGCCATTGACGAGGGGAAGGTGGTCCACACAGCCTACCTGGACCTCGCAAAAGCCTTCGATACAATACCCCACTCGGGATTTATAGATAAGCTCACCAGCTTAAATATAAACCCCTATGTCACTAGATGGATTGCAAACTGGCTCAAGGACAGAACCCACATGGTTAGAATTGCTGGAGCCATGTCAGACTCCAAACCAGTTACAAGTGGTGTCCCACAAGGCTCAGTCCTGGGACCTCTCTTGTTTGGTATATATTTCTCGGAGGTACAGGCCAACACGGAAGGACTGTGGCTGACCAAGTTCACAGATGACTGCAAACTGGGCACCATAATCGACTCTCCAGCTGACACAAGCATCCTCCAAAAGGGCCTCATAGAAACAGACAACTGGTGCCAGAGCCATGGCCTCAAGCTAAATGCCAAAAAGTGTATAGTCATCCACTTTGGCAAAAACAAAGTGCCCACAAATTACCACATGGGTGGTAATCCATTAAGTACAAAAGAAGTAATTAGGGACCTGGGTCCCAAGTTGATAGCAATCTCTCATTTGACAACCACATGGCCAAAGTGGTTAGAAATACATTTTATATAGCCCACCTAATCATGAAGGGATTCACATCTAGATCAGGGGAGGTAATCGTGCCTCTTTACTCATCCCTCATCAGGCCCATAATTGAGTACAATGCCCCTTTTGGGATGTACCTTACCAGACACCTGCAGCAACTGGAAAGACCCCAAAAGTACCTCACCAAGAGGATCAAAGGGCTCAAACAGATGCCATATGCTGCCCGGTTAAAGAAACTCCAGCTCTACTCAGTGGCATACCGCCTTTTCAGAAGCGATCTGTGCCTGATGTATAAAGCCATGTCCAACCCGGAATTAATGGACATGCTGCACCTCAGAAAATCCAAATCCCATCGAGCTACACACTTGAGAGACTTGAACCTCAGCACTGAAATAAATAGGACATGCTGGAGGGACAGATTCATAACCCAGATGCTCCCTTCCCTCTGGAATAAAATACCAGTCCAGGTTAGGCAGAGTCCCTCATTGACTCTCTTCAAGAGGAATCTTGATGAGTGGATGGGAGATCGTAGGTTTACCCCGGGTATCACTTCTGTGTCACTGTTAGACAGAGACACAGTATACTAACCTCGAAAAAGGGCATAGCAAAATAAATTTAAAATGGGTGGCGAAAGCCAAACACATTCTGGCTAGGCTTATAAATGCCCTAGGGCAGATAGCCTAGTATGATCCTATGAACCTATGAACTTATACCAGAGAAAGTCTGCTGCCCCCTACTGGTGCTACACTCTAGTGTAAATTACACGTGAATGCTCTGTTATAGAACAAGATCAGCTTATTAAAATGTATATAAATTTCAGTTTCATTAATGATGCTCTAATATGATTGTTAAATGCAAATATAATGTGTATGCATCACTGTGGAAAAATACAGCTTCATAAGCTGAAGTTGCTGCTGTGCTTTAACTGCATTATTTTGATATGTAACAATGAAAAAGTAAGTGTTGTATGAGCTGAGGCATGTTAGCTACTATAAAAGGAATTTGTTATCCTGACTCCTCCAGGCTAGGCGTGCATTGTCGCTAGAGAAGGTTTGAAACATCCAAGGTCAGAAAACAAGACTCCTTGAAGCAGGTAGGTCATGTCTAGGAAGGTGTTCACATGAAGTCTGAGGCAGAAATCACGAGGGATGAAGACATTTGCAAAGGCATTGATTTGTTAGAGTTACTATAATGTAAAAAGTTGTATGATTGATTTGATATGAAAAATGTATAAAGATGCAGTTTTTCTCTGTCCAGAGAGACTGATTTACCAACTGCTATAAAGATTGTCTCCCAGCGCTGTAAATAAAATTTCTGTTTGCACATCCTGAAGTGTTGTTCCTGACTGAAGGCATATAAGGAAAATTTTTAATGTTATTTATGTATGACTATAACATTTTGGTGCCGTTCTCTGGATCTGAACTTTGGTATTGCTGCAGAGCAGTTCTGGAATAGGGTTCATCACAGATTTTCTATGAATTCCACAGTGCTTTGTATGGAATAGTCAGAGACTCAGATGGGCAGCTATTCAGGGTGTGCAAACATATTAGCCTTGGCAGGGAAATTGTGTTGTAAAGGAAAAAGTTTTTTTTCTCTCTTTTAGACAATTTTTAGCAAAATGTAGAATAAGTGCATGACTGTGTTTTTGTTTGACTGAGTTGTTTGTAAGGTATACAAGTAATAGTGGGAGGACCCCACAGCAAATGAGAATAGTAAATGTATGTGCGCATACAGTAAAGCACATCCTTGTGTTAAGGAGACAAAAAAACAAAAAAGAGAGGAAAAAGTTAAAGATAAAGTTAAACAAGTTCATGAGCTATAGCATGCTTGGATGTAAGTGTGACTGCATGGAAGTACCTTCAGAGGGTCCGAAAGAGTGGTCAGTTCTGGACACAGTACCTATCCACCCCATTACCCCGATCACAGTGTTGGAGCTGTAACATTTGAGCTCATGCCAGGATGAAAGCAAGGTGTTGCTTTGGGAAAAGAATGATCAAAACCTCTCCTCTGTTGTTGCACACTGACAGACTTCCTACCCTTCCCTCCCTGTATGTTGTGTGGATCACTACAATTATTTTCTGTCTTCAGAACTGCCAGGATCCAGGAGTTGTAAGGTAAGCCAAACATTTTTATTATTAATTTATAAAATAAGAAAAATGGGAACAAAGATAAGCAAGTGAGATCAAATCCCTAAAAAGGAACACCTGCATATTTTATGTATTTTAACTATGGGAATGAAAGTTGTAAGTATTTGCATGACTGGTTTCAGCTTACTAAGAATTGTTCTGGTGTGGTATATCCATTAAATGGAACTTATGATAAGACTATTTTGGAAGAAAAGAAAAGCAAAGTAGATGGGGAACAAATGACAGCATTTTATTCTTGGTACAGTGAATCACTTAAAAGGGAAAAGGAGTCAGCATTAAAAGAGTTGCAGGATGCTAATAAGAAATTGTTGCAACAGATAAAAGAGGTTAAAAAAATCAGTACAGACCAGTAAAAAGGGATCCCATTATCCTGTCTTTGCAGGTTTGGAACAAACTGTGGATGGCCAAAAAGCAGTCATTTCTGAAGAGGAGATTATAACCTCTGGAGGGGATCTTTTGGCACTTCTCAGGGAAATTCTGGGGGCTAACAGTAGAGAACGTGTTCATTGTCCCTGGACCACTGCTAATTTGCATACTATGTCCAAACATGTTCCAAATATTAGAGAAGATCTATTAAAATTCAAAGAGGAATTAAAAACTATAAGAGAATGTTACAATCCTACTTTGGCAGATTTAAATCAGCTGCTTAAGGTAGTTACTTCAGATAAAATAAGGAAGCAGTTACTGGGAAAGGCTGAGATAACAGATTTAACTCTCACTGGGAATGCATTAACAGATAAATGGACAGCATTGTTAAACAAAATTATGTATGTGTGTCAGGTTAGGACTCACTGGTCTAAAATACAGGCATGTAAACAAAATAAAGGGGAAGCCCCTGCAGACTATTTGAGTCACCTTAAAACAGTATTTGCTAGACATTCAGGAATACCAGACCTAGAAGAGCAAACTAAGCCAGCTATTGCAGCAGCTTTTGTACAGGGTCTGCAAGCCCCTGTACAAAATCAAATAAATCAAGTGCTCATAGACTGGCAAGGAAAGGGCTTAGAGACTTTATTAAATGCTGCAAATCACTGTGCAGAGTATCAGGAAAAATGGAGGAAGGATACTGAGGATAAGCTGTTAACTTTACAAATCAGGCAGCTGAAAATCCAAGAGGTCAAGGCAGAAGCAGGGGAAGGGGTAGAGGAATTGCTAGATGTTACGTTACACAATACTTTGAAAATGAAGACAAATAGTTATTTCTCTCTTTCAGTGGTTTTTATTATCTACAGTACACATGTGCGGGAGCCTCATGGAAAGTACCAGGGAGACTCTCAGAACAAAGGAATAAACAAGCTTATATACTGGTGATATTGCTGACAGTACAAAAATATAAAAATGAACCAATTAGATCATTATACAGGGCAATTAACCAATCAAAGGTTTACCCGTAAACATAAGACAATTCGCATCATCATCTCTCTGGGCAAAGAAAGAAAATCGGATGCACTTCCATAAAAGGCACATTTCCTGCTTTCAGGCAGACTCTTGTTTTTCAGTATTTTCTCGTTGCTCAGAGTTCATTCAAAGTTCACAGTACACAGTGCATTTTAATACATATAAACGGTCACATACTCAGTTCCCTCAAACACATGCGTTGGCTGTTCATATTCTACAATCCCCCATTTGATGCTGTGTAAGCATCACCATTTAACCTATCATACATTTGTCCCAATTCTAGCATAACCATGCTACTGGTCTTTTCATTATTAGAAAACATTGCCATTTTATCATCTACATTCATAGCTGCAGGCATATAAAACTTAGGCACTTTCTTCACAGTTTTTGAAGACATTAATTTCAAGATCAGTGCTTTGATTAGGAATAAGACAAGAAAAGCAACAATTGCTAATACTGCAATTAATAAGATCAACTTCAACAGTCCACCTCCCCAGCCTGAGAACAGGTTGGTTAACCATGCCCATGTTGAACTATTGGCTTCTTTGGCCTTCGAGAGTTCGGAAATTCTTTGAATCAGTTCAAGATGACTTTCAATTTTGTGCTGATTATCAGGAATAAACGTACAGCACTCCTCCTGGATTAAAGCACAAGTTCCTCCTTTTGCCGCTAGGGTGAAATCGAGGGCCATATGGTTTTGGAGTACTACAGCTCTCATAGCAGTCAATTCATCAGTCACTAGTTCTAAGGCAGAAAATGTAGCATTGCTTAATATTTCAAGCAATTTAGATAGCTTTCTCAGTTCCCAAATTGATTTCACTGCTCCGTATGATGGAATTATACCAGCCCATGATATGACATCATCACCCAAGTCCATGTGAGACAGTCCTTTGGTGCTAGCGGGTGCTAAATCATGGTGATAGATCCATGAAGCATCAACTTGACCTACAGGATTGGTAGGCTTCTTGGCCTCTCGAATGTTACGAATTTTCCCTTTAGGTAATGCAGATACATGTCGAATAGCTGGAACTAGGTAGCCCAGGAAGCAGCTGCCAGACCAGTTTCCTGGTAGTCATTTATATGCTTTTTTTCACACACAAAATAACAATTTTCTACTTTAATGGTGATGTTGATAGACTTGAAGTGATTCCTGGCATCCTACAGTCCTTGGAATATTTTCCAATAAACAGTTTCTATTTTCTGGGAAAAGTTAGCTATAGAGTTTTTAACAAATCTTTTTATAGGTGAGAAATCTGTTACACAACCTGAATTGTCTGCAGTGCAGTTATGTACCACTGTTTTGTTACAATGGCTCCACCCGACTCTAGTTTTGCCAAGTTTTTGAAAACACACAGTTCCGTTTTGGCGCTGGTCAAGGGGAACAAGGTGCAGCTGGTTGGCAACAATGAGCTGGCAGTCCCCCTCCAGTTTCATCTTCATAGGTTCATAGGTAGGTACTAGGCTATTGGCCTTATGGCCTATATAAGCCTAGCCAAAAAGGTACCCTGGCTTTCGCCACCGAAGAAAATTATTTTCCTGTGCCCCTGTCGAGCAGAGCCCCAGAGGTGATCCCTGGGGTGAATTTTCTATTTCCCATCCAGTCATCAAGATTTTTCATAAAAAGTGCTAATGAGGAGCTTTGTTTGATATAGATAGGTAGTTTGTTCCAGAGTATGGGAAGTCTCTGGGACAGGAATCTATCCCTCCAGCATGGTCTGTTTATTCTGGTGACAAGGTTTAGGTCCCTAGACCGTGTAGCTCGGAGGGATTGGGATTTCTTTAAGTGGTGCATGTCCAACACCTCTGGGTTTCACATAGCTGTGTATGTTAGGCAGAGATCGTCTCTGAGTAGGCGATATGTGATGGAGTAAAGCTGGAGTTTTTTGAGACAGTCTGCAAAAGGCCAGTAATCCTTTTTGTGAGGTATTTCTGTGGCCTTTCTAGTTGTTGTAGATGCCTTGTGAGATACATAACAAAAGGGGCATTGTACTCTATAATGGGTCTAATGAGTGCCGAGTAGAGGGGAACAATTACCTCTTTTTTCCTGGATGAGAAACCTTTTGTGATGAGGTGTGCCACACAGAACGATTTCCTGACTACTGTGGCAATGTGATTATCAAAGGAGAGACTACTGTCCACCTGTGCCCCAAGGTCTCTTATCACACTTTTGGTGTTAAGTAGATTACCACCTATGTGATAGCTCATGGGTACAGAGTTTTTACCAAAGGGGATGGCAATGCACTTTTTGGCATTGAGCTTGAGGCCATGGCTTTGAAATTAGGCATTTGTCTCAGTGAGGCCGTTTTGTAGGATGTCCACATCATTAGGAGTTTAAATTATGGCTCCTAGTTTGCAGTCATGTGCAAACTTCATTAGCCAAAGACCTTCTGTGTTAGCCTGTACTTCAGAAAAGTAGATACCAAACAGGAGAGGACCCAGGACTGAACCCTGTGGTACTCCACTTGTCACTGGTCTGAAGTCAGATTTGGAGTCTGCTACTTTCACAGTGTGGGTTCTGTCAGTGAGACAGTTGGCAACCCATCTTGTGACACAGGGATTTATACTTAGTTTAGTGAGTTTCTCTATAATGCAAGAGTGGAGAATGGTGTCAAAAACCTTGGCAAGATCTAGATAGACTATGTGAACCACCTTACCCTTGTCTGCGGCTTTGGTGACTGCTTTAAAGAAGTCTATCAGGTTTAGGAGACATGTTCTGCCTTTTACAAACCCGAACTGGGTGGGGTCCAGAGTTTGGAGATTACCAATGTCTTTGTTTATAAGTTCCATGATGATACGTTCCATGGCCTTGCAGATCAGGATTGTTAGGCTAATAGGGCGGTAGTTCCCAGGGACTATGGTGGCTCCCCCTTGTGGAGTGGGATAACCATCGCTGTGCGCCATCCAGTGGGCACAAAGCCTGAGGTGAGGCTATGATTGAACATGGTGCTTATGTGGGGTGCCAGTTCATTCTGTAGTTTTTGTAGAACACAGTCTGTGATGTTGTCAGGTCCCATGGATGCTGTGTTCTTGGCTTTGGAGAGTGTGGTTTTCACCTGTGCAGCCATGATTACAGGAACTTTGCATTCATCCAGTATAGAGATGGGCTCTTTAGGGGGTGAGAGAGGGGTAAAGTTAGCACTGAACCTATCTGCCAGTATGTTGGCAATATCAGTTGGTTCTGTATATTTAGTGCGATTTTGCTGTAACTCAGAGCAGATCTGAGTGCTGCCATTAAGATTCTTGACATAGCTATAGAATGCTTTGTGGTTGTCTTTAGAATCAGTGGTGATTTTGTTTTTGTAACTAGCTCTGGAGGATTTTATGAGTGATCTCAGCTTCTTTCTGAGGCTGACCAGGGAGTTCCTCCAATCATGGGATTTTACTCTTTTTTTGCAACAGTTTCTTTCTTCTGTTGTAGAGTTTGTTTATGGCAGGGGACCACCAGATTGGCTTCCTTTTTTTGGAGGATAGCATATTGGTTCTGTTAGGGATAGCACAATCCATGGAATCATGTAATTGCTTATAAAGTGCATTTGTGTAGGATTCAGCAGTCGTACCTCTATTGTCCGTCTGCATGAGTGTTGTGAAGTTCGCCACTTCTGTCTTAAGAAGCGTGAAGTTGGCTTTGGAGAAATTTTTTATGGTAGTTTCCCTAATGGGGGGTGAAGGCAGGATGTGAATGTCTAGGGTGATTAGCTTGTGGACGGATCTGACCAACGAGGAATTGACATCTTGTGTGGAACACCGGTCACCCATGTTGGTAATGACCAGGTCTAGGGTATTGCTGCCCCTGGTGGGGGTGTGGATAAGTTGATCCAAGGCATTGGAATTTATGAATTCCAGAAAACGTTGAGCAAAAGAGTTGGTACATGAGTAGTTTTCCCAGTTAATGGTGGGGTAGGTGAAATTGCCCATTATGAAGGTGTTGGGTTGTACCCTAATATTTTCCAGTTTATCAAGAAATGAGGAGTGGGAATCCTGGGGCATGGTAGGGGATCTGTAGCAAGTTACAATTTGGATTGTGGTCTTGCCCAGAGTTAGTTGTACTTGGATAATCTTGGATGCATTATGCTGAGCAACTAGCCTGGAGGTGTGGATATCCTTAATGAATATGGACATGCCTCCACCTTTAGTGTTTCGATCCAGGTTAGGTGGCCAAAAGGTGTGGTATGAATTATAGCCTGGTAATGCAGGGGTGCTCTCTGGAGTCTTGAACCAGGTCTCTGTCACTGCACAGATGTCGATGTTCTCCATTTTAAGGAGCACCTCGAGTGAATGCATTTTGAGGTTTAGACTTCTAGCATTGATTAGCATTACCCTCAGATTTTGCTTGCTTGTACCTGTTATGGTGGCGAATTTGTCATTTGAACCTTGCCTAAAAAAGGCACTATAGGGGTGGCAAGAGCCTTGGCCAGTATCCGAAATCCCAAGGGAGACACGTGCAGGCCATCTCTGGCAAAGCATCGTGGTCTGTTGATCATGTCATCCCAGGTAGACAGATACTGGATCCCCTTAGAATGACACCAGAAGCTTAGTCAATTGTTGAGGTCAATCATTTTGTCCTTGTACTGTGGTATCATTCTGGGTGATGGCAGGATGCTCCTCAGGGCTAGGGTCATACCTGCCTGGGCTACAAGATCAGAGAGCTCCTCCATGTTTCTTTTCATGTAGTCCAGGGAGGTACATCTCAGGTCATTCACACCACCATGGACAATGACAGAGTCATATTTGTATTTGTTGCGGAGTGACCTGGGTGCGTGCATTATGTGGCAGATCCTGGCACCTGACAGGCAGCTGACAGTAACTTTCTCCTTGTTTAGCCTGGTGAGTGGAACATCAGTGTGCCTGACTATAGAGTTAACTATGACTAGAGTGTTGGGTACATTGTTATGCCTTATGGGCTGTGGTTGAGTGGCACACTGAGTTTGTGGGCTATGTGTCATTTGGGTTGTGTTGGGGGGTGGAGGTTGCTTGCATTTCTGCTTTGGAGGTCTCTGTTACTTGAGCAGATTTTTATTGAGAGCCTCCGCAAATGTAGGTGTGTGTTTTGTGTTTCTATGTGTCTGTTTTGGTGGTGTAGGTTTTGAGGGACTATGTGATGAGTGTGGTGTGGTGCAAGTGTTTACCTTCTCCTCTTGACTGTCTAGTCAAGTCTTGGGTGAAGAGAGCTTTGCTTCCAGTTTGGCTATATAAGTGCATCTCTCACAGGTTGTAGTGTTGGGTGGTAGAAGTAGAGGGTTGTCTGTGTACATGAGGTAATTGCTGCATTGCCCCATGATGTCCAGATTCATCAGGTAGACAGGAGAAAACACCGGGAGCTGACCCTTGGACATGCCTGGATAGGTGCTTATTTATTAAGTACTAAAAACAGTTTTCCTCTAGAAAAGTGAAGAAAGTTGAGTGCTGTAGTAATTTGTAGCTTATTTAGTGCTTACAATAAGTTCTGAACAAGTGCTGAGCTCAAAGAAACAGATCTGTGTGCTAAAGCTGAAAAACTGGCTAGTTTTAAGGGAAATTTTAAAGAGGAGACTTTATGGCGCTGGGAATAATTTAACTCTAGCTAAGCGGCGATGCATAAAGTGTATTTTTTTTTTTTATATAACAGTAGCAAATGAGCAAACTGATTCAAACAAATTAACCAATAAAAAGCTAAAAACTGAGCCCCATTCCAGCAGTCTTCAATCTAACACATCTTGCTTCAGTTGTGGAGAAGCAGGACATTGGAGAGGGGAATGCCCACACAGGCAAATGCAAAGAGTTCAAGACACTTGGACTGAGTGGCAACCGGATTATAATAATACAGTTTTTCCTCCACCACCTCGTCAGATTGGAAGGAGTCAGGAAGCTCCATACTGACTAGGTCAAAGAAATAATACAGAAGTGAATCTTAACCCTCTACTGCCAATAGATCAAAATGGGCCCTACGTTAAGATGAAAATAAATTCAAAGAAAACCCTGTTTCTGGTGGACACTGGAGCCACTAGATCAGTGTTAAAAATTACTTCAGATAGTCAAATGCCAGTATCAGAGCATAATGTAAAGGCAGTCAGAGTGACAAATTCTATGGTTACGTATCCCGTTTCGGAACCTATCCCCATTTCTTTAGGTCGAATCAAAGAAAAACATAAAGCATTCTTTTCTTTTAAGTACTATTGCACCCATACGTCTGCTAGGAAAAGATTTGTTATGCAGACTGGGTTGTACTGTTTACTGTACCCCAGAAGGGGTGTATCTGAATGCTTCAACAGAATCAGAGGAGGAAGTATTGGCAGTTTTAGCAGAAGCTGAAGAACAGCCTGCTGAAAGCATACATGCAGATGGAGAGTTACTACAGCAGGTACCTGGCAACCTGTGGGGTAAGCATATAAATGATGTAGGTATACTGAAATCAGCAGAACCAGTAAAAATAAAATTAAACCCATCAAAACCTCTCCCTAGAGTTCCACAATATCCACTAAAGGCAGAAGCAGAGCAGGGAATCAAAGTTGTAATTCAGTCTCTAATACAGCCAGGAATAATAATACCAGCTAAAAGCCCTTGTAATACTCTATTTTCCCAGTGAAAAACCCAGGGAAGGATACTTACAGATTAGTACAAGACTTAAGGGCTGTAAATAATGCAGTACTGCCTACTTTTCCTGTTCCAAATCCAGCAACAATACTGAGTTGCATGCCACCTACAGCTAGTTACTTTTCTGTGACAGATTTATGTTCTGCATTCTTTTCTATACCTATTCACCCCTGACAGTCAGTTTCTGTTTGCTTTTACTTATCAGGGACAGCAATATACCTGGACATGGTTGTCATAAGGATATACTGAATTTCCTTCATTATTTTCTCAAATTCTGAAAAAAGATTTGGAGAATGTGACATTTCCGGGTGGGTCTGTGTTAGTACAATATGTAGAGGATTTACTGATAGCATCAAATTCCTTCCAGCAATGTCAGCAGGATACCTTGTATCTTCTGACTATCCTTGCAGAAAAGGGACACAAAGTTTCTAGAGAAAAACTACAGTTGTGGTCATCTCAGGTACGTTATCTTGGTCATTTAATATCCCAGGGTAGCAGGCAGGTATTACCATCTTGTATTGATGCAGTATCTAAGGCCCCACATCCGACTACTCCGAGACAGCTTAGGTCTTTCCTAGGTATGACATGATATTGCAGACAGTGGATCTCTAACTATGCAGAAATTGCCAAACCTTTGACTAATCTTTTAAAGCAGGATACACCAGAGCCTCTCCTTTGGAATAGTGAAGATGAAAATTAATTTCAGAATTTGAAACAAGCTTTAGGCACTGCCCAGCTTTAGGGTTACCAGACTATGATAAGACTTTTATTTTATTCTGTCATGAAAGAAATGGATTTGCTCAAGGAGTACTTGCACAGAAACATGGGGACAGCTATCATCCATTGGCTTATTAGAGCACGGCACTTGATTCTGTTGCAAAAGGTTTTTCAGCCTGTTTAAAGGCAGTTGCCTCTGCTGCCATTCTAGTTAATCTTGCACAATCGCTGGTGCTCGGGCATGATCTCACAGTAGCTGTCCCTCATTCTGTGTCATCTCTTTTGCTTAAAATGAAAACTCAACCATTCCCGACTGCACATCTAACTAGATATGAACTTACACTTCTTTCTGATCCATCTATTTCTCTGATCCACTGTCCTGTTCTAAATCCTGCATCTTTGTTGCCTACTGCTGAGGATGGTGAAGAGCATGATTGCGTGTGTGTAACTAACTATTTGCTTTTGCCTAGGAAGGAGTTAATGGACACTCCAATGCTGACCTGAACTTGTTTATGGATGGCTCCTGTGAAAGAAATCAAAGGGGGTAACTGACTTCAGGAATAGTCGTCTGCACTGAAGAGACAATATTGTTGCAACAAAGATTAGAGGGTGTTCACTCTGCTCAAATAGCTGAGTTAGTGGTGCTACAAAAGGCCTGTGACTTAGCCAAAGGCAAAGTGACCAGTATTTTTACACACAGCCGTTATGTTTTGGGGTGGTACATCATTCTGGGCAACTTTGGAAAGGGAGGAGGTTTTTGACCTCTTCAGGAAATTAAATTAAGAATTCAGGGTACATAAAATCATTGTTAGATTCACTTTTGCTACCTAAGAGGCTGTAATGTGATGTAAACTAGTTTAATCCGGCCAAAGTATTCCTGCACCTGTATTGTTTGGTTTCTGTCCTGTGTTCTAAATCAGACATACCTGTTGCTCAGGCTGCTGCAGAGAGCTTGACCTACTGCCAGCTGTGATATTGAGCAAAGATAAGTGTTTATTCTCATTTTTTGTCTGCATTTTGATTTAATACCTCTGTAATCTGTACTTCTTCTTCTTCTTGTGTGTTATAGCTGTATATTCGGTATATTGGGAGAACTACTCAAGTACGAATTCCCTTGCCCAACATTTCCTAGAATTTATAAACTCAAACACCCTGGAACAACTGGTCAACACTCCCATCAGAGATGACAACATATTGGACCTGGTCATCACCAACATGGGCAACCAGTGTTCCACACTGGAGGTCAACCCCTTGCTGGTTAGATCTGACCATAAACAAATCACTTTGGATATCCATATTCCACCCCCACCCCCAGACAAGGAAACTTTTCAAAAGCAAACTTCACGTTACTTAAGACGGAGGTGGAAAGTTTCAAAGCCCCCATGCTAAAGGATAATGCTGTCCAAGCTGCAAAATCATTTACTAATACATTCTACGAGCACTTACAAGAATGCATGGATCATGCTATCCCAAGCAAAACCAAGACTCACTCCCCCAAGAAAAGGAAACCAGTCTGGTGGACCCCTGCCATAAACAAGCTATACAATAGAAGGAGGAAACTAGTACAGAAAAGAGTAAAATCCCAAGAAGGGAAGACATCCCTGATCAGTATCAGCAAGAAACTATGATCCCTCATAAAATCGTCCAAGGCGAGCTTTGAAAGAAAACTTGCCAAGGACTCCAAAGATAACCAGAAGGCATTTTTTAGCTATGTCAAGTATCTAAGTGGCAATGCTCAGATCTGCTCAGAGTTAGTGCAGAATGTCACAAAATACACTGAACCAACCGATATTGCCAACATCCTGGCAGACAGGTACAGTGCAAATTTCATCCCCCTCTCACTGCCAAAAGGGCCAATAACCATACCAGAAGAATATAGATCCCCTGAAATCACAGAAACTCAGGTTAAAATAGCCCTCTCCAAAGCTAAAAACACAGCATCAATGGGATCAGACGGTGTCCCAGGCTTTGTCCTACATGAGCTCAAAGACGAATTAACCCTTCACCTAAACACACTGTTTAAACATAGTCTCTCCACAGGCTATGAAGAAATGTGTAAAAACCAGGAACAATGAGTGCAAAAGCTCACCAAACCCAAATCCTCCGGACACACAGGAAAAGTAAAATGCAAGGCTCCTGCCGACTGTTGAAAAAATGTATGTATGTATATTCTTCATTGCAGTAAAACCAGCCAAACGTGCTGAATCCAATAGAACTCTGTTTATTATCACAAATGAATAAATAAAATCCAAACAAGATAGAAGACAAGCGCTTTCGCCCGGTAATACCAGGCTTTTTCAACCCCTTGCTGGTTAGATCTGACCATAAACAAATCACTTTGGATATCCATATTCCGCCCCCACCCCCAGACAAGGAAACTTTTCAAAAGCAAACTTCACTTTACTTCAGACGGAGGTGGAAAGTTTCAAAGCCCCCATGCTAAAGGATAATGCTGTCCAAGCTGCAAAATCCTTTACTAATACATTCTACGGGCACTTACAAGAATGCATGGATCGTGCTATCCCAAGCAAAACCAAGACTCACTCCCCCAAGAAAAGGAAACCAGTCTGGTGGACCGCTGCCATAAACAAGCTATACACTAGAAGGAGGAAACTAGTACAGAAAAGAGTAAAATCCCAAGAAGGGAAGACATCCCTGATCAGTATCAGCAAGAAACTATGATCCCTCATAAAATCGTCCAAGGTGAGCTTTGAAAGAAAACTTGCCAAGGACTCCAAAGATAACCAGAAGGCATTTTTTAGCTATGTCAAGTATCTAAGTGGCAATGCTCAGATCTGCTCAGAGTTAGTGCAGAATGGCACAAAATACACTGAACCAACCGATATTGCCAACATCCTGGCAGACAGGTTCAGTGCAAATTTCACCCCCCTCTCACCACCAAAAGGGCCCATAACCATACCAGAAGAATATAGAGCCCCTGAAATCACAGAAACTCAGGTTAAAATAGCCCTCTCCAAAGCCAAAAACACAGCATCAGTGGGATCAGACAGTGTCCCAGGCTGTGTCCTACATGAGCTCAAAGACGAATTAACCCTTCACCTAAACACACTGTTTAAACATAGTCTCTCCACAGGCTACATACCCATAGAGTGGTGCACAGCAACAGTTATACCGCTTCAAAAAAATGGAGCCACAACAGACCCCGGGAACTATTGCCCTATAAGCCTGACTAGCTTGGTCTCAAGGCTATGGAGTGCATCATCATGGAACTCATTAATAGAGACATTGGGAACCTCCAAACACTGGACCCTACCCAGATCAGCTTTGTTAAGGGAAGATCATTCCTTCTAAGCCTGGTAGACTTCTTTGAGACACTTACCAAGGCTATAGACGAGGGAAAGATGGTACACACAGCCTACCTAGACTTCGCAAAGGCCTTCGACACCATTCCCCATTCTGGTATTATAGACAAGCTCACCAGCCTGAACATAAACCCCTATGTCACAAGATGGGTTGCCAATTGGCTCACGGACAGAACTCACATGGTGAGAGTTGCAGGAACTAGGTCTGACTCTAAACCAGTTACAAGTGGTGTTCCCCAGGGCTCAGTCCGAGGACCCCTTCTGTTCGGCATATACGTCTCAGAGGTACAGCCAAGCACAGGAGGACTATGGCTGACCAAGTTCACAGATGACTGCAAACTAGGGGCTATAACTGACTCACCAGCTGACACAGACATCCTCCAAAAGGGTCTCACTGAGACGGATACCTGGTGTCAAAATCATGGCCCCAAATGAATGAATGAATATACCCAAAGGATATGACTGCTCCAAACATAATGCCACAAAATCACCAATAAGTGTCCTATCACCTCTGTATAAACAATGTTTATTCACAACGAAAAACGAACAATACACTTGTAAATAAGATAAAAAACAGTTAAGCGCTTTCACCCATCTTAATGGGCTTCAACAGAACACTATAGTTATTAAACGAACACCTTATATTTTAAACATTGGTGCCAAAATCTGCTTAATTTAAACATTTTTTTAAGAGTCCTTAAAGCTATATCAACCTATAATACCGTATATCTAGGCTCGTTCTAACCATCTAAAAATATGCGTATAATTGTACACCACTCATACTACCTATAGGTTTATGTAATCCAACCAGGATCTTCACATTCCATAATATTAAAAAATATATAAAACTATAAAAATGTAAGGATATTATAAAATTAAAATTGTTAAAATGCAAACTGTAAACTACACATCCTACTTGTCAAAACCTACATATTTCCTATATGATGACATCCTGCTATGTTACCTTGAACCCAAGAAAAATCGTTAGTAAAAATATTTGTAAAAAATGTGTTGCTACATACAATAAGACAATGCAATATAGCATGTGTATAAATATCAGCTGCTTACTACTTCCTAGTTGTGTACATTATCAAGAACATTGTGAGAACTTAAGAACACTAAAAATATTGTGAGAACATTATGAACACTAAAAAGACTAAAAAACACTAAAAAACATATCCCAGGCAGATTATAGTACTAATTCATTTCTAATATGGGCTTACAGGAAATGTAATCATTAAGCCCAGGTGGCGTTGTCGCATCCAAATACAACTGCCACCAAGTTTCCCTATAGCTTAATGCAGTCTTATAATCTCCTCCCCTGGGATCCTTCCTAATGGTGTCCAAAATGGCAAATTTGAATTTGTGTATGTTTCCTTTCATTTCAATATGTCTATATAACGCATTAGTGGGGCCCTTCCTCCTGATGTTATACATATGTTCATATATACGTTTCTTGAAACATCTCTCTGTCTTCCCCACATAAAAACTTGCACATTCATTACACATAGCCATATATACCACCATTTTTGTGTTACAATTTCCTTTAACAAATTTGACTGTGGGCTTAAATGTATTTTGTATTACCACTTGTTCTTTATCAGATATATATCTGCATTGATTGCATGATCCACATTTTGTAGTATGGTGAACCTTTCCACTGTTTCTTTCATTAATACCTACATTATGTTGCTCCAAATAGCCTTTAATATTTTCCCCTCTTGTAAACTGTTCCTGGTTTAGTAGCTATTATTTCTGATAGATGGGAATCTCCTGTTATCACATATCAGTATTTATTTATTATATTAATCAATTCTCTGCCTATGTGGCTGTATAAAATAATGCGAGATCTCTGATGTTGGTCAGTCCCATTATACTTCCTATTCAAACTCTCGGAAGACATTTCTACCCGATTATTAACTATACCAGATCCTAATAATGCTTTATATTTTCTCCCCCATTCTTGTATAGCATATTGTCCCATGTCATGCATCATATCTAATGGATATCCCCTCTCCTGAAACATTCCAGTTATAAATTTAATTTCATCTACTAGCGTATTATAATCTGAAGTCATACGTACGTCTCTTATACATTACCCTTTGTAAATGTTGTATTTGAGCTTTTCTGGATGAAAACTACCATATTCAAGATAGTCATTAGAAAAAGTATTTTTCCGATATATCTTAGATTTTAAACCACCTTCATGTTTGTAAATGTATGTATCCAGATAGGCGATTCCTTCATAACTATGAGAATATGTATATTTAAGAACATCGCTACCATTATTTAAAAATTGGATGAATTCATCAAACTTAGCCATACTTGCATTCCATAAAATATATATGTCATCCAAAAATCTGGAATAGTGTATAAAACTGGTGAAGCGTGCGCTAGGGAATAAGATGTTATCTTCCCAATCTAGCATGACCAGGTTAGCAAATATGGGAGCACAAGCTGCTCCCATAGCTACCCCCCTGGTCTGCCTGAAATGCTCACCCTCAAAGTATATGAAGTTGTTGTCTAACACTATATTCATACATTCCATAACTAGACAGATTTCATCCCAATTTAAGTCCGAATGTTTCACAGTGCTATTACAAAAGGCATCAAGTCTTGCTTGTTTGGGGATAGATGAAAAAAGGTCAATGACATCAATGGTGACAAATGACAATCCATCCTCCCATGATTGAGTGGGAAACTTACTTAAAAATTCCCATGAGACTTTTATCATATGTGGTATTTTTTGATAAATATGTTTTAACCTTATGTCAATGAGTTTACCCATAGGAAATGTTTTTGACTTGCTACCTGATATGATGGGTAGAAAAGGTGGGTCTAGAGTATTCTTATGTACCTTTGGTATGCCCACTAAGTTGGCTAGCCTAGGGTATTTTACCTTCAACAACTTGTATGTATCCTTAGTTATTCTGCCATCAATATAAAATTCTTCTATATAAGAATCAATTCTTTGATATGTGATATTAATCTCATTGGTAGAGATTGGTTGATAATTACCTGAACCATATAGAATATCATAGATTATTTTGGTATATTCAATGTTATCATATATAACTGCCCCACTGTCTGATAAAGAACAAGTGGTAATACAAAATACATTTAAGCCCACAGTCAAAAAAATTGTAACACAAAAATGGTGGTATATATGGCTATGTGTAATGAATGTGCAAGTTTTTATGTGGGGAAGACAGAGAAATGTTTCAAGAAACGTATATATGAACATATGTATAACAACAGGAGGAAGGACCCCACTAACGCGTTATATAGACATATTGAAATGAAAGGAAACATGCACAAATTCAAATTTACCATTTTGGACACCATTAGGAAGGATCCCAGGGGAGGAGATTATAAGACTGCATTAAGCTATAGGGAAACTTGGTGGCAGTTGTATTTGGATGCGACAACGCCACCTGGGCTTAATGATTACATTTCCTGTAAGCCCATATTAGAAATTAATTAGTACTATAATCTGCCTGGGATATGTTTTTTAGTGTTTTTTAGTCTTTTTAGTGTTCATAATGTTCTCACAATATTTTTAGTGTTCTTAAGTTCTCACAATGTTCTTGATAATGTACACAGCTAGGAAGTAGTAAGCAACTGATATTTATACACATGCTATATTGCATTGTCTTATTGTATGTAGCAACACATTTTTTACAAATATTTTTTGCTAACAATTTTTCTTGGGTTCAAGGTAACATAGCAGGATGTCATCATATAGGAAATATGTAGGTTTTGACAAGTAGGATGTGTAGTTTACAGTTTGCATTTTAACAATTTTAATTTTATAATATCCTTACATTTTTATAGTTTTATATATTTTTTAATATTATGGAATGTGAAGATCCTGGTTGGATTACATAAACCTGTAGGTAGTATGAGTGGTGTACAATTATACGCATATTTTTAGATGTTTAGAACAAGCCTAGATATATGGTATTATAGGTTGATATAGCTTTAAGAACTCTTAACAAAATGTTTAAATTAAGCTGATTTTGGCGCCAATATTTAAAATATAAGGCGTTCATTTAATAACTATAATGTTCGGATGAAGCCCATTAAGATGGGTGAAAGCGCTTAACCGTTTTTATCTTATTTACAAGTGTATTGTTCGTTTTTCGTTGTGAATAAACATTGTTTATACAGAGGTGATTGGACACATTGGTGATTCCATGGCATTATTTTTAAATGCCAATAAATGCATAGTTATTCCCTTTGGAAATAACAAAGTACCCACAAACTACCACATAGGTGGTAGTCCCCTAAATACGGAAAATGTAATAAAGGACCCAAGTAGATAGTAATCTCTCCTTTAATATTCACATTGACAAAGTGGTAAGAAAATCCTTCTATGTGGCCCACCTAATCACAAAAGGGCTTGCATCCAGATCAAAAGAGGTCATTGTGCCCCTCTACTCATCACTCATGAGACCCATCATAGAGTACAATGCCCCATTTGGGATGTACCTTACAAGACACCTGCAACAGCTGGAAAGACCACAGAAGTACCTCACCAAGAGGATCACTGGCCTCAAACAGATGTTCTATGCAACTCAACTGAAGAAACTCCAGCTGTACTCGGTTGGATACCACCCTCTCAGAGGTGATCTCTGCCTGAGATATAAGGCCTTGTCCAACCCAGAATTGATGGACATGCTCCCCCTAAAGAAAACCTTATACCCTCGATCCACACACTGTAGGGATCTAAACCTCACTACAACAATAAATAGGACGTGCTGGAGGGATAGATTCCTGTACAAGAGACTTCCCATGCTTTGGAACAAGATTCCAATCTACATTAGGCAGAGCTCCTCGCTAGCACTCTTCAAGAGAAACCTTGTCGAGTGGATGGGAAACAGAAAGTTTACCCTGGGGATCACTTCAGTGGCTCTGCTGGACAGAGGCACAGGGAACTAATCTGTGGGGGTGGCGAAAGCCAACACATTCTGGCTAGGCTTATAAATGCCTTCAGGCAGATAGCCTAGTACCTACCTATGAACCTATAATCAAATGTTGTGCCCAGTAAAAGGTAAAGATATTGTAACAAAGGACAACAATTTGGCAGACCAAGCTGCCAAACAAACAGTAGTAGATGGTCGTAAAAATCTGTGTATGTTAACAATAACAAGCTACAACAGTATTGATGTCTTTGATTTTGAAAAGTTGTCAGCCTTTCAAGCTGAAGCATCATAGGGAGAAATTCTGAGGTGACTCAAGGATGGATGGAGAAAATCCTCTGACAGCATATGGCAACGTCTAAACGGCCGACTGGTGGAGCCTGCCTCTTTGCTACCTTATCTGGTAAGGGCATATCATCTACAGGTAAGACAGCTTTATTTAATCAGATTACCCAAAGTTGGTATGCCCCTCATGTCTCCTCTTTAATACGTCAGTATGTACAAAACTACTGTATGTGTCAACAGTATAATGTAAGTAAAAATGCCAACAGTAAAATTGCATGTTTACCACCACCCTGGGGACCTTTTGTTAACATGCAGCTGGACTTCATTCAGATGCCTAGGACTAATAATTTACAATTTATTTTGGTGGTAATGTGTATGTTCACAGCATGGGTGGCAGCTTACCCATGTCGCAAAGCTGATGCTGTCACAGTAGTGAAAAAACTTCTTTTTTTTTTTTCGATAATCATTTTTATTATTTTCCAAAACCATAATACAATCCACACACTATTTGCATTATGTACAAAATTGCTTCCAATGGTTAGCTCCATATCATATGTCAACATCATGCATTAACAATAGATACCTTACTAATCAGGTAGAGAAAAAAAAAACTAAAAAACTAAAAGAGAAATATAGTAACAAACCAAAGCCAACAATCTGTATTATTTCTACGTCCTCTATCTAATCTAAGATTGTGTTTGTTCTCTTACTGATGTCCTGAGAGAAAGTGGATAGGAACCTCTAGGCCAACACAATGTTGAAAATTTGCTCCCATATTTTTATACTTTTCTTGTTGTTACTAATTAATAATTTATGCGCTAAGATATGCTTGATCGCTAACAGCCTGAAATTTTCCCACGATGTCTGGGCTGGGTTCAACCAATTTGTGGCTATATATAATTTCATTAATAAACTGATATTCATAATTACGATCCTCCTTGATTTATCTAAATTCTCCGGGGGGATATGAAGAATCAAAAATTCCCAGGAAAGTGTTGAGTTTTGGTAACCCATTTTTTGTAACTGCAATTTTAATGAGTTCCACAATTTATAAATGCATTTGCAACTCCAGAACATGTGTAGCAGGTCCGCTGTCTGATCTAAACACTGTGGACATTTGGGTGAGTTCTTCGAATCAAATTTATGAAGAGTGAGACGAGTATAATACGCATTATTAAATATCATCAGTTGAGTAAATACCAGTTTTTGAAGGGATACTGATTTCAATGTTAAGCTAAACGCCTCTAATATCTTACTATCATCTAGGGATACCAATTTCTCTTTCCAGTATTTCGATAAAAGAATATAATTATTGTATTTCTTCTCTTTTATCACTTTATATGCTGAGGTAGTGAAAAAACTTCTGTATGACTTTATACTAAGATTCAGTATACCATGTGCTATCAATAGTGACCAGGGAACACATTTTAATAATTTTTTACTTAAGGAATTGTGCAAAGTTTTTAATACTAAGTTGAGTCTCACTGCCACAACCATCCACAGTCATCTGGATTAGTGAAAAGGGTAAACAGAACCCTTAAAAATAAAATTTCAAATATTTGTGCTGAAACCCACTTAAAGTGGCCCGAAGCTCTTCCCTTAGAATTAATGAGTATGAGGGCCTCACTGAATGCCACCAGGAAGTTGAGTCTATATGAAATATTAATGGGGAGACCCTTGGCCATTTCAGCTACCCCTCCAGTGGGAAATGCTGATTTAACCTTGTCAGATGATGCCATGATTTCATATTGTAAGAACTTGATTCATATTTTTCAGTGATATCATCGAACAGTAAGAGCAGCATTACCAAAGCCTCCTGACCAGCCCTGTCATCAACTACAACCAGGTGATTGGGTTTATGTCAAAATTTTGCAGAGGAAGAACGGCCTCAGCCTGAGGTGGAAAGGTCCTTTCCAGGTCCTGCTGAAAACCTTGACTGCTGTTCACTGTGCAGGACTACCAACATGGATCCATTCATCTCATTGTAAGAAGATCTGATGTGTGGGGACCCCAGATGAATTATTGCAGTCAACAGAGGGAGACCAATGAGGTGTGACAGATAAATCATCTGCTCTGTGAGGAAGTCAGCTTCAGTAGCAGTCCATGATGAATCCAGTGACAACAGTTACCATTGCTTTGTTTCGGCTGCTGTTTCCTTCTATAAACTGGTCCTTTAACAATACGCCAAAAATTTATACAAAACAAACTGCTGGGTATGTTCGCATATACCTCATCATTCTAAGGCAGGGATTCCTATGATTCCCATCCCTGCATCACAAGTGTCATTTGAAAAGGACCTTAATGACATCAGCTTACCCTGGCGTAATGTAACTGATTTTTCAAAGGCTGTGTCTCTTCAACTTGCAACCACACAACATGGAGATGCATGTTATGCCAGAAATGGGACTGTACCAGTAGGGAAAAGCAAATGTAATGACACCAGGTATGAAAGTGTGTTAGACTCTTTGCACTTAAAAAGCTATGACTGCGGGCATGGCATGGGCATGATAAGTGGCCGTCACTACATCTATGGTGATCGTGCCTACCCCTGGTTGCCTACAGACTGGTCTGGGTGTTGCTTTGTAGGCTATATTACTCCTGCTGTTCAACATTTCAAAAACCCACCAGCAGGTAGACTGAGAAATAAGCAAGCAATCCAGTGGGCAGAGCAAGTATTTTCAGTCTTTACTCCTGGGTTTGGAGTGCAAAGGACAGTGCTTGAAATCACCATGCTTGCCCAAGTTCTACAGGAGGTGACCACATCACCTCAGGATGGCAAATTGAGAAATGACTGACATGCGAACTGTGATGTTTCAGAATTGAATGGCACTTGATATAATGCTTACTGCAAAAGGGGGGGTCATGTGCCCCCATAGGGAGTCATTGCTATTTGTATATTAGTGACTATCATCATGAACCGGAAAAACTGGCAAATTTCATGGAACAAAGGGCCAAAGAGTTGGACACCACATCAAAACCAGGGACACTTTTTGGATGGTAGGGCAGTAGTTTTGGTAGCCTGGGACCTAGCATAACCCAGGGGATTGTCATTGTTATTGTCATTGTTATTGTCATTGTTACTGTCATTGTTATTGTTATTGTCATTGTTATTGTTATTGTTATTGTCATTCTTATTGTCATTCTTATTGTCATTGTTACTGTCATTATTGTCATTGTCATTGTTATTGTCATTGTTACTGTCATTGTTATTGCCATTGTTACTGTCATTGTTATTGTTATTGCCATTGTTATTATTGTCATTGTTATTGTCATTGTACTTTTTATTATATTTGTGATCATTCTGGTATTTTCTATTCTAAAGGCTGTGATTACAAGGCGTTTAACCTCACCTGCACATGAAATGCCACTGCATGCGCCAATCAATGACAGTTCTATTATAACAGAAGATGAGTATTATGATGCAGAGGCATATTTTATCAAGTTTAAGAAAAATAAAAATATAATTACATGTTTGGTATGACACTGATAGTGTCAAAAGGGGGAAACTGTTATGGAACAAGATCAGCTTATTAAAATGTATATTCATTTCAGTTTATTAATGATGCTATGATATGATTGTTAAAAAGCAAATATAATTTGTATGCAGCACTGTGGAAAAATACAGCTTCATAAGCTGAAGTTACTGCTGTGCTTTAACTGCATTCTTTTCATATGTAACAAGGAAAAAGTAAGTGTTGTATGAGCCGAGGCATGTTAACTACTATAAAAGGAATTTGTTAGTCTAACTCCTCCAGGCTAGGAGTGTGTTGTTGTTAGGGAAGATTTGAAACATCCAAGGTCAGAAAACAAGACCCCTTGAAGCAGGTGGATCATGTATAGAAAGGCGTTCACATGAGGTCTGAGGTGAAAATCACAAGGGATGAGAAAATTTGTAAAGTTTTCTATTAACAATCACCAGAACAAACCTTAGAAACAAATCCACCGAACAGCCAGAAAAAGTCCAATAACAGCCACTTTATTAGATCCACAAATAAAACAGTCTTTAAGCGTGCAGTAACTCATACACTTTTCGTCGCCTCTAGTTATCGCAACTTCCTCAGAAGACAAATTACTAACGTCATTCATGCATTTAAATATTAAAATCTTAAGCAGTTATAAACAATTAATGTTGATCAATTAACTAATTGATCGTGAACCATTTAACCCTTTCATATCCAAATGTATACTAACTATTAAAACAGGAATTCTTTACCTACTGTTTATTATACATGTTAAACGTCAGATTGGCAAAATTAGCAAAATTTAACTTAAATAGTATTATAGTTCATTAACTATCTACAGTGCTTAATAAAATTCTACTTTAATAAAGTGCTACCCACGTGAACTTGTTGCAATTACGTTTTCACGTTGTTAAAAAACATTGTAGGTCCTTTTATAACATTTTAAAAATTTTTAAAAATATTTAAAACATTATATCATTCTAGTAATAAAAACTTTAAACATTCATGTTCAAGATCATGTTCGTAACTTTAAGCCTGACAAAGGGGGGTTGTCGATCTATAAATATATAGTCTAACTCATTATTGTATATTCTACCTATATTAACATTCTATATTCTAATTATTTTATAAAATCTATGTTTTTCATATATATATATATATACAGCATTCAATAAACAACATACCAACATATCATACACTATATAATATAATATATAACATATATAACATAATATTACATGACATGCTATATAACACATAAAAACACATATATTTCAAAAATAAATATCAATATAAATATTAAATACAATTAAAATTAACTATATCATAAAAACTGAATACCAATATCGCAAGAGTATTAATCTAAAATACATTCTATTATTATTGCACTATTAAATACAGTGTAGTATCCTATAATTTTATTAGGTCAACCTAACTACACTTAACCATTCATCTTTCTAGATTTTTTAATCTTAAAATGCATTTAATTGATGTCATCTCATTTAATCCTGGTAATTGATTAGCATTCACCGTCAGTTGCCATATCAGTTCCTTCCTCTCAAGTTTAAGTGGTTCGTATTGACATCTAACATCTGGTTCAACTTGGTCTATCACCTTAAATCTAAAATTATGCCCTTCATTCAAATGACACCTACAATGTTTTTTAACAACGTGAAAACGTAATTGCAACAAGTTCACGTGGGTAGCACTTTATTAAAGTAGAATTTTATTAAGCACTGTAGATAGTTAATGAACTATAATACTATTTAAGTTAAATTTTGCTAATTTTGCCAATCTGACGTTTAACATGTATAATAAACAGTAGGTAAAGAATTCCTGTTTTAATAGCTAGTATACATTTGGATATGAAAGGGTTAAATGGTTCACGATCAATTAATTAATTGATCAACATTAATTGTTTATAACTGCTTAAGATTTTAATATTTAAATGCATGAATGACGTTAGTAATTTGTCTTCTGAGGAAGTTGCGATAACTAGAGGCGACGAAAAGTGTATGAGTTACTGCACGCTTAAAGACTGTTCTATTTGTAGATCTAATAAAGTGGCTGTTATTGGACTTTTTCTGGCTGTTCGGTGGATTTGTTTCTAAGGTTTGTTCTGGTGATTGTTGGTTGTTGTTATGGAGCCGAACGCTGAAAATGGACCCGCATCCACTTCTCAAAACAATGAGGGCGATGGTAATCTTACAGCCCTCATAGAACTTTTGACGCAGAAAGTCGATCGACTATCTCAGAGGTTAGATGACGTTAATCGAACGTCAACTTCAGTAACACGTCCAGAGAATCGGATGGAGGTGAGAGAGGAAGGACGATTTGTTGCTGCTACTGTTTCAAGTAATATTTCAAGTACCATTTTACGTAACGGAAGTGATAGCCTGAACGAGATTCAAGGGGGACTACCTGGTAGTCAAGCGGCTGTTTCAACAAGCACACAACGTGAAGGGAGCGGCTCCAGAGGTACAGCCCGTGAACCGCTGACAGCATGGATAAACAGAGGGTTTAGCTTCAGTACCGTGCGAACGAACCCGGCTTTACCAACAGAAAACGAGGTAAATGGCAATATAAATGAAAAACTGAATAACTTTGATAATAAATTATTAAAAATACGCAAATTACAATTGGAAATTGCCTACTTTCGAGAATGCTTAAGGCTAAAAATAGTCCCTAAAGGCCTTAGGCATTGGCAGTTTCCATCGGGGCTAACGGAAGGTTCAAATTTCCATATCGCACTAGTGGCACTCTTTGACAGACACGGACTTGAGCTACTAGAGTTGTTTTGTACTTTTTACCAGGAGATGGTAGATAATCTTCTGGTAGAATTGCAGAGTATTGATAATTCAATTAAAGATGACATTAATTTTAACAGGTACCAGTACGATTACGATCGGTGTTTTTTAAGTATTGATGACCACATCAAAAAGATGACCGGCATTAAAAATAAAAAAATTGACAGGGACGTGAGGGAATATGGGGAAGGGAAAGCATACCCACAACCCTCCCGCCCTGTCAATATGCAAACTAATGGGCAAGATAATATGTATGAAAATAGCGTACAGAGTGAACAAAGAAGTAGACCAGCAGTACAACAAACTGAACCACAAGGACCACTTCAACCGCTACCACTGCAACCTTTAAACAACGACACTGGTGTGAGAAGGAGTGAAAGGCTTGCTCAACAGGGGAATGATTTAAATGTAAATAATGTTGCTAGACAGAACCAGGTTAATAATAATGATAACGGTGGAAGGTTTGGCAACCAAAATTTTCGGGGCGGAGCCTCGAAACCCAATTACCAAACCAAGAAGAACCAGAAGAACAGGAGGAGGAAGTGGTAGAAAGTGGTGATACTGGTTTGACGATTGGTGCTAATGACCGAAAGTGCACAGTTTTAACAAATACTGAGTTGGACTTTAAAATCTACAATTATACCAACTTGGAAATCGGAGATGACACTGTAGCTTTGTTAAGTAAAGGGTTTACTTTTGTGCCAAGTTCTACACTAAATATAGCCCATACTTTAATTGATTTAAAGTTGTTTACAAGGAAGCTAAACTTGTTGTTTCTTATGGGAGAAAATTTAAACCAAAGAACTGATTTTTTGGTCTCAAGTGTATACAACCCCCCCCTTCATCCAACTCTACTTCTTTTTGAAAAAATAATGGAAGTAGATTTAAGGAATATTAAAGAAAGCAGAAATAAGTACAGATACAATTTAACAAAAGAAGAAAGAGGTTTGTTAAATTTGTTAAAACAAGCACCTATTCGGGTTATGAAGCCCGATAAGGGTGGGGGGCTAGCAATAATGTTTACTGGTGATTACGAAGACAAAATGTTAAGAATTTTGGAGAGTGATACTTATGTTAAGTCTTCTGTAAATGAAATGAATATTACAGCCAGGAGAATTAAATCATTCTTTGAGGAATTGTTCATTGAAAGAAGGATTGATAATGTGTTGTATAATTTTTTACAACAAGCACAGGTTAGAACCCCAGTCATATTTGGTATCCCCAAGTTACATAAAAATATCGAGGACCCACCTATGAGACCTTTGGTAGATGGGAGGGGCAGTATGACCTATACCTGTGCTAAAGTGATTGATAAGACCTTGCAAAAATACATCAAGTTAGAGAAACAAATTTCAAAAGACTCCTGGTCATTTCTTAAATCTATTAATGATTTACAATTTTCAGGTACAGGATTTCTAGTGACTATAGATGTTAAAGATTTATATTCCTGTATTCCGCATAGTAAGGCAATTGAATGGGTGAGTGTTATGATGAGGACCCTGGGTGCACCGGTAGAAGAAATAAAGTTGATTGAGGAACTTATTGATACAGTCCTCTCATACAACTATATTCTTTTTAAAAAAGAAATTTACCATCAAAAGATTGGGGTGGCCATGGGGTCCCCATGTGGTGCCAGTATCGCGAATTTAGTAATGGCACGATGGGAAAGGCTCACAATTTTTGAGAATGAAGAGAATAAAGAAAAAATTACCTACTATACGAGATTTCTTGATGACATCTTTATGGTGGTGGAAACAGATATTGAAGGCATGGAAAAAATTTTGTCCTCTTTTAACTGTAGTACTAATTTTCTACAGTTTACACATAATTTTAGTAAGGACGCCATCAACTACCTAGATGTCAATTTAAAGAAGGATTATGTGAACAAGAGATATATAGCAACTATATACAGGAAGGAAACATATTCTAATACATTCCTCCATTTTTCAAGTAGTCACCCACTGACCCAGAAAAAAGCAATAGTAAAGGGTCAACACGTTAGGGCAGCGAGGATGATTACTGTAGATAGTGATTTTTTGGAAGAATGTAAGCTTCTTGAGAAATTCTTTATACAAAGGGGATACCCAAGAGAATTTGTCGATAATATAGCGACAGAGGTAAAAAATAAACGATGGGAAGGAATATACTCTCCAATACTTGGTACAATATTAGGAACAATGGGAAATCCTGAACAAACAGGACTAGTAGTAAAAAAAGTGACAAGTTTAGAATTTTCTTGCAGCTTTATTACTTATTTCAACTTGGACGCATTTGACATCAGAAACATCTTAAATAAGAATTGGCACCTTTTGTGCTCGGATAATGCGTTTAATGAATTACTAACAGAAAAACCGAAAGTTATATATAAAAGAAACCAAAATTTTAAGGAAATTTTGCAAAGTAAAAAAGAAAATGTAAGAATTAATGGAGGTATGACAAAATGTAATATGTGCAACTACTGTAAATATGTAGAAGAAGGTAATAGTTTCACAATTAGGAATCGGACCTATAAAATAGGGAGAAAGTATAACTGTAGTAGCCGTCAAGTTGTATATTTGGCAACATGTGACACATGTTTAGCCTTTTATATAGGAAAAACGGACAGGAAACTACATGAAAGAATATACGAGCACATATACAGTATTAGAAGAATTAAATTGGATAACGCACTAGCTAGGCACTGTCATTTGAATGAAGGGCATAATTTTAGATTTAAGGTGATAGACCAAGTTGAACCAGATGTTAGATGTCAATACGAACCACTTAAACTTGAGAGGAAGGAACTGATATGGCAACTGACGGTGAATGCTAATCAATTACCAGGATTAAATGAGATGACATCAATTAAATGCATTTTAAGATTAAAAAATCTAGAAAGATGAATGGTTAAGTGTAGTTAGGTTGACCTAATAAAACTATAGGATACTACACTGTATTTAATAGTGCAATAATAAATAGAATGTATTTTAGATTAATACTCTTGCGATATTGGTATTCAGTTTTTATGATATAGTTAATTTAAATTGTATTTAATATTTATATCGATATTTATTTTTGAAATACATGTGTTTTTATATGTTATATAGCATGTCATGTAATATTATGTTATATATGTTATATATTATATTATATAGTGTATGATATGTTGGTATGTTGTTTATTGAATGCTGTATATAAATATATATATATGAAAACATGGATTTTATAAAATAATTAGAATATAGAATGCTAATATAGGTAGAATATACAATAATGAGTTAGATTATATATTTATAGATTGACAACCCCCTTTGTCAGGCTTAAAGTTACGAACATGATCTTGAACAATGAATGTTTAAAGGCTTTATTACTAGAATGATATAATATAATGTTTTAAATATTTTTAAAAATTTTTAAATTGTTATAAAAGGACCTAGAACATTTTTTAATAACGTGAAAACGTAATTGTAACAAGTTCACGTGGGTAGCACTTCATTAAAGTAGAATTTTATTAAGCACTGTAGATAGTTAATGAACTATAATATTATTTAAGTTAAATTTTGCTAATTTTGTTAATCTGACGTTTAACATGTATAATAAATAGTAGGTAAAGAATTCCTGTTTTAATAGCTAGTATACATTTGGATATGAAAGGGTTAAATGGTTCACGATCAATTAGTTAATTGATCAACATTAATTGTTTATAACTGCTTAAGATTTTAATATTTAAATGCATGAATGACGTTAGTAATTTGTCTTCTGAGGAAGTTGCGATAACTAGAGGCGACGAAAAGTGTATGAGTTACTGCACGCTTAAAGACTGTTTTATTTGTGGATCTAATAAAGTGGCTGTTATTGGACTTTTTCTGGCTGTTCGGTGGATTTGTTTCTAAAGTTTTCTATTAGTCAGAGTAATTGTAGTGTAATAAAATTGCATGACCAGTTTAGATAAATGTAATAAAATAGCATGACTAGTTTAGATAAATTTGTTTGTGTCTTAAGGCTTTTTCCCAGTTAGAGGTCGCCACAGCGGAACTCCGGTCAGCTAATGATTGGCAGTAGATTTTTACGTACTGGCTTGCCGGGCCTAACACACAACCTTCAACGAAGGAATGCCCATTCACGCATGTCGCTACACAGAAGACGGCTCTAACTGAGAATTGAACGGGCAATGTCTAATAAAATGTATAAAAGATGTAGTTTGTCTCTCTTCAGAGAGACTGATTTATCAATGGCTATGAAAACCGTCTCCCAGCGCTGTAAATAAAAATTCTGTTTGCACATCCTGAAGACTTTTTCCTGAGTGAAGGCATATAAGGTAAATTCTTAATGTTATTTTTTTATGACTATAACAGTTCAAATACCAGCAAACTTCATTACACAGCAGCTTACTGCACTCTGATGTGCAAATCAGATCAATAATAAAAAAAACCTCAAACCAATCACAGGAGAGCAAAGCAGGAAGACGTTTGTGCAACAATGGAGCAGTCACACCCCGACTAATACAAACATTGTCAGTTTGGGCAGTAACAGGTAATGTGAGTGCATCTGGCTGCAGCAGGTGGTCAGTAAAGCACCACATACTGAGAAACTACCAACACAATGTAAACACCTGGTGCCTTCTAAATTCCTGTATGAACGGGGAGTGTATAGGATACAAGAAACTGGGGAACAAAGCAAACAGAGGTACACACACAAGGAAAGCATTTAGGAAAAGCAGATGGGGAAGAAAACTATATTTTTATAAGGAGAGATGCCACATTTTTATACATGGAGGGATAAAGGATGATGAAAGGGTGATAAAAGAAACAGAGGAGAAGGATAGACAGTGAGGAGACAAACAGGACAGACAGGTGGGAGTGGATATGTACACACTAGAAGGGCATACATGGGCTGGACAGACTCAAACAGAGGGTGGACCAATGGAAATGGGAAGAAGTGAGCAACATACAAAAGGTTGTCTATGGCACAAAAAGGGGAAGGTACTTTTGGTTGGTTTTAGGTTGAAGTATGGTTCAGCATGCTGGCTGTTGACTGTCCCAGACGTTTGACATGCAACTCAGTGTATGGCTGAAATGGGTCAGGGTGTCTGATGATAGGAGCTACATCCTCCTCTGCTGTCTCAGTGGTGGGGGCCCACAGGCTCAGTGTATCTACTCTAAGCTCCAGGGTCAGGGTGTCTGATGGCAGGAGCCACATCCTCCTCTGCTGCCTCAGTGGTGGGGGCTCACAGGCTCAGTGTATCTACAGTAAGTTCCATGGTTAGGGTGTCTGATAGCAGGAGCCACATCCTCCTCTGCTGCCTCAGTGGTGGGGGCCCACAGGCTAAGTGTATCTACAGTAAGTTCCAGAAGGGGCATGATAGTGGCTACCCAGAGAGTCACTGGATACATACCCACATTCCGCACATCCTGCTGCACTGATACCTGGGCTATCTACCTAGGACAGGTTGGAACCTCACTCCTCTGAGGTATTTCTAGCCCTCTAATGCACCACAAACACAGGTCTGGTCAGGGTCTACTGGAGGTTCACATACCTGCATTTTGTTGACAAGATTATGGCATTTATCAGTGAGATAAAATGAGAGGTGTGACATAAATGAAGATGTTCTACAAATGGTATAATTAATACAGTACAAATCTGTAGGTAATATGCAATATCTCCCACTGTGCAGAAAGTCTCTAGTCAACCTGTGGGAGCAGAAGCAGATGAGTGGACTGTGTTTTCCTAGGGCATACCTACTGAATAGCAGCCTAGCAGCAATTCCAGACATCATCACATGTCACAGATGGACCCACCCATGTAGACAGTGCTATGGTCATCCATATCACATGTCCAAATATGTGAGCAGTGTTGGGGTGCATCTGTGTTAAATGTCACATATGGGCCCAAATATGTGAGCAGTTTTAGGGATCAGTGACCAGATGTCTAGGACTACTATGCAGGGACAGCCTCTTGTTATCCATGAAAACATAGACATGATTACTGTGGCATGTGGTTTCCATGAGGATGTCATTGAACACTGCTGACTCCATAGAGTCCAAGTATGATGCCACTCCAGGTGTCACAAGGGGAATGTTGCTGCCATATCAACCTCTGTGTAAAGGATATCAAGTACCAACATCAGGGCACTGTCCTGTAAAGGATAACAAGTGCCAACATCAGGACACTGTCCTGTGATGGATAACAACTGCCAACATCAAGACACTGTCCTGTGACAGATAAGTGCTGTCATCAGAACACCATCCTGTGATGGATAACAAGTGCCAACATCAGGACACTGTCCTGTGAAGGATAACAAAAACAACATTGGGATATTGTTCTGTGATGGATAACAAGTGCCAACATCAGGACACTGTCCTGTGATGCATAACAAGGCCAACATCAGGACACTGTCCAGTGAAGGATAACAAGTGCCAACATCAGGACACTGTCCAGTGATGGATAACAAGTGCCAACATCAGGACACTGTCCTGTGATGGATAACAACTGCCAACATCAGGACACTGTCTTGTGACAGATAAGTGCTGTCATCAGAACACTGTCCTGTGATGGATAACAAGTGCCAACATCAGGACACTGTCCTGTGAAGGATAACAAAAACAACATCGGGATACTGTCCTGTGATAGATAAGTGCTGTCATCAGAACACTGTCCTGTGATGGATAACAAGTGCCAACATCAGGACACTGTCCTGTGAAGGATAACAAGTGCCAACATCAGGATATTGTTCTGTGATGGATACCAAGTGCCAACATCAGGACACTGTCCTGTGATGCATAACAAGTGCCAACATCAGGACACTGTCCAGTGAAGGATAACAAGTGCCAACATCAGGACACTGTCCAGTGATGGATAACAAATGCTGACATCAGGACAATGTCCTGCGAAGGATAACAAGTGCCAACCTCAGGACACTGTACTGTGATGGATAACAAGGTGAACATCAGGGCACTGTCCTGTAATTGATAATATGTGCCAACATGAGGACACTTTCCTGTGATGGATAACAAGTGCTGACATCAGGACACTGTCCTGTGATGGATAACATGTGCCAACATCAGGACACTGTCCTGTGATGGATAACAAGTGCCAACATCAGGACACTGTCCTGTGATGGATAACAAGGCCAAGATCAGGACACTGTCCAATGATGGATAACAAGTGCTGACATCAGGACAATATCCGGTGAAGGATAACAACTGCCAACATCAGGACACATTCCTGTGAAGGATAACAAGTGCCAACATCAGGGCACTGTCCTGTGATGGATGACAAGTGCCAACATCAGGGCACTGTCCTATGATGGATAATAACTGCCAACATCAGGACACTGCCCTGGGCTGGATAACATGTGCCAACATCAGGTCACTGTCCTATGATGGATAACAACTGCCAATATCAGGACACTGTCCTGTGATAGATAACATGTGCCAACATCAGGACACTGTCCTGTGATCGATAACATGTGCCAACATCAGGACACCATCCTGTGAAGTATAACAAGTGCCAACATCAGGACACTGTCCAGTGAGGGATAAAAACTGCCAACATCAGGACACTGTCCTGTGAGGAATAATAACTGTCAACATCAGGACACTGTCCAGTGAAGGATAACAAGTGCCAACATCAGGGCACTGTCCTGCGATGGATAACAAGTGCCAACATCAGGACCCTGTACTGTGATGGATAACACGTGCCAAAATCAGGACACTGCCCTGTAAAGGATAACAAGTGCTGACATCAGTACACTGTCTTGTGAAGGATAACAAGTGCAAACATCAGGACACTGTCCTGTGAAGGATAACATGTGCCAACATCAGGATACTGTCCTGTGATGGATAACAACTGCCAACATTAGGACACTGTCCTGTGAGAGGATAACATGTGCTGACATCAGGACACTGACCTGTGAAGGATAACAAGTGCTGACATCAGGACACTGTCCAGTGAAGGATAACAAGTGCTGACATCAGGACACTGTCCAGGCCAACATCAGGGCACTGTCCTGTGATGGATAACAAGTGCCAACATCTGGACACTGTCCTGTGAAGGATAACAAGTGCCAACATCAGGACATTGTCCTGTGAAGGAGAACAAGTGCCAACATCAGGACACTGTCCAGTGAAAGATAACGTTCCAACATCAGGACACTGTCCTGTGATGGATAACACTTGCCAACATTAGGACACTGGCCTGTGATGGATAACAACTGCCAACATCAGGATACTGTCCAGTGAAGGATAACAAGTGCTGACATCAGGACACTGTCCTGTGAAGGATAACAAGTGCTGACATCAGGACACTGTCCTGTGAAGGATAACAAGTCCCACCATCAGGACACTGTCCAGTGAAGGTTAACAAGTGCCAACAACAGGACACTGTCCTCTGATGGATAACACGTGCCAACATCAGGACACTGTCCTGTGATGGATAACAACTGCCAACATCAGGACACTGTCCTGTGAAGGATAACAACTGCCAACATCAGGACACTGTCCAGTGAAGGATAACAAGTGCTGACATCAGGACACTGTCCAGTGAAGGATAACAAGTGCTGACATCAGGACACTGTCCAGGCCAATATCAGGGCACTGTCCTATGATGGATAACAAGTGCCAACATCAGGACACTGTCCTGTGAAGGATAACAAGTGCCAACATCAGGACATTGTCCTGTGAAGGTGAACAAGTGCCACCATCAGGACACTGTCCAGTGAAAGATAACGTTCCAACATCAGGACACTGTCCTGTGATGGATAACACTTGCCAACATTAGGACACTGGCCTGTGATGGATAACAACTGCCAACATCAGGAAACTGTCCAGTGAAGGATAACAAGTGCTGACATCAGGGCACTGTCCTGTGAAGGATAACAAGTGCTGACATCAGGACACTGTCCTGTGAAGGATAACAAGTCCCACCATCAGGACACTGTCCAGTGAAGGTTAACAAGTGCCAACAACAGGACACTGTCCTCTGATGGATAACACGTGCCAACATCAGGACACTGTCCTGTGATGGATAACAACTGCCAACATCAGGACACTGTCCTGTGAAGGATAACAACTGCCAACATCAGGACACTGTCCAGTGAAGGATAACAAGTGCTGACATCAGGACACTGTCCAGTGAAGGATAACAAGTGCTGACATCAGGACACTGTCCAGGCCAACATCAGGGCACTGTCCTATGATGGATAACAAGTGCCAACATCAGGACACTGTCCTGTGAAGGATAACAAGTGCCAACATCAGGACACTGTCCAGTGAAGGATAACAACTGCCAACATCAGGACACTGTCCAGTGAAGGATAACAAGTGCTGACATCAGGACACTGTCCAGTGAAGGATAACAAGTGCTGACATCAGGACACTGTCCTGTGATGGATAACAAGGCCAACATCAGGGCACTGTCCTATGATGGATAACAAGTGCCAACATCAGGACATTGTCCTGTGAAGGTGAACAAGTGCCACCATCAGGACACTGTCCAGTGAAAGATAACGTTCCAACATCAGGACACTGTCCTGTGATGGATAACACTTGCCAACATTAGGACACTGGCCTGTGATGGATAACAACTGCCAACATCAGGAAACTGTCCAGTGAAGGATAACAAGTGCTGACATCAGGGCACTGTCCTGTGAAGGATAACAAGTGCTGACATCAGGACACTGTCCTGTGATGGATAACAAGTGCCAACATCAGGACACTGTCCAGTGAAGGATAACAAGTGCTGTCATCAGGACACTGTCCTGTGAAGGATAGCAAGTGCTGACATCAGGACACTGTCCAGTGAAGGATAACAAGTGCCAACAGCAGAACTCTGTCCTGTGAAGGATAACAAGGCCAACATCAGGGCACTGTCCTGTGAAGGATAACAAGAGCCAACATCAGTACACTGTCCTATGAAGGATAACAACTGCCAACATCAGGACACTGCCCAGTGAAGGATAACAAGTGCCAACATCAAGACACTGTCCTATGAAGGATAGCAAGTGTCAACAGCAGAACTCTGTCCTGTGAAGGATAACAAGGCCAACATCAGGGCACTGTCCTGTGATGGATAACATGTGCTGACATGAGGACACTGTCCTGTGATGGATACTGAGGCCAACATCAGGACACTGTCCTGTGAGGGATAACATGTGCTGCCATCAGGACACTGTCCTTTGAAGGATAACAAGGCCAACATCAGGACACTGTCCTGTGATGGATAACAACTGCCAACATCAGGACACTGTCCAGTGATGGATAACATGTTCCAACATCAGGACACTGTCCTGTGATGGATAACAACTGCCAACATCAGGACACTGTCCTGTGAAGGATAACTGCCAACAT
>NC_056744.1:313280982-313315982 GCF_019279795.1 Protopterus annectens
ACCTTGAAAAGAAAGATAACGCACATTCACAGTGTATTATGCACAGACACTACCTCTTGTAACAGTGTGGTTATGCACAGTCAGCATAAGGCCCTGTACAGTTTGTTATGCACAGGTGCTCTCTGCACAATGTGTTATGCAGAGACAGTACTTCTGTTACAGCATTGTGTATTACCACAGACAGTACCTACAGTACAAAGTGGTATACATGGACAGTATCCTTACAGGATGTTATGCACAGACAATATCTCTTCTACAGTGTGTTATGCATAGACAATATCTCCTGTACAGTGTGTTATGCGCAGACAGTATCTTCTGCACAGTGTGTTATACATGGACAGTACCTCCTATACAATGTGTTATACACAGACAGTGCCTCCTGTACAGTGTGTTGTGCACAGACAGTATATTCTGTACAGTGTGTTATACATGGACAGTATCTCCTACATGGTGTGCTATAGATGGACAGCATCTCCTGTACAGTGTGCCAACATCAGGGCACTGTCCTGTGAAGGATAACAAGAGCCAACATCAGTACACTGTCCTATGAAGGATAACAACTGCCAACATCAGGACACTGCCCAGTGAAGGATAGCAAGTGTCAACATCAGGACACTGTCCTGTGAAGGATAACAAGTGCCAACATCAGGACACTGTCCTGTGATGGATAACAAGTGCCAACATCAGGACACTGTCCTGTGATGGATAACAAGTGCCAACATCAGGACACTGTCCTGTGAAGGATAACAAGTGCCAACATCAGGACACTGTCCTGTGAAGGATAACAAGTGCCAACATCAGGACACTGTCCTGTGAAGGATAACAAGTGCCAACATCAGGACACTGTCCTGTGATGGATAACAAGGCCAACATCAGGGCACTGTCCTGTGATGGATAACAAGTGCCAACATCAGGACACTGTCCTGTGAAGGATAACAAGTGCCAACATCAGGACACTGTCCTGTGAAGGATAACAAGTGCCAACATCAGGACACTGTCCTGTGATGGATAACAAGTGCCAACATCAGGACACTGTCCTGTGAAGGATAACAAGTGCCAACATCAGGACATTGTCCTGTGAAGGATAACAAGTGCCAACATCAGGACACTGTCCTGTGATGGATAACATGTGCCAACATCAGGACACTGTCCTGTGATGGATAACAACTGCCAACATCAGGACACTGTCCTGTGAAGGATAACAATTGCCAACATCTGGACACTGTCCAGTGAAGGATAACAAGTGCCAACTTCAGGACACTGTCCTGTGAAGGATAACAAGTGTCAACATCAGGACACTGTCCTGTGAAGGATAACAAGTGCTGACATCAAGACACTGTCCTGTGATGGATAACATGTGCCAACATCAGGACACTGTCCTGTGAAGGATAACAAGTGCCAACATCAGGACACTGTCCTGTGAAGGATAACAAGTGCCAACATCAGGACACTGTCCTGTGAAGGATAACAAGTGCCAACATCAGGACACTGTCCTGTGAAGGATAACAAGTGCCAACATCAGGACACTGTCCTGTGATGGATAACAAGTGCCAACATCAGGACACTGTCCTGTGAAGGATAACAAGTGCCAACATCAGGACACTGTCCTGTGAAGGATAACAAGTGCCAACATCAGGACACTGTCCTGTAATGGATAACAAGTGCCAACATCAGGACACTGTCCAGTGATGGATAACAACTGCCAACATCAGGACACTGTCCAGTGAAGGATAACAAGTGCCAACATCAGGACACTGTCCTGTGATGGATAACAAGTGCCAACATCAGCACAATGTCCAGTGAAGGATAACAAGTGCCAGCATCAAGACACTGTCCTGTGAAGGACAACAAGTGCTGACATCAGGACACTGTCCTGTGATGGATAACAAGTGCCAACATCAGGGCACTGTCCTGTGAAGGATAACAAGTGCCAACATCAGGACACTGTCCTGTGATGGATAACAAGTGCCAACATCAGGACACTGTCCTGTGAAGGATAACAAGTGCCAACATCAGGACACTGTCCTGTGATGGATAACAAGTGCCAACATCAGGACACTGTCCTGTGAAGGATAACAAGTGCCAACATCAGGACACTGTCCTGTGAAGGATAACAAGTGCCAACATCAGGACACTGTCCTGTGATGGATAACAACTGCCAACATCAGGACACTGTCCTGTGATGGATAACAAGTGCCAACATCAGGACACTGTCCTGTGAAGGATAACAAGTGCCAACATCAGGACACTGTCCTGTGAAGGATAACAAGTGCCAACATCAGGACACTGTCCTGTGATGGATAACAAGTGCCAAAATCAGTACACTGTCCAGTGATGGATAACATGTTCCAACATCAGGACACTGTCCTGTGATGGATAACAACTGCCAACATCAGGACACTGTCCTGTGAAGGATAACAAGTGCCAACATCAGGACACTGTCCTGTGATGGATAACAACTGCCAACATCAGGACACTGTCCTGTGAAGGATAACAAGTGCCAACATCAGGACACTGTCCTGTGAAGGATAACAAGTGTCAACATCAGGACACTGTCCTGTGAAGGATAACAAGTGCTGACATCAAGACACTGTCCTGTGATGGATAACATGTGCCAACATCAGGACACTGTCCTGTGAAGGATAACAAGTGCCAACATCAGCACAATGTCCAGTGAAGGATAACAACTGCCAACATCTGGACACTGTCCAGTGAAGGATAACAAGTGCCAACATCAGGACACTGTCCTGTGAAGGATAACAAGTGCCAACATCAGGACACTGTCCTGTGATGGATAACAACTGCCAACATCAGGGCACTGTCTTGTGATGGATAACAAGTGCCAACATCAGGACACTGTCCTGTGAAGGATAACAAGTGCCAACATCAGGACACTGTCCTGTGATGGATAACAAGTGCCAACATCAGGACACTGTCCTGTGAAGGATAACAAGTGCCAACATCAGGACACTGTCCTGTGAAGGATAACAAGTGCCAACATCAGGACACTGTCCTGTGATGGATAACAAGTGCCAACATCAGGACACTGTCCTGTGATGGATAACAAGTGCCAACATCAGGACATTGTCCTGTGAAGGAGAACAAGTGCCAACATCAGGACACTGTCCTGTGAAGGATAGCACGTGCCAACATCAGGACACTTTCCTGTGATGGATAACAAGTGCCAACATCAGGACATTGTCCTGTGATGGATAACAAGTGCCAACATCAGGACACTGTCCTGTGAAGGATAACAAGTGCCAACATCAGGACACTGTCCTGTGAAGGATAACAAGTGCCAACATCAGGACACTGTCCTGTGATGGATAACAAGTGCCAACATCAGGACACTGTCCTGTGAAGGATAACAAGTGCCAACATCAGGACACTGTCCTGTGAAGGATAACAAGTGCCAACATCAGGACATTGTCCTGTGATGGATAACAAGTGCCAACATCAGGACACTGTCCTGTGAAGGATAACAAGTGCCAACATCAGGACACTGTCCTGTGAAGGATAACAAGTGCCAACATCAGGACACTGTCCTGTGAAGGATAACAAGTGCCAACATCAGGACACTGTCCTGTGAAGGATAACAAGTGCTGACATCAGGACACTGTCCTGTGATGGATAACAAGTGCCAACATCAGGACACTGTCCTGTGAAGGATAACAAGTGCCAACATCAGGACACTGTCCTGTGAAGGATAACAAGTGCCAACATCAGGACACTGTCCTGTGAAGGATAACAAGTGCCAACATCAGGACACTGTCCTGTGAAGGATAACAAGTGCCAACATCAGGACACTGTCCTGTGAAGGATAACAAGTGCCAACATCAGGACACTGTCCTGTGATGGATAACAAGTGCCAACTTCAGGACACTGTCCTGTGAAGGATAACAAGTGCCAACATCAGGACACTGTCCTGTGAGGGATAACAAGTGCCATCATCAGGACATTGTCCTGTGATGGATAACAAGTGCCAACATCAGGACACTGTCCTGTGAAGGATAACAAGTGCCAACATCAGGACACTGTCCTGTGAAGGATAACAAGTGCCAACATCAGGACACTGTCCTGTGATGGATAACAAGTGCCAACATCAGGACACTGTCCTGTGAAGGATAACAAGTGCCAACATCAGGACACTGTCCTGTGAAGGATAACATGTGCCAACATCAGGACACTGTCCTGTGATGGATAACAACTGCCAACATCAGGGCACTGTCCTGTGATGGATAACAAGTGCCAACATCAGGACACTGTCCTGTGAAGGATAACAAGTGCCAACATCAGGACATTGTCCTGTGAAGGATAACAAGTGCCAACATCAGGACACTGTCCTGTGAAGGATAACAAGTGCCAACATCAGGACATTGTCCTGTGATGGATAACAAGAGCCAACATCAGGACACTGTCCTGTGAAGGATAACAAGTGCCAACATCAGGACATTGTCCTGTGAAGGATAACAAGTGCCAACATCAGGACACTGTCCTGTGAAGGATAACAAGTGCCAACATCAGGACACTGTCCTGTGAAGGATAACAAGTGTCAACATCAGGACACTGTCCTGTGATGGATAACAAGTGCCAACATCAGGACACTGTCCTGTGAAGGATAACAAGTGCCAACATCAGGACACTGTCCTGTGATGGATAACAAGTGCCAACATCAGGACATTGTCCTGTGAAGGATAACAAGTGCCAACATCAGGACACTGTCCTGTGAAGGATAACAAGTGCCAACATCAGGACACTGTCCTGTGAAGGATAACAAGTGCCAACATCAGGACACTGTCCTGTGATGGATAACAAGTGCCAACATCAGGACACTGTCCTGTGAAGGATAACAAGTGCCAACATCAGGACACTGTCCTGTGAAGGATAGCATGTGCCAACATCAGGACACTTTCCTGTGATGGATAACAAGTGCCAACATCAGGACACTGTCCTGTGAAGGATAACAAGTGCCAACATCAGGACACTGTCCTGTGATGGATAACAAGTGCCAACATCAGGACACTGTCCTGTGATGGATAACAAGTGCCAACATCAGGACACTGTCCTGTGAAGGATAACAAGTGCCAACATCAGGACACTGTCCTGTGAAGGATAACAAGTGCCAACATCAGGACACTGTCCTGTGATGGATAACAAGTGCCAACATCAGGACACTGTCCTGTGAAGGATAACAAGTGCCAACATCAGGACACTGTCCTGTGAAGGATAACAAGTGCCAACATCAGGACACTGTCCTGTGATGGATAACAAGTGCCAACATCAGGACACTGTCCTGTGATGGATAACAAGTGCCAACATCAGGACACTGTCCTGTGAAGGATAACAAGTGCCAACATCAGGACACTGTCCTGTGATGGATAACAAGTGCCAACATCAGGACACTGTCCTGTGAAGGATAACAAGTGCCAACATCAGGACACTGTCCTGTGAAGGATAACAAGTGCCAACATCAGGACACTGTCCTGTGAAGGATAACAAGTGCCAACATCAGGACACTGTCCAGTGAAGGATAACAAGTGCCAACATCAGGACACTGTCCTGTGATGGATAACAAGTGCCAACATCAGGACACTGTCCTGTGATGGATAACAAGTGCCAACATCAGGACACTGTCCTGTGATGGATAACAAGTGCCAACATCAGGACACTGTCCTGTGAAGGATAACAAGTGCCAACATCAGGACACTGTCCTGTGAAGGATAACAAGTGCCAACATCAGGACACTGTCCTGTGATGGATAACAAGTGCCAACATCAGGACACTGTCCTGTGAAGGATAACAAGTGCCAACATCAGGACACTGTCCTGTGAAGGATAACAAGTGCCAACATCTGGACACTGTCCAGTGAAGGATAACAAGTGCCAACATCAGTACACTGTCCAGTGAAGGATAACAAGGCCAACATCAGGACACTGTCCTGTGATGGATAACAACTGCCAACATCAGGGCACTGTCTTGTGATGGATAACAAGTGCCAACATCAGGACATTGTCCTGTGAAGGAGAACAAGTGCCAACATCAGGACACTGTCCTGTGAAGGATAGCACGTGCCAACATCAGGACACTTTCCTGTGATGGATAACAAGTGCCAACATCAGGACACTGTCCTGTGAAGGATAACAAGTGCCAACATCAGGACATTGTCCTGTGATGGATAACAAGTGCCAACATCAGGACACTGTCCTGTGAAGGATAACAAGTGCCAACATCAGGACACTGTCCTGTGAAGGATAGCACATGCCAACATCAGGACACTGTCCTGTGATGGATAACAACTGCCAACATCAGGGCACTGTCTTGTGATGGATAACAAGTGCCAACATCAGGACATTGTCCTGTGAAGGAGAACAAGTGCCAACATCAGGACACTGTCCTGTGAAGGATAACAAGTGCCAACATCAGGACACTGTCCTGTGATGGATAACAAGTGCCAACATCAGGACACTGTCCTGTGAAGGATAACAAGTGCCAACATCAGGACACTGTCCTGTGAAGGATAGCACGTGCCAACATCAGGACACTTTCCTGTGATGGATAACAAGTGCCATCATCAGGACATTGTCCTGTGATGGATAACAAGTGCCAACATCAGGACACTGTCCTGTGAAGGATAACAAGTGCCAACATCAGGACACTGTCCTGTGAAGGATAACAAGTGCCAACATCAGGACACTGTCCTGTGAAGGATAGCAAGTGCTGACATCAGGACACTGTCCTGTGATGGATAACAAGTGCCAACATCAGCACAATGTCCAGTGAAGGATAACAAGTGCCAACATCAAGACACTGTTCTATGAAGGATGACAACTGCTAACATCAGGACACTGTCCAGTGAAGGATAACAAGTGCCAACATCAGGACACTGTCCTATGAAGGATAACAACTGCCAACATCAGGACACTGCCCAGTGAAGGATAACAAGTGCCAACATCAGGACACTGTCCTGTGAAGGATAACAAGTGCCAACATCAGGACACTGTCCTGTGAAGGATAACAAGTGCCAACATCAGGACACTGTCCTGTGATGGATAACAAGTGCCAACATCAGGACACTGTCCTGTGAAGGATAACAAGTGCCAACATCAGGACACTGTCCTGTGAAGGATAACAAGTGCCAAAATCAGGACACTGTCCTGTGAAGGATAACAAGTGCCAACATCAGGACACTGTCCTGTGAAGGATAACAAGTGCCAACATCAGGACACTGTCCTGTGAAGGATAACAAGTGCCAACATCAGGACACTGTCCTGTGATGGATAACAAGTGCCAACATCAGGACACTGTCCTGTGAAGGATAACAAGTGCCAACATCAGGACACTGTCCTGTGATGGATAACAACTGCCAACATCAGGGCACTGTCCTGTGATGGATAACAAGTGCCAACATCAGGACACTGTCCTGTGATGGATAACAAGTGCCAACATCAGGACACTGTCCTGTGATGGATAACAAGTGCCAACATCAGGACACTGTCCTGTGATGGATAACAAGTGCCAACATCAGGACACTGTCCTGTGAAGGATAACAAGTGCCAACATCAGGACACTGTCCTGTGAAGGATAACAAGTGCCAACATCAGGACACTGTCCTGTGATGGATAACAACTGCCAACATCAGGACACTGTCCTGTGATGGATAACAAGTGCCAACATCAGGACACTGTCCTGTGAAGGATAACAAGTGCCAACATCAGGACAATGTCCTGTGAAGGATAACAAGTGCCAACCTCAGGGCACTGTCCAGAGAAGGACAACAAGTGCCAACATCAGGACACTGTACTGTGATGGATAACAAGTGCCAACATCAGGACACTGTCCTGTGAAGGATAACAAGTGCTGACATCAGGACACTGTCCTGTGAAGGATAACAAGTGCCAACATCAGGACACTGTCCTGTGAAGGATAACACTTGCCAACATCAGGACACTGTCCTGTGATGGTTAACAAGTGCCAACATAAGGACACTGTCCTGTGAAGGATAACACTTGCCAACATCAGGACACTGTCCTGTAATGGATAACAAGTGCCAACATCAGGACACTGTCCTGTGAAGGATTAGAAGGACAACATCAGGACACTGTCCTGTGAAGGATAACAAGTGCCAACATCAGGACATTGTTCTGTGATGGATAACAAGTGCCAACATCAGGACACTGTCCTGTGATGGATAACAAGTGCCAACATCAGGACACTGTCCTGTGAAGGATAACAAGTGCCAACATCAGGACACTGTCCTGTGAAGGATAACAAGTGCTGACATCAGGACACTGTCCTGTGAAGGATAACAAGTGCCAACATCAGGACACTGTCCTGTGATGGATAACAAGTGCCAACATCAGGACACTGTCCTGTGATGGATAACAAGTGCCAACATCAGGACACTGTCCTGTGAAGGATAACAAGTGCCAACATCAGGACACTGTCCTGTGAAGGATAACAAGTGCCAACATCAGGACACTGTCCTGTGATGGATAACAAGTGCCAACATCAGGACACTGTCCTGTGATGGATAACAAGTGCCAACATCAGGACACTGTCCTGTGAAGGATAACAAGTGCCAACATCAGGACACTGTCCTGTGAAGGATAACAAGTGCCAACATCAGGACACTGTCCTGTGAAGGATAACAAGTGCCAACATCAGGGCACTGTCCTGTGAAGGATAACATGTGCCAACATCAGGACACTGTCCTGTGATGGATAACAACTGCCAACATCAGGGCACTGTCCTGTGATGGATAACAAGTGCCAACATCAGGACACTGTCCTGTGAAGGATAACAAGTGCCAACATCAGGACATTGTCCTGTGATGGATAACAAGAGCCAACATCAGGACACTGTCCTGTGAAGGATAACAAGTGCCAACATCAGGACACTGTCCTGTGAAGGATAACAAGTGCTGACATCAGGACACTGTCCTGTGATGGATAACAAGTGCCAAAATCAGTACACTGTCCAGTGAAGGATAACAAGTGCCAACATCAGGACACTGTCCTGTGAAGGATAACAAGTGCCAACATCAGGACACTGTCCTGTGAAGGATAACAAGTGCCAACATCAGGACACTGTCCTGTGATGGATAACAAGTGCCAACATCAGGACACTGTCCTGTGAAGGATAACAAGTGCCAACATCAGGACACTGTCCTGTGAAGGATAACAAGTGCCAACATCAGGGCACTGTCCTGTGAAGGATAACATGTGCCAACATCAGGACACTGTCCTGTGATGGATAACAACTGCCAACATCAGGGCACTGTCTTGTGATGGATAACAAGTGCCAACATCAGAACACTCTCCTGTGAAGGATAACAAGTGCCAACATCAGGACACTGTCCTGTGAAGGATAACAAGTGCCATCATCAGGACACTGTCCTGTGATGGATAACAAGTGCCAACATCAGGACACTGTCCTGTGAAGGATAACAAGTGCCAACATCAGGACACTGTCCTGTGATGGATAACAAGTGCCAACATCAGGACACTGTCCTGTGATGGATAACAAGTGCCAACATCAGGACACTGTCCTGTGAAGGATAACAAGTGCCAACATCAGGACACTGTCCTGTGAAGGATAACAAGTGCCAACATCAGGACACTGTCCTATGAAGGATAAAAAGTGCCAACATCAGGACACTGTCCTGTGATGGATAACAAGTGCTGACATCAGGACATTGTCCTGTGAAGGATGACTAGTGCCAACATCAGGACACTGTCCTGTGAAGGATAACAAGTGCCAACATCAGGACACTGTCCTGTGAAGGATAACAAGTGCCAACATCAGGACACTGTCCTGTGAAGGATAACAAGTGCCAACATCAGGACACTGTCCTGTGATGGATAACAAGTGCCAACATCAGGACACTGTCCTGTGAAGGATAACAAGTGCCAACATCAGGACACTGTCCAGTGAAGGATAACAAGTGCCAACATCAGGACACTGTCCTGTGAAGGATAACAAGTGCCAACATCAGGACACTGTCCTGTGAAGGATAACAAGTGCCAACATCAGGACACTGTCCTGTGATGGATAACAACTGCCAACATCAGGACACTGTCCTGTGATGGATAACAAGTGCCAACATCAGGACACTGTCCTGTGAAGGATAACAAGTGCCAACATCAGGACACTGTCCTGTGAAGGATAACAAGTGCCAACATCAGGACATTGTCCTGTGATGGATAACAAGTGCCAACATCAGGACACTGTCCTGTGAAGGATAACAAGTGCCAACATCAGGACACTGTCCTGTGAAGGATGACTAGTGCCAACATCAGGACACTGTCCTGTGATGGATAACAAGTGCCAACATCAGGACACTGTCCTGTGAAGGATAACAAGTGCCAACATCAGGACACTGTCCTGTGATGGATAACAAGTGCCAACATCAGGACACTGTCCTGTGATGGATAACAAGTGCCAACATCAGGACACTGTCCTGTGAAGGATAACAAGTGACAACATCAGGACACTGTCCTGTGAAGGATAACAAGTGCCAACATCAGGACACTGTCCTGTGATGGATAACAAGTGCCAACATCAGGACACTGTCCTGTGATGGATAACAAGTGCCAACATCAGGACACTGTCCTATGAAGGATAACAAGTGCCAACATCAGGACACTGTCCTGTGATGGATAACAAGTGCCAACATCAGGACACTGTCCTGTGATGGATAACAAGTGCCAACATCAGGACACTGTCCTATGAAGGATAACAAGTGCCAACATCAGGACACTGTCCTGTGAAGGATAACAAGTGCCAACATCAGGACACTGTCCTGTGAAGGATGACTAGTGCCAACATCAGGACACTGTCCTGTGATGGATAACAAGGCCATCAGGACACTGTCCAGTGAAGGATAACAAGTGCCAACATCAGGACACTGTCCTGTGAAGGATAACAAGTGCCAACATCAGGACACTGTCCTGTGAAGGATAACAAGTGCCAACATCAGGACACTGTCCTGTGAAGGATAACAAGTGCCAACATCAGGACACTGTCCTGTGATGGATAACAAGTGCCAACATCAGGACACTGTCCTGTGAAGGATAACAAGTGCCAACATCAGGACACTGTCCTGTGAAGGATAACAAGTGCCAACATCAGGACACTGTCCTGTGAAGGATAACAAGTGCCAACATCAGGACACTGTCCTGTGAAGGATAGCACGTGCCAACATCAGGACACTTTCCTGTGATGGATAACAAGTGCCATCATCAGGACATTGTCCTGTGATGGATAACAAGTGCCAACATCAGGACACTGTCCTGTGAAGGATAACAAGTGCCAACATCAGGACACTGTCCTGTGAAGGATAGCACGTGCCAACATCAAGACACTTTCCTGTGATGGATAACAAGTGCCAAAATCAGTACACTGTCCAGTGAAGGATAACAAGGCCAACATCAGGGCACTGTCCTGTGATGGATAACACATGCCAACATCAGGACACTGTCCTGTGATGGATAACAAGTGCCAACATCAGAACACTCTCCTGTGAAGGATAGCACGTGCCAACATCAGGACACTTTCCTGTGATGGATAACAAGTGCCATCATCAGGACATTGTCCTGTGATGGATAACAAGTGCCAACATCAGGACACTGTCCTGTGAAGGATAACAAGTGCCAACATCAGGACACTGTCCTGTGAAGGATAGCACGTGCCAACATCAGGACACTTTCCTGTGATGGATAACAAGTGCCATCATCAGGACATTGTCCTGTGATGGATAACAAGTGCCAACATCTGGACACTGTCCTGTGAAGGATAACAAGTGCCAACATCAGGACATTGTCCTGTGAAGGAGAACAAGTGCCAACATCAGGACACTGTCCAGTGAAAGATAACAAGTGCCAACATCAGGACACTGTCCTGTGATGGATAACAAGTGCCAACATCAGGACACTGTCCTGTGATGGATAACAAGTGCCAACATCAGGACACTGTCCTGTGAAGGATAACAAGTGCCAACATCAGGACACTGTCCTGTGAAGGATAACAAGTGCCAACATCAGGACACTGTCCTGTGATGGATAACAAGTGCCAACATCCGGACACTGTCCTGTGAAGGATAACAAGTGCCAACATCAGGACATTGTCCTGTGATGGATAACAAGTGCCAACATCAGGACACTGTCCTGTGATGGATAACAAGTGCCAACATCAGGACACTGCCCTGTGAAGGATAACAAGTGCCAACATCAGGACACTGTCCTGTGATGGATAACAAGTGCCAACATCAGGACACTGTCCTGTGATGGATAACAAGTGCCAACATCAGGACACTGTCCTGTGAAGGATAAAAAGTGCCAACATCAGGACACTGTCCTGTGAAGGATAACAAGTGCCAACATCAGGACACTGTCCTGTGAAGGATAACAAGTGCCAACATCAGGACACTGTCCTGTGATGGATAACAACTGCCAACATCAGGACACTGTCCTGTGATGGATAACAAGTGCTGACATCAGGACACTGTCCTGTGAAGGATAACAAGTGCCAACATCAGGACACTGTCCTGTGAAGGATAACAAGTGCCAACATCAGGACACTGTCCTGTGATGGATAACAAGTGCTGACATCAGGACATTGTCCTGTGAAGGATAACAAGTGCCAACATCAGGACACTGTCCTGTGAAGGATAACAAGTGCCAACATCAGAACACTGTCCTGTGAAGGATAACAAGTGCAAACATCAGGACACTGTCCTGTGAAGGATAACAAGTGCCAACATCAGGACATTGTCCTGTGAAGGATAACAAGTGCCAACATCAGGACACTGTCCTGTGATGGATAACAAGTGCCAACATCAGGACACTGTCCTGTGATGGATAACAAGTGCCAACATCAGGACACTGTCCTGTGAAGGATAACAAGTGCCAACATCAGGACACTGTCCTGTGAAGGATAACAAGTGCCAACATCAGGACACTGTCCTGTGATGGATAACAAGTGCCAACATCAGGACACTGTCCTGTGATGGATAACAAGTGCCAACATCAGGACACTGTCCTGTGAAGGATAACAATTGCCAACATCAGGACACTGTCCTGTGAAGGATAACAAGTGTCAACATCAGGACACTGTCCTGTGATGGATAACAAGTGCCAACATCAGGACACTGTCCTGTGAAGGATAACAAGTGCCAACATCAGGACACTGTCCTGTGATGGATAACAAGTGCCAACATCAGGACACTGTCCTGTGAAGGATAACAAGTGCCAACATCAGGACACTGTCCTGTGAAGGATAACAAGTGCCAACATCAGGACACTGTCCTGTGAAGGATAACAAGTGCCAACATCAGGACACTGTCCTGTGATGGATAACAAGTGCCAACATCAGGACACTGTCCTGTGAAGGATAACAAGTGCCAACATCAGGACACTGTCCTGTGAAGGATAACAAGTGCCAACATCAGGACACTGTCCTGTGAAGGATAACAAGTGCCAACATCAGGACACTGTCCTGTGAAGGATAACAAGTGCCAACATCAGGACACTGTCCTGTGATGGATAACAACTGCCAACATCAGGACACTGTCCTGTGAAGGATAACAAGTGCCAACATCAGGACACTGTCCTGTGAAGGATAACAAGTGCCAACATCAGGACACTGTCCTGTGAAGGATAACAAGTGCCAACATCAGGGCACTGTCCTGTGAAGGATAACAAGTGCCAACATCAGGACACTGTCCTGTGATGGATAACAAGTGCCAACATCAGGACACTGTCCTGTGATGGATAACAACTGCCAACATCAGGGCACTGTCTTGTGATGGATAACAAGTGCCAACATCAGAACACTCTCCTGTGAAGGATAGCACGTGCCAACATCAGGACACTTTCCTGTGATGGATAACAAGTGCCATCATCAGGACATTGTCCTGTGATGGATAACAAGAGCCAACATCAGGACACTGTCCTGTGAAGGATAACAAGTGCCAACATCAGGACATTGTCTTGTGAAGGATAACAAGTGCTGACATCAGGACACTGTCCTGTGAAGGATAACAAGTGCCAACATCAGGACACTGTCCTGTGATGGATAACAAGTGCCAAAATCAGTACACTGTCCAGTGATGGATAACATGTGCCAACATCAGGACACTGTCCTGTGAAGGATAACAAGTGCCAACATCAGGACACTGTCCTGTGATGGATAACAAGTGCCAACATCAGGACACTGTCCTGTGAAGGATAACAAGTGCCAACATCAGGACACTGTCCTGTGAAGGATAACAAGTGCAAACATCAGGACACTGTCCTGTGAAGGATAACAAGTGCCAACATCAGGACACTGTCCTGTGATGGATAACAAGTGCCAACATCAGGACACTGTCCTGTGAAGGATAACAAGTGCCAACATCAGGACACTGTCCTGTGAAGGATAACAAGTGCCAACATCAGGACACTGTCCTGTGATGGATAACAAGTGCCAACATCAGGACACTGTCCTGTGAAGGATAACAAGTGCCAACATCAGGACACTGTCCTGTGAAGGATAACAACTGCCAACATCAGGACACTGTCCTGTGAAGGATAACAAGTGCCAACATCAGGACACTGTCCTGTGAAGGATAACAAGTGCCAACATCAGGACACTGTCCTGTGAAGGATAACAAGTGCCAACATCAGGACACTGTCCTGTGATGGATAACAACTGCCAACATCAGAACACTGTCCTGTGATGGATAACAAGTGCCAACATCAGGACACTGTCCTGTGAAGGATAACAAGTGCCAACATCAGGACACTGTCCTGTGAAGGATAGCACGTGCCAACATCAGGACACTGTCCTGTGATGGATAACAAGTGCCAACATCAGGACACTGTCCTGTGATGGATAACAAGTGCCAACATCAGGACACTGTCCTGTGATGGATAACAAGTGCCAACATCAGGACACTGTCCTGTGAAGGATAACAAGTGCCAACATCAGGACACTGTCCTGTGAAGGATAACAAGTGCCAACATCAGGGCACTGTCCTGTGAAGGATAACAAGTGCCAACATCAGGACACTGTCCTGTGATGGATAACAAGTGCCAACATCAGGACACTGTCCTGTGAAGGATAACAAGTGCCAACATCAGGACATTGTCCTGTGAAGGATAACAAGTGCCAACATCAGGACACTGTCCTGTGAAGGATAACAAGTGCCAACATCAGGACACTGTCCTGTGATGGATAACAAGTGCCAACATCAGGACACTGTCCTGTGATGGATAACAAGTGCCAACATCAGGACACTGTCCTGTGATGGATAACAAGTGCCAACATCAGGACACTGTCCTGTGAAGGATAACAAGTGCCAACATCAGGACACTGTCCTGTGAAGGATAACAAGTGCCAACATCAGGACACTGTCCTGTGAAGGATAACAAGTGCCAACATCAGGACACTGTCCTGTGAAGGATAACAAGTGCCAACATCAGGACACTGTCCTGTGAAGGATAACAAGTGCCAACATCAGGACACTGTCCTGTGAAGGATAACAAGTGCCAACATCAGGACACTGTCCTGTGAAGGATAACAAGTGCCAACATCAGGACACTGTCCTGTGAAGGATAACAAGTGCCAACATCAGGACACTGTCCTGTGATGGATAACAAGTGCCAACATCAGGACACTGTCCTGTGAAGGATAACAAGTGCCAACATCAGGACACTGTCCTGTGATGGATAACAAGTGCCAACATCAGGACACTGTCCTGTGATGGATAACAAGTGCCAACATCAGGACACTGTCCTGTGATGGATAACAAGTGCCAACATCAGGACACTGTCCTGTGAAGGATAACAAGTGCCAACATCAGGACACTGTCCTGTGATGGATAACAAGTGCCAACATCAGGACACTGTCCTGTGATGGATAACAAGTGCTGACATCAGGACACTGTCCTGTGAAGGATAACAAGTGCCAACATCAGGACACTGTCCTGTGATGGATAACAAGTGCCAACATCAGGACACTGTCCTGTGATGGATAACAAGTGCCAACATCAGGACACTGTCCTGTGAAGGATAACAAGTGCCAACATCAGGACACTGTCCTGTGATGGATAACAAGTGCCAACATCAGGACACTGTCCTGTGATGGATAACAAGTGCCAACATCAGGACACTGTCCTGTGATGGATAACAAGTGCCAACATCAGGACACTGTCCTGTGAAGGATAACAAGTGCCAACATCAGGACACTGTCCTGTGATGGATAACAAGTGCCAACATCAGGACACTGTCCTGTGATGGATAACAAGTGCCAACATCAGGACACTGTCCTGTGAAGGATAACAAGTGCCAACATCAGGACACTGTCCTGTGAAGGATAACAAGTGCCAACATCAGGACACTGTCCTGTGAAGGATAACAAGTGCCAACATCAGGACACTGTCCTGTGAAGGATAACAAGTGCCAACATCAGGACACTGTCCTGTGAAGGATAACAAGTGCCAACATCAGGACACTGTCCTGTGATGGATAACAAGTGCCAACATCAGGACACTGTCCTGTGATGGATAACAAGTGCCAACATCAGGACACTGTCCTGTGATGGATAACAACTGCCAACATCAGGACACTGTCCTGTGATGGATAACAAGTGCCAACATCAGGACACTGTCCTGTGAAGGATAACAAGTGCCAACATCAGGACACTGTCCTGTGAAGGATAACAAGTGCCAACATCAGGACACTGTCCTGTGAAGGATAACAAGTGCTGACATCAGGACACTGTCCTGTGATGGATAACAAGTGCCAAAATCAGTACACTGTCCAGTGAAGGATAACAAGGCCAACATCAGGGCACTGTCCTGTGATGGATAACATGTGCCAACATCAGGACACTGTCCTGTGAAGGATAACAAGTGCCAACATCAGGACACTGTCCTGTGAAGGATAACAAGTGCCAACATCAGGACACTGTCCTGTGAAGGATAACAAGTGCCAACATCAGGACACTGTCCTGTGATGGATAACAAGTGCCAACATCAGGACACTGTCCTGTGAAGGATAATAAGTGCCAACATCAGAACAATGTCCTGTGATGGATAACACATGCCAACAGCATATCATCTACTCAGAGACGATCTCTGCTTAACATACAAGGACATGTCAAACCCATAGCTGTTGGACATGCTACACTTAAAGAAATCCCAATCCCTCAGAGCCACACCCTCCAGGGATCTAAACCTTGTCATCACAATGAACAAAACATGCTGGAGGGATAGGTTCCTGACCCAGAGACTCCCCAGACTCTAGAATAGACTGCCCATACATGTCAAGCAATGCGCCTGTTTGGCCCTCTTCAAAAGGAACTTGACGATTGGATGGAAGATAGGAAATTCACCCCGGGGATCACGTCAGTCGCCCTGCTAGACAGGGGTCCAGGGAAGTAAATATTGTGGGAGGAAATAGCCAGGGAATTGTTATGGCTAGGCTTGTATTCGCTCTAGGGCCAATAGCCTAGTACCAACCTATGTACCTATGAACTTATGAACATTGTATAATGCACAGACAGCATTTCCTGTACAGTGTATTATGCACAGACACTACCTCTTGTAACAGTGTGTTATGCACAGTCAGCATATCCTGTACAGTTTGTTATGCACAGACAGTTCTTTCTGCACAATGTGTTATGCAGAGACAGTACCTCTGCTACAGTGCATTGTACACAGACAGTACCTGCAGTACAAAGTGGTATACATGGACAGTATCCCTTACAGGATGTTATGCACAGACAATATCTCTTCTACAGTGTGTTATGCATAGACAATATCTCCTGTACAGTGTGTTATGCGCAGACAGTATCTTCTGCACAGTGTGTTATACATGGACAGTACCTCCTATACAATGTGTTATACACAGACAGTGCCTCCTGTACAGTGTGTTGTGCACAGACAGTATTTTCTGTACAGTGTGTTATACATGGACAGTATCTCCTACATGGTGTGCTATAGATGGACAGCATCTCCTGTACAGTGTGTTTTGCACAGACAATACCTCCTGAACAGTGTATTATGGAAGGACAGTACTTTCTGTACAGTGTGTTATACATGGACTGTATTTCCTTTACAGTGTGTTATACAAGAACAGTTACCTTCTATACAGTGTTATACACAGACAGTCCCTCCTGTACATCATGTTATTCACAGAGAGTACTGACTGTGCAGCGTGTTATACACAGACAGTATCTCCTGTACAGCATGTTATGCACAGACTATATATCCTGCGCAGTGTGTTATACACAGATCTGTACAGCACTGTGCAAAAGCTCTAAGCATATGTATGTATATATATATATATATATATATATATATATATATATATATATATATATATATATATATATATATATGGGTCTACTTCACTTACCCACTTACCCGACATTCCACACAACCGATACCCAGCAGACAACACCGACATTGCACAACACCAACACTGCACATACCAGACACACACAATACCAACACTTCAAAACCCTGAAGCACCGCTGTAAAACATACACACAACACACACAAACAACATACAAAAAAAAAAAAAAAACCACAACACTCAGCATGAAACTACCTAGTTCCCCTTACTCACACCCTGCCCACCATCTACACTAAACTAAACCCTAACCACTAACACAAAACATACACTACAAATAAAAAAATCTAAAACACTTACCTTCACATTTCATGTTCTTGCAGGGTGGCTATGCCCCCCTGCACCCCCATACCCCAAGTAACTTAAATATACCAACTCCGAGATTGCACTACAATGTCCACAAGAGCGGATTTCCTGTTCTGCTTAAGTTGGATTGTTAACCATTTGGAAGTCGGCATTCTGACGTGTCGGTCATCTGACACCAAGCTATTCGGCTCGGTGTTTCGTGTGTTAGTCTACTGAGATTTCAGTAATCTCAAGTAGACCCGTACGTATATATAAATATACTTTACCTACTTACACCTTACTCATTCTTATGTTGTCAATTTTTAATTCACTTAGTTAAGTAAGCCCAGCCCAAAAAAATGGCACTACACCATGAGGACCTGTGTGGCTGAATAAGTTGAAGAATCAAATGTTGAATAAATGACAAATGTTTCTGAGTTTCATGATAACGTATCACTGAATTATGCTGTGTTATCTTTCTACTCTTAAAGAAAATTAAAAACATTATGTACTTTTAAGGTTTCTTTTCCATGTGCATGGATAAATGTGTCACACTATACCTTTCAGGCTTCTCCTCCCTTCCTTTTCCAATGAGGAATAAATAATGCTTTTTATGTTAAGTTGTAGTACAGTAAAAAATAAAATCTTCTCAGTTGCAGTTTGAGAATTTGTATTCTGAGAATTATACTTTTCTTCTTCCAAACACATAAATTCTTGAAAACACATATATTTCTTTATTTATAAAGATGTGTTTCTCCACTGTGGCACCATTTAAGACCTGGACATTTTTCAGAATGCTCAATATACAACACAGACATTGGGAATGAACTTTTAGCATCTATAATGTGCTTATTAGGATATAAGATATGCAATTCCTTGCAGCAAGGTATTAGCATATTTAAAGTGATATACTCCATATGCTACCAATATTAGCATATTTAAACCTATGTACACCATATGGTACAGATATTAGCATATTTAAAGTGATATTCTACAGATATTAGCATATTTAAAGCGATATACTCCATATGGTACAGATATTAACATATTTAAAGCAATATACTCTATATGCTACAGCTGCCTTAGAGGACAGAAGACCAATGATAATTTATCTTGACTGTTGTCACATCAATGGCTTGTGAAAACCTACTTAGCTGATTTGGTATTGGCTAAGGAAGACAAAGTACAAAATCTGACTATTGTCTTTCATTGTGGGTTATTAAGAGGTGGAGTGGGTGATGGACAGATTAATATTCTGGCATGCTTGTCCTCTGGCTACAGCTAAAGTGCAGGAAAATGTTCATAGATTTATAAGTAAATATTAGGCCATTGATCGATGAGGATCTTCAGAAGCCTTGCTATGCATTCTCATGAAATTTTTAGTCCTTGTAATTTAACTAGTAACCCAGAATCAGCAGAACAATTACATGTTATCCGTATCTATGAGAAACCCAAGTACTAAACAAGCGGTGAATTTGTGGTTTCCCAACTATTTGCATTTGAACAGAGTAAGGAAAGAACTTTGCTTTATCCAGAGAGGAAGATGATTCCAAAGAAGTTGCATTCTCTGTGATACATATTTATCCCTCCAACATGTTCTGCTTATGCTGTAGAAAAGATTAACATCTCTTGAGTAGGTGTTTATATCAGTATTAGACTTGTGAATATGCCGCAGATCTGAGGGCTTAGGCAGTAGCATAGCTAGGGTGAGGCAAAGGGGCCAGCTGCCCAGGGAGCAATGTGATCATAGCTGGTGTTAGGTACCCACAGACCCCGTAGCCGCAGGGGTCCCCGATTATCTCCCTGTGAACGAAGGCCCCCATCCAGCAGCATGGGTTTCTTCAGCTCATCTTTTTGTTCAGATCATAAAATAAAAAAATAAACAAGTGGTACAGCATACTTACAAAATTCACATCCGCGACATTCTGTTATTGTCCGTACATTCCTCTTCATCTCGCTATCGCAAACTTTTTTCATTTTTTTTTTATTTGTCAGTAAGCTGCTCTCAATCAGATCCACTTCAGTGAAGAAAGGGCTTTGATTGGCTGCAGCATCTAGGCAAGCAAGTTGTTGGGATTTTTTTTCTTCTTTTTTTAACTGTTTAAAGTTTCATCTTTTATTTATATTGCACAGACAGAAAGGTTTAAACACACATGCAGTTTGTTTACAGTTAATTTATAAAGTGTCCTCTATGTGACAAAGCTGGGACTTTAAAGTTGGGGACTTTACAGGTCAGTGCACTTCTAGGAACCTGCAAACATGTTGGTGATACGCAGAAACTAATCACAATGAAATGATTAGTACATTAACTTGTTTGGTTATACTGCCAGTTTTTTAAAGACTTAACTGTTCCATCAAGGTCACAATGCAGAGATAGAATTGGATTATGAAGATTTTGAAATCTGTATCTGCAGACCATTGGGATAATAAACAGCAGTAACATGCACTAGGCTGCCATAGCCACTTTCTTTTGCTGGATATCACTGATTTGATATCACTGACTTACCTCTCAATCTCTTAAAGCAAGAAATCTGGACAAAACCATAAATAATGGGGGGCAATGGCACAAAAATAGGGGCACTTTTAAAGTATTGCTCTTACAAACTTAGAAAATTGACAGAATAACAGATTTTGCATTAGCATGAATTTTCTGAAGGGTATGTCTGAAACTCAAACGTCTGTCATTTTCTGACTTCAAACCCTAATGATTTGCCAGAAAACCACAATTTTTATGAAAAACAGACCAAAAACATGAGGCAAAAATGTGGACATTCTGTGAAAATCTGTACAGTTGAGAGGTAAGCAAGTTGACTGTTTTTTTCTGTATGGTCCCAAATATTTATTACACTGTCAAGGGTCCTGGATGTCTATGATTGGAGAAACCTAGTCATTTTTATAGTATATGGAGCTTTAGCTCTGCCAGAGACTGGCTGTAAGTGAAGTATGTCCATTCAATGGTCTTTAAAGCTGTTACAAATAAGAGTTGCATTGTGATCTGTAAATTGTATGTATTACAGCTTTCAGAACTGTCGAAGTCTTGAAACTGTTCTGAATTGGGCACATTGTGAAACTAAAGCTTGACTGATATCAGAAAAATGCATAATCTTTTTGCCTGTTTCAAACTATAAAAATCACAAAGGTCCTTGTCCTAACTACATAGAGGATTATAATCTCATCTTTAATATAACAAATCCGTGTTTTTTTTTTCTTTTAATGAATTTAAGAAATCCTCCTCTTGAGCTTTGCTTTCAAAGTTAATTTCTTAAATCCATTTTGAGAATACATGAGGTTTCCAATCAAGGCTTTACTACTCATATTTTTTCTGTCGCGTGGAGCTTTAAGTGTCCCTATGGTACAAGTTTGAGAATGTGTTGGATTTGTTGCTCCCATACAGTAACTATACAAGCTTTGATCTGCTCTTCCCTGTGTGTGTCAGTATGCACATATAAAACTGTTAACATTTCCAGTCCTGTTCTGTGGTCATTTGCCCTGTGTAGGCTCAGACTTCAGCGTAACAGCCCAGAAAGGTCGGGGTAAAAAGCCTACATACTGTAAAGCAGACAAGAGTATAACATCGCCCTTATGCAGCTCATATTTAAGACAGCTATTGGTGTGCATTCCTTCTCTAGACATGACTCCACTATGTGGTATAAATTCACTCTAGAGATGAAGTCTCAAATATCCTTGTAGGTTTTAAAAAGACTAAAAGAGAGGTCATGTGCAAGTTCATAGGTTAGTAGTAGGCTAGCCACCCTTGTGGGCCTTTTGTAGCCTAGCAAAATTTTCAGTTTGGTGCTTGGAACTACCTTTTTCATTTAGTGTTTAGATTAACCCTACCCATTCATGAACTATATTTATATTACCTGACTAACTAACTAGGATCACAATGCTTTATAAATGTATTTCTGATCTAACATAGCCATATTCCACCACCGAATTGACATAACATCAGTCTTTAGTACACATATTGTACATATTGCATATATTATATATATATTACAAGTAATATTTTACATCATAACCTTCTCTATATTCAATATAAGTGATTCTAATTCTCATCAGTCATGGTCTGTATATGGTGTTCATTGTTTATTCAGTTTGTCTGCAGTCCCATTTTATTTTGCTTGAATGTAATATATGTGACTAATATGTGCTTATCATATGAACTTCTGTATTCAGCTGCTATCTCCATTGTTCTTTGAGCCTAGGTCATGTCTGAAAAAAAGTCTTAACAGACCAGCCCACCTATACTGTTAATAAACAGTAAGCAAGCAAGTAGATAAATAAACAACTGTTTATGTGAGTTTGAGTTACTTTTCTGTAACCACTGCAAAAAGATGTATTGCTGCTCTCTTGATGCGTGGTAATGCACAATCAGATGTTTGCCTTGTATGTTTGGAATGTTCCTCATCAAAAATGTGAGTTCACGCAATGCATGCTACTGCAAAGTATGTTACACCATTTTTATTAATTCATAAAAGATTTTTTAAAATGCCTAATATTGGGAGGGGCTTAGCGGCTATGAGAATGTTACAGACTGTATAGATGTTTTAACAAGTACTAATGCAAACCCTGTTATGCTAGTACTGTGTCTACCAGTAATGTTTATAACTATCCCTGATTTTTTGTTTGTTTTGTAAAACTGAGGACTTTGTTTTATGATACTTTTTTGCTTTGTCTCTAGTTATTGTATTCAGCAGTTGGGACTGTGCTTGGGGGCTGTGAGAATGTTGCACAATTTTTAAATGTTTGTCTGGTATTTTTGTTTGTTTCGTAAAACTGAGGTCAAGCAAGATATAAGCATGTTTTTAATGTTATCCCTTTGTCTTGTTTTTATTTTTCGACTTCATTCAGACATTGGAGGTTAGGGGCTGTGAGCATTCTACAGAATGTACTGCTGTCTTAATGCATACTAATGTACAATTAAATGTTTGCCTGGTATTTTTATTCTGTTCCTCATCAAAAATGTGGGTTCATGCAATGCATGTTACCGCAAAATATGTTCTGCTATTTTTATTAATTCAAAATTACATTGTTTAAAAATGCCTAATATTGGAAGGGGGTATACCGGCTGTGAGAATGCTGCAGAACATGTGGATGTCTAACGCATGCTAATGCAAACCCTGTTATGCTAGTACTGTGTACACTGGCAATGTTTATAACTATCCCTGATGCTGTGACTTTGTTTTATGATTATTTTGCTTTGTCTGTACTTATTGTGTTGAGAGGTTGGGAGCATGGTTAGGGTCTGTGAGAATGTTGCAGCTGCATTTGTCTTGCGTATTTGTGTTGTGTGTGGGAGTTAGTGTGTGTGTGTCTTTGTGTACCTCTGTGAGACTGGCTACCTTGATGCAGCACAGAGGCTTGTCGTAATGTAACAACATGGCTACTAAATGCCAGTCAGTCATAGCTCTCAATCTCTTGCCACAAAAACATGTGGACAAAGCCAAAGATAATGGGGGACAGCCCCAAAAATTGTGGCAAATTTTAAATATTGCTCTTATAAACTTTTGCTAGAATAAAAGATCTTGTGCTACCATGCATTTTCTGAAGAATATGAAGTCAAACTCAAATGCCTGTCATTATTTAGTGAATTCACCCCTCACTGATTTGCCACAAAAAATCCAGAAAACTACAAATTGTGAGGAACAGACAAAAAATGAGTCAAATCTGGACATTGTGTGAAAATCTGGCAGTTGAGGAGTATGCAGTCTGTGTGTGTGCACCACTGAGTGGCTACCATGCTGTACTGCAGGAGTTTGTCATAATGTAACTGTTTGTTGTTCTTTTTCTTTTGGCTTTTCCTAGTTAGGGGTTGCCACAGCGGAACTCCGGTCCACTAATGATTGGCAGTAGATTTTTACAGTGCCGAGGTGCCAGCTCGACGCTCAACCTTAAACGAAGGCACGCCCATTCATGCATGTCTTTCGAATGCCACTCAACTGTGGGGAGGACATGCAGACTCCACACGGAAGGCACTCCAGCCGAGAATCGAACGGGAGAACCTCTTGCTGTGAGGCACCTGGGCTTCAGTACTAAATGCCAGTCAGTTTGTGCGTGTACCTCTGTGAGTGGCTACCTTGCTGGGGTACATGGGTTTGTCATAATGTAGCACTGGTTCTAAATGCCAGTCAGTGTGTGTGCCTGTAAGTAGTTACCTTGCTGTGGTACAGGGGTTTATCGTGATGTAACATTGGTACTAAATGCCAGTCAGTGTGTGTACCTGTGAGTAGCTACCTTGGTGTGGTACATGGGTTTATCATGATGTAACATTGGTACTAAATGCCAGTCAGTGTGGCCGTGCATCTCTGTGAGTGGTTAGCTTGCTGGGGTACATGGGCTTGTTATAATGTAACATTGGTAATAAATGCCAGTCAGTGTGTGCTTGCACCTCTGTGAGTGGCTACCTTGTTGGAGTACATGGGCTTGTCATAATGTAACATCGGTACTAAATGCCAGTCAGTGTGTGTACCTGTGAGTAGCTACCTTGCTGTGGTACAAGGGTTTATCGTGATGTAACATTGGTACTAAATGCCAATGTGTACCTTGGCACATCAATTCTTAATGATCTGAATGTAGTGGTTAAATGGTGCTGGATGAGCTTGACAGGGAAGGGGGTGTGGCAGCAATGCAGTCACTCTTTATATTCTCCTGAGTAGGGCCCCCAACTTGAAACTTGCTGGGGGGTGCCAAAATGCTAGCACCGGCCCTGAATGTGATAGCAGGTGTGATCTGCAGTAGTACTGAAATGCAGTACAGAAGCGTTTTGTGGAAGGCAATGAACCAATCAGCTTCCTACCGTAAGCGGAATTCTATTTTTTTTTTTTTGTTATTTGAAGCCAATGGACAAATCTGCTGCCTTTTTTTCTGTTTACTTTGGTGAGGGTAGGACTTAGGACATTGTCACTGGGCACTGGATAAGCCACATTCAGCCCTTGAGGTAGGGTTATTTGGGCATTATTTAAAAAATAAAGGAATTGTATTCAGCAGTGTGTCACACTCAACATTGTTACATTTTTTTCTAGAACGTATGTTGATTTCTGCAGTGGATACAATAAGAGTAGGTTGTCTGAACGCAGCACTGGGTTGTGTCCATTTCCTGTGGTTCTAAATGGGATGTGGACATGCCTCTTAGCACAAAAATTCTGGACAAAGCCAAAATTAATTGGAGAACAAAGCCCCAACAATAGGGACACATTTTAAATATCGCTCTTATAAACTTGGAAAGTTGCCAGAATTAAAGGTCTTGTGTTGCATTTTCTGAAGGATATGCAGTCTGAAACACAAATGCCTTTCATTATTTAGTGAATTCAGCCCTCACTGATTTGCCACAAAAATCCAGCAAACCACAAATTTTATGAGGAACAGCCCAAAAATATGAGTAAAAAATCTGGACGTCCTGTGAAAATCTGGACAGTTGAGAGGTATGTGGAGCATGTTTTTATTGCCAGGTCTCTTTGGGTTGTAATACACTGCCCACCTAAATAAATGAAGAGGTTCAGCATTAGGTTTGAAACACTAGAAAGAAGGTGCTTAGGTGAAGAGCAAACTGTGAATCACCCAGGGCATGTAGTCACACTAAACTACATGAAAAAGCCCATTTCAAAATTTTAGGCTACTTTTTTTGTAGAACAGTACAGTGGGTTTCTCAATGCAAGGATCTGGGCCTGCAAAAGCATACTTAAGAATGCTGCAGTTTGTGTGTTCATCTCAGATATGTGGTACACGTCACTGTTACTGTAAACTGTGTCGTATTGTGAATGTCTGTCTGTGACGGGGCTAATTTGAAGTGGTACAGAGGTTTGTCACAATGTAACAACACTGAAGGGAAAAGCCATTTTGTGTGTTTTCAAATCATGAATTAAAAGGTTGTTTGTGCAAACATATTCATAAAAGCACAAGGCTATATCATGCAATAGTCATGTCCAAATGTATATATTAGTGTGATATAGGAATAGCCTTGCTGGGAGGCCCCAAAGCTGAAGTTTGCTGGAGGCCCACATTTTGCTAACACTAGCCTTGGCTTTACCAGTAAGAGACTCCTATAAGATGGAAAGCTGTTTGTGTAACGTACTTCACATGCTGGAGGACTATGGGTTGTGTTTGTGCCTTTAAATTTTCACATTTTGTGTAATGAGATAAGTACCTAATTGATGGGTAAGCATATATAAGGAGCTGAGTTGCTGGCAGAGTTTTTCAGCTCTAATGAAGTCCCTTATGAATTTTATGGGACGAAAGTGCTCTTTTTGGTTTGTTTTTGCATTAAAATATTAAAATTTTAGCTCGTCCAAGTGGCCCAGGTTTGTTTTATATCTTGTTTGTAGTACAGAGTGTGCGTTTTATTGTTTTAGGACAATGGGTTGAGTTGCTGAACCTAAATGCAGTGAGTGTCAGTGGAACATAAGATGTTCATCTCAGGAATGTCTTCTTGTCAGTCTGTGGTACGGTATAACTCCTTAATGGAAGGTAAAATCTCCATGTCAAATTCTCCCCATCCCATATGACAAGGCATCATATAGGTTCATAGGTTCATAGGCAGGTACTAGGCTATCGGCTCTAGGACATATGCAAGCCTAGCCATAATGATTCCCTGGCTATTGCTTCCCACAAATATTTACTTTCCTGGACCCCTGTCTAGCAGTTTTACTGATGTGATCCCCGGAGTAAATTTCTTATTTCCCATCCAATCGTCAAGGTTCCTCTTGAAGAGGGCCATTGAGGTGCTCTGCCTGACATGTATGGGCAGCCTATTCCAGAGTATGGGAAGTCTCTGGGTCAGAAACCTATCCCTCCAGCATGTTCTATTCATCGTGATGACAAGGTTCATAGGTTGGTACTAGGTTATCAGCCCTAGGGCCTATACAAGCCTAGCCATAACAATTCCCTGGCTATTTCTTCCCACACTATTTACTTCCCTGGACCCCTGTCTAGCAGGGCGACTGACGTGATCCCCGGGGTGAATTTCCTTTCTCCTTTCCCAGTTGTCAAGGTTCCTTTTGAAGAGGGCCAAAGAGGCACTCTGCTTGACATATATGGGCAGTTTATTCCAGAGTCTGAGGAGTCTCTGGGTCAGGAACCTATCCCTCCAGCATGTTTTGTTTATTGTGATGACAAGGTTTAGACCCTGGAGAGTGTGGCTCTGAGGGATTGGGATTTCCTTAAGTGTAGTATGCCCGACAACTCTAGGTTTGACATGGCCTTGTATGTTAGACAGAGATCACCTCTGAGAAGGTGATATGTGACAGAGTATAGCTGGAGTTTTTTTAGACGGTCAGCATAAGGCATCTGCTTTAGGCCTATGATTCTTTTTGTGAGGTATTTTTGTGGCCTTTCTAGTTGTTGCAGATGTCTTGTGAGGTACATACCAAACGGGGCATTGTATTCTATAATGGGCCTAATGAGGGATGAGTACAGAAGGACAATGACCTCCTTTTTTCTGAATGAAAAGCCCTTAGTGATGAGGTGTGCCACGTAGAAGGATGTTCTAACTGTTGTAGCTATGTGGTTATCAAAGGTGAGACCATTGTCCACCTGTGTCCCTAGGTCTCTTATCACACTTTCAGTGTTTAATGTACTGCCACCTATGTGGTAGTTCACAGGTATGTGGTTTTTCCCAAATGGGACAACTATACATTTTTTGGAATTTAGCTTGAGTCCATAGCTCTGGCACCAGGCATCTGTTTAGGTAAGGCTCTTTTGTAGTATATCCACATCATTTGGGGATTCAATAATGGCTCCCAGCTTGCAGCCATCTGCGAACTTTGTAAGCCAGAGTCTCTTAGTGTTGGCCTGTACTTCAGAGAAGTAGATGCCAAACAAGAGTGGTCCCAGGACAGAACCCTGCAGTACAGCACTTATCACTTGTCTGGAGCTGGATTTGGAGTTGGCTACTTTTACAGTGTGTGTTCTATCAGTAAGCCAGTTCGCAACCCATCGAGTGATGTAGGGATTAATGCCCAGCTTAGTAAGTTTATCTATGATTCCAGAGTGGGGGATAGTATCAAAAGCCTTGGCGAGGTCCAAATAGGCTGTGTGGACCACCTTACCCTTGTCCACAGCTCTGGAGACTGATTCGCTGACATTGATCAGGTCCAGGAGGTAAGAGTGGCCCATCACTATCCCAAACTGGGTGGGTTTCAGTGTTTGAAGGTTGCCAATGTCTTTTTTTATAAGTTCCATGATAATACGTTTCATGGCCTTGCAGATCAGGCTCATCAGACTGATGGGATGGTAGTTCCTGGGATCCAAAGTGGATCTCCCCCTTGTGGAGTGGGATGACTGTAGCTGTGTGCCACTCTGTGGGCATGAAGCCTGAGGTGAGGCTATGATTAAACATGACACATAGGTGAGGTGCCAGTTAATTTTGTAGTTCATGCAGTACACAGCTCAGGTTGTTGTCTAGTTCCATGGATACTGTATTCTTGGCTTTGGAGAGTGCATTTTTTACCTGAGTGGCAGTGATTACCGGAATTTGGCATTCTTTCGGTATTGAGATGGGCCCTTTATGGGGTGAGAGGGGAGTGAAGTTGGCACTGAATCTATCTGCCAGGATATTGGCAATATCCTTGGGATCAGTATATCTAGTGACATTCTGCTGTAGCTCAGAGCAGCTCTGAGTATTGCCATTTAGATTCTTGACATAGTTATAGAATGCCTTGTGGTTGTCTTTGGAATCTTTGGCAATTTTGTTTTCATAACTAGCTTTGGAAGATTTTATGAGGGATCTCAGCTTTCTACTGAGGCAGTTGAGGGATTTTTTTGAATCCTGGGTTCTTCTTCTTTTCTGCAACAGTTTCTTCCTTCTATTGTACAGCTTGTTTATGGCAGGGGACCACCAAATTGGCTTCCTTTTTTTAGAGGACAGCATCTTGGTTCTGTTTGGGATGGCTCAGTCCATGCACGAGTGAATGTGCTTGTACTGCACCTTAGTGCAGAATTCAGCAGTTGAACTTCCAGTTCCCATCTGCATGGGTGTCATGATGTTTGTTACTTCTGACTTGAGAAGCATGAAGTCGGCTTTGGAGACATTTTTTACACAGGTTTTCTTAAAGGGGGGTGGGATGTGGATGTCAAGGGTGATTAGCTTTTGGTCTGATCTGACCAATGAGGGGGTGACCACTAGTGTGGAGAATCAATCTCCCATGTTGGTAATGACCAGGTCTAGAATATTGGTATCCCTGATGGGACTATGAATTAGTTGCCCTAGGGCGTTGGAATTTATGAATTCCAAGAACCATTGAGCAAAGGTGTTGGTACAGGAGTATTTTTCCCAGTTAATGGCAGAGTAGTTGAAATCACCCAGTATTAGGGTGTTTGGTTGTATCTTAATATTTTCCAGTATGTTTAGAAAGGTGTAGTGAGAATCTTGGGGCATGGTGGGGGATCTGTAGCAAGCTACAATTTGGATTGCAGTCTTACCTAGTGTTAGTTGCACCTAGAGAATTTTAGATGCATTGTGTTGGGCAACCAGCCTGGAGGTGTGAATTTCCTTGGTGAATATGGACACTCCTCTACCTTTAGTCTTTAGGTCCTGGTTTGGTGACCGAAAAGTGTGGTATGAGTTGTAGCCTGGTATTGCAGGGTTGCTCTCTGGAGCTTTGAACCCAGTCTCCATTACTGCACAGATATCGATGTTCTCCATTTTTAGAAGAGCCTTGAGGGAGTGCATCTTGAGGTTTAGACTTCTAGCACTGAGTAGCATTACCTTCACATTTTGCTTGCTTGCACCCATTATGGTGTTAGTTTTGTCCTTTGAACCTTGCCTAAAAAAATGCCTTAGCCAGTAACCTGAATCCCAGGGGTGACAGGTGCAAACCATCTCTTGCAAAGCATCATAGTTTGTCGATCATGTCATCCCAGGCAGACAGATACTGGAACCCCTTAGAATGACACCAGAAGCTTAGCTGATTATTGAAGTCAATCATTTTGTCCTTATACTGTGGTATCATTCTGGGTGATGGCAGGATGCTACTCAGGGCTAGGGTCATACCTGCCTGGGCTACATGATCCGAGAGCTCTTCCATGTCTCTTTTCATGTAGTCCAGGGAGGTATCAAGTCATTCACTCCAACATGGACAATGACAGAGTCATATTTGTACCTGTTGTGGAGTGGCTTGAGTGCATGTGTTATGTGGCGGATCCTGGCACCCGACAGGCAACTAACTGTAATTTTCTCCTTGTTCAGCCTGGTGAGTGGGATATCAGCATGTCTGGCTATAGAGTCACCTATGACTAAAGTGTTGGGTATGTTGTCTTGCCTTAGGGGCTGTTGTTGGGTGGCACACTGGTGTTGTGAGCTATGTGTCACTTTGGTTGTGACTGGTGTTTGTTTGCATTTCAGCTTCGAAGGTCCTTGTTGCTTGGGTAGGTTAATGTTAAGGGCCTCTGCATATGTGGGTTTTGTGTTGCTATGTGTGGGTATTGGTGGTGTGGGTTTTGAAGGACTATGTGTTGTTTGAGGTGTTGTGTGGGTGTTAACCTTCTCCTCTTGACTGTCTAGCACAATCTTGGGTGGAAAGAGCTTTGCTTCCAGCTTGGCTATGTAAGTGCATCTCTCACAGGTTGTAGTGTTGGGTGGTAGGAGGAGAGAGTTGTCTGTGTACATGAGGCAATTGCTGCATTGCCCCAGTATGCCCAGATTCACCAGGTGGACAGGCAAAATCACCGAAAGCTGGCCCTTGGACATGCCTGGTTAGGTGCTTTCTTTGTGTAGTACAAGAGCTGTTTTCCCTTACTTTTTGGGAAGGTACTTGCAGTTGTCGGCTGTCTAGTGCCTACGACTATTTCCTCTTTATTACCAAGGAGAGGTGAGTGCTTGTAACAAATTAAGGCTTCCTAGTGCTTTTTAGCGAGTTTTAGAACAAGTGCTTGTAACAAATTAAGGCTTCCTAGTGCTTTTTAGTGAGTTTTAGAACAAGTGCTTGTAACAAATTAAGGCTTCCTAGTGCTTTTTAGTGAGTTTTAGAACAAGTGCTTGTAAGAAATTAAGGCTTCCTAGTGCTTTTTAGTGTGTTTTAGAACAAGTGCTTGTAACAAATTAAGGCTTCCTAATGCTTTTTAGTGAGTTTTAGAACAAGTGCTTGTAACAAATTAAGGCTTCCTAATGCTTTTTAGTGAGTTTTAGAACAAGTGCTTGTAACAAATTAAGGCTTCCTAGTGCTTTTTAGTGAGTTTTAGAACAAGTGCTTGTAACAAATTAAGGCTTCCTAGTGCTTTTTAGTGAATGTTAGAACAAGTGCTTGTAACAAATTAAGGCTTCCTAGTGCTTTTTAGTGAGTTTTAGAACAAGTGCTAGACACAAATTAAGGCTTCCTAGTGCTTTCTATTGAATTTTAGAACAAGTGCTAGACACAAATTAAGGCTTCCTAGTGCTTTTTAGTGAGTTTTAGAACAAGTGCTTGTAACAAATTAAGGCTTCCTAGTGCTTTTTAGTGAGTTTTAGAACAAGTGCTAGTTACAGGTATACAGATTTTAGTGCTAGTGCTGATAAACTAGCTAGTTCTAAGGGAAAATTCGAAGAGCATATTTTCTGGGATCGGGAATAATTTAACCTTAGTCCTGCGGTGTGCAAATGTGCGCAAGCGTGCGTATTTATGCCAGAAAGTTGAAAGGGATAGAAATTAGCCCCAAATGGCCAATAATATTGCAATTTCAGAGCTGGAAACCACTCCTCTAGTGTTAGATGGGAAGTACAATGCTCCCACTCTCACTGGTAAGCAGTAGGACCTCCCTCTACCACAGCAAGGTCCGGATAGCTCTGAACACTGAAACTAAAGTCCTGAAACCAGCAAAACCTGGAAACTGGACTATTCTAGTTAGAAAAGATGGGAAATTAGCAAACAAGATAGAATTTTTTTTGATTAAATCAGGCTAAACAATGCAGTTATGGAGTAAATAATCACAGAAAGGCTAATGCACTTGGTATAGCCCAGAACAGTAAACTCAAATAAAACTTTGCAAAATTAGAAAATAAACTTTTTAAATAAAGCAGGGCAAGTGCACAACTGGAAAATGACTTATAGGCAGAAATACATTGAAATGAGTAGCTAGTCTACTTTTTAAGCTTTCTGAGAAGTGCAGGAAATAAAAACATATTTCTGGACTTCCTTTTGTTTTCATTTTTTGAATGTATTTCAGATTTTCTTATCGATATGTGACAGCTGACTGCAGTGTGTTCTTCCGCTGTAGAGCAGGTTTAGTAATGACAGAAAACATGTCTGCCTGTGAAGTTTTGAAGGCTGTGAAGAATTGAATCTGTAACTGAATGCCAGGCCTAGGCCGCCTGCACTAGTTTTCTTACACTCACAGAACACGTTTGCTGTGCCGGTAATAATCGATCTCATTTGTCAGCTTTTCTTGATTTTTTTTTTATAAAATGCACATTAAAGGGTTGGTGTTTGACCTCACTATATCATCAGTTTCTGCAGGGCTGCACTCCCAGTACCAAAATGCAACCGTTTCTATAGCAGGACTCATTTATTCTGGATATTTCCAACATTTCATGCAAACATCTGTCTGTCACACGATTTTACTCTCCTCAAAAGGAACAAAGAATACTGCTGATGATATGTCCCAGTGACATATGAGATGGATTCCTCCTTCTTCCCACTTGGACACTCATCATATCAATACTCTTAACTGGAACCTGCCTTCATCTCCGCTTTTTGTAACACAAGTTTTAGTCATCATATCACTGTCTACTGTTTGCTCATACAGTAAGATTATTATTTTGCACTACCTAAAGAGATATTAAACAATTTAATGTTCATCTTTTCTTTAATATTCTGTAGGCTATTACCTTGTACAGTAACAGTGTATAAACAATGTGGTTGATTTTTTTTTTCAAAAACCTTTTCTTTCCTATAAATGATCAGCTTGCCTTGATACATAAAAGATATGACAAAATATGTACTCATCATTGGACGGCATCACACATCTGCAAAAGTTTGCTGAAATGTGACAACCTCCGGAAGTCATGTTTTATTGCACAGTCTTATGACATACATCTCTGTCATGAACCTCATAACCTAACAATAATTTATGCAAGGAAAAGAAACTGCATTCTTCACCTGAAATGCAGTAACCAGTCAGTAAATGTGGCTAATCCCTTAGAAACTCTTGGAGGGTATTAACCATCTTCTTCATCCAGGAAAAGCTGCCGTTCTGACCCCTCCCTGGTCTCTGTAGCCAGGACATTGACAGCAGGTTATCAGCTTTTGACAGTATTATCTCTGTCTCAGTCCTGTGTAATCTTCACAAGTCTCACTCAGATGTTTCTCAATCGTGTGTTTCACCATTGCACACTAATAGGCTGAAGCTTAACAAAACTGACTGCATTGAAATTATTGAAATTCATAGTTTCATTTCCAAGCTGACAGTTTGTTCTTTGACAGGAAAAAACATCACATCCTTGTTTTTAGAACTTGCCGCTGCATCTGATTACAGGTAATTGATATAGATATTCACTGTTTTGTAATATAAAACTATGTTCTTTACCTCTGGAAGCAAAGCATTAAAATCCCCCTTCACAGAGATGGTATGCTTGTTGATATGAATAATATATTTATTGACTTGGTGATGTCTTTTTTTTTTATGTACAACACAATTATTTGGATATGATCCAGTGAACGGACTGAAAACTACATAATGCATACTATGCTCAAAAGTTATGCAACCTCTGAGTTGATTGTATTAAGACGTAGACAGGACTTCACCCCTGAATGGTGGCTGTGGATACTTATTTCACATAGAAAATAATTGTATAGCTTTCAGTCAACCTGCTGGATTAGGCCTGAAAAATCATGATTCACTTAAAATTAACAATTAGATGCAATGCCCCCCCCCATCACCTTTATAATGTTTCCTAATCTTAACCCTATCCTTGCCACTGCCCTAACACCAACTTGTACTTTCCATTAAAAACATTTTTTAACAGCACCACTTCACACACCACTCACACACACTATATCCCCACCAGTGCACACACAGGCACACAAAACTAAAGCTATCCCCTTACCTAGCCCCTTCTCTAACACTAAACTATAAACATTTGCTCACACGTTCCCCTAGCTAATGCTGAATCTCTTGCTATATCCAGAAGTTTCAGCATTAACATGCGTACCCACTTATTGTGATAAAAAGTACTTTTCCAACATCAAGAACATTTGCCAGTCCTGTTTTTGTAAACCCACCAACTGGTCAAATGCATGTTTTGAAAGAACACAGCAATTCACTCTGTCAGGAGAATGAAATCAACAGAGTGAACTGCTACCATCTATATAAATGCACACAGACAGACACACACACACACACACACACACA